>NC_092862.1:128164794-128167872 GCF_032062135.1 Pyxicephalus adspersus | reverse complement strand
TATATATAGTTCAGTATATTTTCATGTTGCAAATCTGCATGGCTTCTACTGCTGCTCCTTCCTCTTTCAGAGGTCAGAATTCTGTACAGGATATATACAGAGTAAGAATAATGAGAAAACCATAAATCAACAAAACAAAGGGTATCAAGTGGACAACATGATATCATTTACTTATGATTTATGTTTAAACCGCGGTTCTCATGAAATGTCGTCATCAAATAATATTAGTTCAGCAGTGGAAAAATATTTTACTATTTGGTTGATGCAGATTTTATTAGAGATAACATTTGAAAAATAATATTAAAAAATCGAGTAGTTTTCAATTACCCATTTTCAAATAAAACAAACACAGGAAGTGTACAGGATGTAAACAGACATGGAAAAAAATGGCAGGCCAAGCACTTCCTGTCAGTCTGTCCAGGTGGCCTGGTCTGTTTATTTATTCTGATTGTGTTAATGGCTGCAATTTGTACTCAGCTAAACATATTAGAATGAAGATCTAATCCACATAAATATGTGGCTATCAGTCATAAAGGAGCGTCAGAAAAACGAATATATATGTAAAATGCTTTAAAACATTCCCTCACTTACGTCTCATGCTGCAGGCATTATGGAGTATTTTTACTTTTGTTGTCTCTTAGTGTTTTGTTTGCCCTAATAGGATTTCTCCATACTGTCTACGGCTACATAGGTCAGTGGGAGCTTGTTTTAACGCTCATTCACTGTTTGTTAAGCATGAATACATGGACAAATGTTAATAACCCAGCCGCAATGCTACGTTGGGAGCGGGAAACTCTGGGAGCGGCACTGCTCATGTATGTACCTCTTTTAGGCTCTTTTGCAGAATTCAGATTTAGACATCTGGATGGGATTTTGCTTCCCACTACAAACACAAAAACTTCAAGGAGCTAATTTATCAAAAATACGAGAACATAATTTGTAATTCTCATAAAAACCTGTTTGCCACTTTAATATTCTCAGATTTATAGATGTGGAAACATGTTAGTAATTCAATAGGCACTGGTACCAAAGCAACACTTTGGCCAAGGATCTATCATTTCTAACAATGTCAACCTTTAATATTCTTAACAGAACAGCAGGTAGACATATCACTTGCTTTAACAAGTCTAATGTGCTGGGCTTCGATGGTAATATTTATTATTATTGGGCAGTTTTTATAACCAACATATTGCGCAGCACTGTCCATAGTCCTGTCACTAGCTGCCCCTCAAAGGGGCTCACAATCTAATGTCCCTACCATAGTTATATATCATTACCACAGTCTAAGGTCAATTTGGGGAGAAGCCTATTAACCTATCAGCATGTTTTTGGAATGTGGGAGTAAACTGGAGTACCCGGGGGAACCTACGCAAACACAGGGAGAACCTGCAAACTCCATGCAGCTAGTGCCCTGGCCGAGATTCGAATCTGGGACCCAGTGCTGCAAAGGCCAGAGTGCTAACCTCTGAGCCACTGGGTATGAAAACTTTTGTATACCCAGCCAAAAAGAGAATATCTGAGTGTGCTGGAAACTTTAGGTAGGAAACTAATGTATGTAAACAGGGATCAATGTAAGAAGATGTCAAAACAATGTCCAACTTATAACAAAATAGCAACTTTCAGCTTATTCCCAAATTGTATTAAGGTAAGCAAATGGAAGCTTTTGAATAGAGATGACAAACATTCTGTTCTGAGATGATATTTTAGTTGTGATGTCAGAACTCTTGACCTTCATACTTGTTCTGGGTTTGTGAATATCAAATCAACATGACAACCAGAAAGCTAATATCTTTAGATATTGAGCTCACCAGTGGCATTCCTCATACTTTTCCTTTACCATGGCTGTACTGTTTATATCCACTTATCTAAAACTGATTGTATCTGAATAGTAAAAACTATAGCAGGTCTACAGCACTGTAAATGATACACTGTTATGATTAAAATACCATAAAGTAGCAGTAATGAGGAGCTTGTGTTTGAAACCTGCTGCACTTTGCTAACATAATGAGAACACTGCGCCTTATCATCCCACATGACTGAATGGGGCTGCGAGCAATAAGATATATAGACTTATGTAAAACCATGTACGGTAGTGTGATTCCAACTTGCAACTTAACAACATATCTTACAGACCCTATTTGTAGTTCTAAATCATTGGTGCACCAAAGACAAAATGTTATGTAAATGAATTGACATTAATGCAAATAATGCATATACAGGATATAAAAATGTTCTTTTGTCAAATATATATTACCTAGCATGTGTTACTTACTGCAGGTCCCAATCTAATTGAGCTCATCACTCAGGGCTACCGGCCAAACTTATATTATAGATATACAAATATATATGCCCACCCACCCAATTCTCATAGTATAGTTATCTCACCCATGTCCTTTAGAAATATAAATGACCTCCGAATCTGGGATGTGACAGTATGTAAGCTATGTAAACATTTACGGCCAATTACTGTGCATGTGTGGACTCAAATGTAGGCCCAGCTTCCACAAAAAACAGGAGTTGGGTCCAATTACGAGCCAACGCATGCACAGTAGCCCCCAGCTCAAGTGTTTACATAGTGGGACAGAATAGACAATGGAAAGAAAGAGTCTGTAGATGGTTTAGACTCAAAAGTAGACCCAGATTTCATAAAGGGCAACAGGTGTTGGGTCCCCCTTCAAGCCAACAGATGCATAGTAGGACCCTACTCAAGTGTTTATATAGTTGGGCAGAATGGATAGTGGAAAGAGAGAGTCATTGGATAGTATGGACTCAAATGTAGGCCCAGATTCCATAGAGAGACTGTCAAGCCAACGCATGCACAGTGACACCCAACTCAAGTGTATACATAATAGGACAGGATCTTGGGATACAGCAGACAATTACAGTAATTATATCTACCTAATTGCACACCCCAAATAATATTATTATAATATTTAATATTATATATAATATATAAATTATATATTGTTATTATTATTATTAATAGACTTTATTTATAAAGTGGAAACATATTACACATATTACACAGTGCTGTACAATAAATAGGGGTTACAGATGACACCCCTGCATTTTTGATAA
>NC_092862.1:128105241-128164023 GCF_032062135.1 Pyxicephalus adspersus | reverse complement strand
CTGGAGCTCTTGTGATACAATCAATAGCAAAAAAATGTTACCTTAAGGCTTTTGCTAAAATTCTGTGTAAGGCTTCACATCCATGTGTTGTGGCAACAAGTGGCAAAGTGTTTGTATTACAGTGTGTATCTGTAATACATGGCATTTTGGTATTCTTAATAAATGGGCTGCTTAACACAATGCACTTTAAGCAGCCAAAAACCATGTTAAAGCAGAACTAAACTCCCCTGTACTCACCTGTCCCTGTTCTGTTGCAGGTCACTACCATATATTTCTCCCTATTTTCTTCCTATATGCAATTTTTGATAGCTGGGCCAGAATGATTTAACATTCCTCAAGTTCATTCAGTCCTGGCAAGTGCGGGGAAAGCTGGGTTTTTGACAGTTCCTTGGATAGATCAGGAAAGTAATACTTAAATTCTTTAATATTTTTTGGAGAAGGGATATTGCCTGCCTTGCCTTTTTTTGCAATAATGCCCTGCCTAATCCAAAGTGGAATGTTAGTTCGGCTTCAACATATGTGCAATGGAACAACCTGTTGTGAAGAGGGATTTAAGTAAACCTGTTCTGAGAGAAATATAGGGACTGACTTTGCTAACCTTTTTTCGAAAATGCTACTTCTTCCAGGATATCTATTCAAGGTATTGAAATAATATACTAATAAGCCAAGCAACCAGTATTGGGAGAACTCAGTAATGCAGCTTCTGTATTTCTCTCAAGGCAGTTTTATTTTAGGTCTCATTTAGACCACACAGTAGTGGTCAATGCACTGCAGCGGACCACAATGAACATGGTATGTGTTTAATAGTGCCGCTTTAAAAAAAAAAATAGGTGCAGTCAAACTTTTTATCCATTTAGTGTGTTTTCGGACCTTTTAGAATGAATGGGCTGCAACACATCATTTGAAAAGGGCCCTATGGTGATCCACAAGTTTACACATAAGTGATATTTGAGTGCCAGAAGGGGCTGCTGGGTGAAATCATCTATCTTGTATTTGCTTGTATGTCACATAGTATATGGTGGAGTAACTTCAACACTGAGGCCCTTTTCAGACTTGCGGTAAAAACCACACTGTTAGTTGTTCCCAGCCGCCCATCTTCAACTACTATGCTGTCAACTGTAGAGGTAGACAACTGCTTTGTCGTGTGGTTGAATGTAGTTAAAGTAGATGTATGGTCCTTAAAAAAGTAAACGCTCAGTCAATAGAACCGATGCCGTAATCCACCGCAACTTCAGACACATGCAAACGTGTGTACACAATAGATTATCAGACCATGGGCTTGAGCAATCTAAAATTTTCTAGAGGTAAATAACATCAACAGGTATTATTGTCTCTATGCATGCTCCTACAAGTGTAGCTTGCAATGTTCTGCAGGATTTCTTTGGATGAAAGGCACTAATATATTTTTGCTACTGCAAAGCCAACATATTCCAACCACATGTGCTCTCATGTGAGAAGTTTTCCATCTGTTATCCAAGACAGACACGGAAGAACCTGGTTCCTTCTATTGTAGTATATTGAGATCATCCCCGTTTGTATCAGGGCAGAGCAGTCTGTTACAATGGTGTTACCGTATGGCCAAAACAAAGGTTACTTTTGGACAAAACACTGTTCTGTTGAACAGATGTACACTGGCCAAGATGGAATTAGTCACTGGGATAAATGCAGCTGTATATGAACTTGGTATTTCATATGCAGTCCCCATTCTGCATAATGCCACTAAAGGTACAAGGTGTAATTACAGTGGTGGATTAGAGCGATGTCTACATAGATTATTTGTCCAGCTACCAGATCTTGCATGGTCTAGCTATTAATTTTTTCATTTACCAGATAGCACTGTACAAGCATACATGCTTGTATAAAGTAGAGAAAAATGCTGTATTGACACCCTCAGAATTGTCCAGACCTTTAAAGGAAGCCATAGTGATCAGCAAGGAAAAATCCATCTAATAAAATTATTTTCCCTCCCAAGAAGGCTTTGCTGGGGTGTTTTTCATTTGCCTGGCCCAAATGTGGTGCTCAATTATAACTCTGTCATTTACACCCTTGGTGGGGACTACAAGTGACCTTGTTGCCACACATTGCATAGGCACAATCCACCATTGTGGCTGTCTGGTATCTGTTCTGAAGTTTGTGCATGTAAAGAGTCGGTGCTAATGAAAGGGGTGCTGGGATCATACAGAAAAATTGCTCAGGTCTCCCAGTGTGATTATCCTTTGAAGGTTCTTGTTTAGGTACTAGGGAAGCAATGGTTTGTGCTTGCCTACCACTCGTGTTGTCACCCTGTCACACCGGCTTCTGGTGAAGAACTCATATGGCCATCCAGCCCACATTACACATGCATGAGCCACTGTTATCACCATCAAGAAACTAACCCTGACAGATTCTGTGAATCCATTGCTGGTGTGCATGTAGACAGGAAGTAGTTGTTCAGAAGCTGCATGAAATTGGCAAAGCTTAGATATAAGATATAAGAAAGCAAGCTATTTGTATTACTTATTTAGTTTTTTATGATACACAGATCTTCAGCTAACTTAATTCCTTTCTCTCAACAGACCCTTAACACGTTTAGACCTTTTACATTAGTTTATACCTCTTATCAAGTACAGAACTTTAACAAATTCTGCCCAGGGTCCCACATTAACTAAAAAGATTTAGTCCAGGTATTTGAATATAAATTTTGATTATAGAACCCCTGTTCTCAATAATAAGCTTTGCAGCTGCAAGGTTATTAAAAGCCATTTTCTTGAATTGTTCTTGTTGATTATACCTGAAAAGTTTGTTTTGTGTAAATTAATTCTCCTAGGCTGACTTGCATTGTTTCCATATATCACCCTAAAACCAAATGTGGATAGTTAGATGCCTTCAATTTCTGTGTTTCTGCAGGGAGTTGTGAGAGTGGCTGTGGGTCAGTGCAGCGTTAACTGCGCTCATCCATGTAATTGACTAAGTGAGCCTGTCTGAATAACTTGGTCTGTCTTTTAGAGCTTGGAAATACGTATTGATATGAACTGTGTAACAGAGCAGAGTAGGCACCCGGTGTATCATCTTCCTTCATTTCTTTGTTTTAAGCCAGATTCTGCTCACAATAAAGTAACTGGAATTGCTTCCCTTTCCCTACTGATGAAGAATTTATTGTTTATTTTTACGTTTGGATGGGATAACACAATTCTTACTGATACTCACCTCCAGCTCCATGGACAGCAGGAGTCCCTGTCCTCCACACTCCAGCTCTGGAATGTGGACGGACACTTCTGTCAGTGGCCATGTCCAATCCTAAAGTCATGGCCGCTGGTCCAGCACCGTTGGTGAGAGTAAAATCTACCTGCCAAAATTTCCCGTTTTTTCCCACACCTGCAGTTCCTCGGTGCTTCCAGCTATTTTGTTGTGTTTCCACCTTTTTCTTTGTACTGTCCACAACAGCCTTTTTTCAGTTTTAACATGGTGGCACCCTTGACATTATTTTCAGATCTCAGGGAACACTAGAACAAATGTCACCCTTACTGATAACCAAAAAGATAATTGGTGTCAGTGGTAATTGACATGTGAGGTCTAAATTACTCATGGCTTAAGGAACCCCTAGCAACCTCTGGAGCAACCCTGGTTAATAAACATTGTTCTATAATGTATAAATCATTAACATTTCAAACAGGCAAAATGGACCACAGCAGTTAGCCAGACCTAGGAATGCAAACATCTGGATGAACACTGTAATAGGCAACCCTAATGACCTTTATGATGGGAGTTGAAAGGTCATACCAACCCATGAATTGCAGCTTACCAGTCCTTAGATGTGGTTGCTGAATTTGTTTTCTTTTTAAAAAACATATATTTCTATATGTATAGAACAATACCTTTCAATTCTGCCTGAAGTGTAAAGATGGGGATAGAAGATTTTTATAACCCAAATCAGGAGAATAGCTTGGGGTGACCATGCTGCTCCTCTGTAGATAAAGTACACCATATAAGAAAGAATCACAAGGTAAAAGTAAAGGTACAAAGGCTGTTACTGTTGTCATGTCTAAAGACTGATAGGTTGCAATAAAAAACAATTATTTTCTAGGTTTAGAGATGCTTTAAATGCAGAAATCTTATCCCCAGAGCCTCAGCATAACATAACTTTAAGGTTGTAATTATTCAACAAAAAAGTTGTTTTTACAGGTATGCATGACTTTTTGTGGAAAACTTGTATTTCCCCAATGTTGGCAAAATCAGTGCTGTGACTTTCATTTTACTGAGATTGCTTTTAAGGGAGAGAAAGAGAGAATAGATAGATGGAGAGAAAGAGAGTGGATAGATGATAGAGATAGATAGATAGATAGATAGATAGATAGATAGATAGATAGATAGATAGATAGATAGATTTTACAGTCCAACAGTTCAAAACACATTTGACATAAATATATATGTGAATGGCCTTACCTGTGCAACTCTTTCTAATCACAACATTTTAAAATGCCAGATACAAATCTTACATATCATAGTTATATCTTTATCTTTGCATTTTTTTGGTAATACCTCATATATTCCAAGAGTAGTAGCACATTTTATTTTAGATGACTACCTGCCATTTGTTCAGGAAACATTTCATCATTTTTCTGGAGGCCGTTCAATATTTCCATGATGGGAGGTTTTAACTGACTATTTCCACGCAGCCATGGGTTTGTTTTTTAAGCTATTTAAATGCAAGATTGATTCTGAACAACACAAAACATTTATCCATTTTTCCTTGTAAGTCTAAAGTGCGTTATACCCTATGCTATATTTTCAGATGATTAGCAATAATATTGAATTAATCAATTCAACTCCATTTTAGATATTCAAGCAAAATGTTTATCGAAAATTGGCAGTGAAAGGCAGCTTTTTTATTATTGGGTATGCATCATATTGAAATCAAAATAACTTTACTTAATCAGTACAATCAATATTTGGTTAGATATGATTAAATAAATATATATATATATATATATATATATATATAATTTATGAAACAAATGAAGAAGTGTTACTTCAATTTGCAAAGATCAGTTTAAATAAAAAATATTGTGATAAGAATCAAAAAATTCACATTGGGCAGTGAATCTGACATTCAGCAAATATTCTCCAATAGAGTCTTCCAGGTGCATGTATTTTCAAGGCCAGTAATTTATTCTCCAGTAGAGAATGTTTGGTGAATGCCAGAATCACTGCTATATATAAATATATATATATATATATATATATATATATATATATATATAGACCTCATAATACCTAGCATCAGTATGTTTTTTTCCCAAGAAGATGGAATTACATTTGAATTCTTTCCTGCTTGCGTAGAACTTACTTTTGAGATACAGTGATTGGAATATATTTATATATCATACAAAGTTAACTTTCTTCAACAAAAAAACTCCTACTCAATGATATCCTAAACCATCATTAAAATGTATGTTGAGGAGGCAATGAAACAAAGTCTTTCTTGAAGAAAAGAATTGCGCAGAGCATTTAGCCAAGAATTAACTCTCTGCACTTTTAACCTGAACAGAATATTTGGTGTTGGATTCTGCTCACATCCTCGTCCTATTTGTGTCAAATTCATTTCTTCTCTGTTATCATTTTGCTAGTGGCTCAGATGTGAAAAGGAATTATGACAGCTAGTTTCTGGACACCAAGCCCAAAATACATTTCAGATATGAACAGATGTACTGAAAAATGCTGTTTAGTTTTTGTATACAGTGTGCTATGGTCAGTGTAAAGCAAACTACTATTTGCAAACATGATAGCAGCACATGCACATACAAAACCCCAAAGGCAACACACATACCAAATTGCTTTCCTAAAGCATCCTTTATTTATGAAGTTTATTTTGTTTTCTTGTTTCCTACATCATGATGCAGTTTGGATCTAGATCAGTGTTTTTTTCAACTAGGGTTTCATGGAACCATACGGTTCCTCCAGAGGTTGCTAGGTGTTCATTGAGCAATCAGAAATTTGTGTCTCTCAGGTCAGTTTAAATAACACCAATGATTTTTTTGGCTATCTGTAGGGGTAACATTCTTTCCACTGGCCAACAATGTAAGAAGCATTCTTTCTACTGAACACCCTTCACATACTGCGAGCTGTGGATATAGTAACTGTAACAGAGGGGCTTCCTAAGAGCTGAAAGTTATTTTAAGGGGTCCCCCCATATTAGAAAGGTCCAGAAACACTGCTCTAAATGATTAGAAATTACTGAGTGACTTCACAGAGAGTAAAAATGCAGTGAAATAATGTTTTTCTTGAATAATCATTCTTGATGTTTGTATTTAAATCATAAAATATTATTTGTAGTTTTATTTTTAACTATCCACTTGAAGGTGAATCCCACAAGAGATGATAGAAGGGAAGAAATGACTGCAGGGAAGGACCTGTTGGCAGTAACAAGTATGAGTATAAGTATAAATAGGCATATACAATTGGTATACATACATGAATCTGTGCAGTAAAAATGAGACTTAGAGAGTGCATGGCAAAATTAGGAGACAATAAGGTGCAATGACATAGAACAACCAAAGAAAAAAAGAGTGAGGAGTTGGCCATGGTCATTTTTAACACATTTGCATGAAAGCAGTCATCTAAAAATAAGGTTGTTTGTAAGTATCCATCCAAATGGAAAGATTTGAAGGGCATGATGGAGGAGGGTAGAGCAAAATCTTTAGTGGATCAAGCCTTTATTTTTGGAAGCTCCATAAAAAAAAATCACCATCAGGCTAATTCTTAGCTATCTATTTTATTTTTTAGGTATTGAGCATTATCCTCAAGAGCCTAGTTTTTATGCTGTCTTCATTCATCTATTTCATTGGACCTTTTTATACTTAATACTTTTTTTTTTTTTTTGCAGGATTTTGGACAGGTTTCAATCTGAACGGCCATGCTGGGCAAGGACAGATAAAGACATTCAGTACTGGAGAAGGAAAGGCCAAGATTTCAGTGTTTTATTCAAACATGGAGAAAACGGTGCAGCAGACAAGCCAGCCTTGCCAATAAATATTGATGGAAAGCAGAGATGTAACATTGGGGATATAAATTCCAAGGAATGTCACAACACTGTAATAGAAAATGTGGAAAAGACAAGAAAGAAAGTAACAGTAAGTGTAAAAACAGTGGAGCAGCAGACATCGGATGGCAGTTTTGAAAAATTAGAAGATTTAATCTCATTAAATCCAGAATGTGGCCCATTTGTGTGTAAGCAGAAAATACAGTTCATTTCAAAAGGTAATTCTCCTGAAGGTCCATGCCACATGGCTATAACTTCAAGTTCAGGAGACAACTCTTGCATTAAAGAAAACAAAAAGCAAGATAAGGATAATTTTATTGTTAATCAGGACTGCAGCAAGAGTTCCTTCTCAAAACCGAAATATATTCGACCTTCAAAACCACCATCATATGAAGTTCACCAGCAGACGTGGGGAACGGTAGAGGTTGGTGAAAACAAGGATAATCAACAGAAAGATGAACATCACTCATCTCCCAAAGTTCTAGATCCCCCCCAGGAATCTTGTGCTCATGACTCAGGCATGGAACCCCCTAATTACATACCTCCTCCATCATACAAGTCCCCACCTCTTGTACATGCAGCCAATAAACCTTTTAAAAAAGTGCCTAGACCAAGTGACTGCATACGGCAAAATATTTCAGCTGAGAAAACCAGCACAAGTGACAAAAAAACCATCTGTTTTCTCGGAAACAATGGTCCTTTCACTAAACCAGCCAGCCACAGGCACTCAGAAAATTGTAAACACTCCATACAATATATCCCTTTTGATGACCCTCGTATCAAACATATAGCCAAGGATGCCGAGAAACACAACCACAGTAAAAAACACTCTTCCGTAAATGATTCTTGTAGGGTTGAAAATGTAAATCAGGAGAGTAACCTTCACAAACGAGAACAAGATAGTGCCTTTATCAATCCAAAAAATTTAGGACATCACCATGTGAAAAGAGAAGGTATAAAACATAAACAGTGGTTGCATATCTCCATCCCAGATCAAATGTGTTGTCCCCTCCCTGAAAATAGGGATGGAGCTACAGCATGTAGCTTGCCGGAGGACAGTGAGCCCAGTCACAAACTGTCTTTGAAGAAGACCCATTCTGACAGTGTTTGTGAAACAGTAACAAAAGTCAAAAAGTTTGAACCTGAGTCTTTTGTTTTTAGCAAAAAAAGTTCCAAGAGGAAACTAAACGAAACAATATTTTGCTTGGTTTCAATTCCAGTAAAATCTGATTCAAGCCCATCTGATATATGCAAGAACAACAAGCGTTTAATGGACAATACAGACAGGATGAACATGCTGAAACATAGCAATGCGGGTCTCCCAGAGCAAAGGCTTTTAAGTGCATCTTCCAGTGACTTAGAGCTACAAACACTTACAGGAAATCTGAACAATAATACAGAGCTACTAAAACAAGCCCAGTTCAAAACAGAGGAAAATAAACAAGCAAATGACCTCAGATCTGGCGAACTGCAACACAGGGAGCTGACATATACTGGCTCGTGGCCAGGTGATCAGTACAAAGATCAGCAAACTCAAACAGTGTTAACAGACATAGAAGTTTGCCCAATCCCAGACTGTGCCCAATCCCAGACTGGCCCTCCAACAGGAGAAAATATGAGAGCAAATGTATTTGGTATTAAAGGTCAGATAGGATTTGCACCTTCCAGCAACAGTGCATTTTCAAGGACATCCTTATTGTTAACACAGATACCTAAAACAGAGCAATCCCGTGAATTCCCTATTGTAAATGTTGATGGAAAGGATAACATAGTAAAGTGTGAAAAGAATGAGGTTGAGGAAGACCATCCATGCAATAAGAAAGAGGTTTTTGGTCAGTTTCTTTTGAAACCTGTCAACCGACGCCCTTGGGATGCTATAAGAGAACTGGAAAGTTTAAATAAAGAATTTCAGGAACCAGAAAGTTCTAATAATGATGGTGAAAAGGATGTTGTTAGAGAGCAAAGTAAAGTGATTCCGACAGACATGTCTTCCACAAGAACAGCATTGAGGAGAGAAATGTTGAATAACAGTCGTCACATTATAGAGATAGAAGAGGTGCCTATGTTTGAGGTCCTCCAAAGTAAGTCGGAAAATTGGCGTACAGAAAAGTTAACTTATGACATTTGTGAGAGGACTGCTGAAATATGCAAATCTTCCCAAGTGAAAGAGGCCAAAAATCAACTGGAAAAGCTGTCTGATGGATGCCCATCAGAACAAAAACAAGTTCAAGTGAGGAGATCTGGAGATGCCATTTCTACAAATGCACCTTTGAAAGGAAAATCAGAACAAGAACCTTTGAAACAAAGTCATACAAATATGATTTCCCCCACCAAAAAACAACCTGTTTCAGATGCTTTACCCCATCATTTCAAAGAAGACAAAACTTGTTTTGATCATACTTTTTTTGATGTAGTTAAAGTTAGCTCAGCAAAATTTGGCCAACTGGGTGATAATATGTTAAGAAAGTTGTCACTAGCTGACAGAAATCATGGGCGTTCCGTTCCTGACCTGAGTAAACATTTTAGTGGCACAAGTCAGAATGGAGACTTTTTCGAGGAGCACAACTTTTTAGACATTCCGGAGAATGAATCTCTTCATGAAAGAGCTGCTAGGATTCTAGGAATTGAAGTGACAGATGATTCCCTAGTGTCAAATGGAAGCTCTGAAGCTCATAGCCCAGAAAATGTTATGTGTAGTATTGGATCACAACCAGAGAAGAATGTAAGTCGCAAAGTAAGCGAAATTTCATTTTCAACAAATGAGGCAGCAAGGATTTTCAAAAGTATCCTTCATGTGCCTGTAGAGAATGAGAAAGCTGTTGAAAAATTGAAGAACATACATCTAGATCAGGAATTATCCTTGGTATGTCCATCAGTTTCAGAGCAGAATGAAACAAATATTACCCGGAGTGCTGAGAAAAGGCTAAGGAGCACATCCAAAATGATTGAAACATTACAGGGGAAACTTGCATCTACACCAGTTCGCACTGCTATAGACCGCCTTGCTCGCATGAAAGAAGTTGATTCTGTCTCCAGAATGAGGCGGCTAAGCATTAAAAGCACAGATTCAGGTGATGAATTAGATGAGGAAAAACAGTTGCATGGAACACAGGATGGAAGAACCAGAAAATTCTCTATGGGTTCCATTTATAAGCGAGTCATCTCCCTAGATGAAAACCTTCTCATAACACCAAAAGGCAAAGATAAGTTGGATTTATCTTGTGCAGGTAAGAAAACCATAAAAATTACTGTTTTTACTTTTTAAACTAATTGACTAACCTGTATAAAGAATACTGGTTTGAAATCTTGTTTAAAATCTAATATACCAGTGGGTTGACACACACACCGGATACTTGACCTGGTCACAGTTTGCGACATCTCACCAGATTCCTTGTTAGTGGTCTTTTCTTCAATTTGCATAATTTTTTTTAGTATAGTGACACTTCAGACTAAACTGAAGAATGGGAAGGAGTTGTGTTTTACCATAGAAACCATAATGTGCAAATATTCGACCTGCACAGTATAGCAAACTCACCTTTGAGTTTCCCATACTTTCGTGATGACCCTCTCCATCCCTATAACTGACAACTTCTTGGATCTTGTTTTCGCTGTTGGCATCTTCTGCATTTGGACATTGTGTGCCCAAAGATGGTGCAATTCCAGTGCATATTGAAGTTGTTTTTTCCTAATGTTGGACAACTTTATTCTGAACTTTTTTTTGGAATTCAGTTCTGTGTGGCCTTGAAAATGACAGATGTTTTTATGGATGACTGCTCAATTAACAGATAAAGGAATATTTTGCTTAGTTGGTGATAGGTGATCTGCTTACAAGCCTTACAGATTCAAAGATTTCAAAAAAATGTGTATGTAATCGCAATCAGATAATCTACATTATGTAAATTTCACTCTATAGTAGTCTATAAACAATTAAATTTTAGCTTTACATATAGTAAAGAAGGATTAGATCGTTGTCAGATTTTACTGCTGTTTGAATTGCTCTTGAGGAGATTTCTCTAAACTTCATCATAAAAAATCATAGTTTTTATGGCTTTCAGCCCAATGCATAAGTGAAGAAGCACGAAGATAAGCCATCTAACACCACCTTTTATTGACATTGGTTGAGTTAGAGTGCGGCAGGATTATTAAGACCCCTGTTTGGTTTTCCCATCTCCACCATGTTTTGGCTGGACATACACTTGAAATCAGTCAGTAATATCTTTATACCATTTTACCCACAAGTTCATTCATTTTTGTGACATTCCTGTTGTTTGTATTCCACAGATGTATATGACCCAGCAAGAGTCGAGAGAGTGTAACTCTATTTTTGGTAAATGATTGTGTGTTACCACGAGCATTGTCGGCCAAGGCATAAGACGTTCCGATGTTCTCTACATTCTTAGTGAAAGTCATTGATGCTATCTACTGGATTCTCAGATTCACCAATACTACTGCCAAAACCAAGTCATCCGTCTTCTGCGCTGCTACCACAAAATATCTGATATACAAAGAAGAATCAAAATTTACAAGTGAAAGTTCTTTCCTGAGAAGCACATGAAGAAAAAACACAGGAGACCTTGACCAACAATGTTCATAATTATGGAATTATTTTCTAGTTTGCACACAGCGTGCCACAGTACTGATGAATGTAATGTTGAATTCTGCACAAGAATGAACACAGGAAGCTAGTAACACAACCTGAATGTATCCACACCAACGTATTGCATATACTTGGCCCATCGTTGTTTTCTTTTATCTGTTTTATTACTCTTTTCTTATATGAATGCTTGTCCTTTACCGCTTTTTTGGACGGATGGGTGAACATGAAATGAATCTAACTCATCACACATCATTAAACCTCCTCGTTGATGACAGTTCCGCAATGAAAAATAAGACTTGTGTTGAAGAATTGATGTGTGTTCTATGAATGCAGAAACACTTCTAAACACGAGCTTGGAAATAGAGCAAACACATCTAATTGGATGTGTATCTTTTCTTGGAGAAGCGCAAAACATTTTGACTGTGGGGGAGGATTTAAAGACATGTATGAAAAGGAACTGGCTGCAATATAGAGTGTGGGCTTTCTTCATTGTAGAGGAACCAGTAAACATCTTTTTGACAGATGATTTTTACACGCGAAACAAGCATTGTTGCTTATCATTATTACCAGTTGAGTGAAATTGCCATTTGGAACTTTCTAAAACCCTTTAAGGACTTGTACACATACATGGCCTTCAGTGAAATTGGAAGGAAGCTTTAAAAAAAATTGGGTGCATTAACTGAGTACATCTGTTGGTGAGCATCCAAAAACCAATCAGATTTGGTCTTTTTATAATATGGGAAAACTTAATTTTCAAGGATAAGCTTCTTCCTTCCTTCCCCCAACATCTTTCAGCTCATTCATCCCCTCCCACTATGATGGCTGTATGCCATAGCCTTACACAGGGGTGGAAAAAACTGTTTTATTTAGGAGGCTCAACCTAGTCCAGGAGCTCGGAGGCACTTTTTAGAAACCAGCAAAAATGTACTTTTATTGACACTAGAAAGAAAAAAAAATCTGACACAATCTGTGATATAAGGGGCATTATTAAAGCTGCCTTTTGGGATTTGACCAGATTTGGCCATGCAAGCAGTCATTGGATGTAGTACTTGGCATGCACACTTATGTCTGGCAGTCGCTAGAAATAACAAACATTATTATTAAATATCTTGCTTTAACTTAACACCAAAGTAATTGTCATGCCTAAAACAAGCCTTAATAAACCTACAAATATCAATATTTTTAGCCTATTGATATATTGGGACCTGCCCATTGATGATGTCTGATGCCATCTATGTGTACAATCCTTTTATTCTCACTGTGTCCCTAACTTCATAAAAAAATTAAAGCACTTATACTTTATGCTAATGTATGTAAAGGAAAACTTCAGTTTTGCATAGAGTGGGAAAAGGTGGGGAAAGAACACTTTCACCAAGGCAAAAAGTGAGGGAATTCCAAAATTGTCACCACAGCAAGGGGTGATGGTAAATCTTCCAATGGAGACAAATGTTCAGATGACAAGTATTTACAATTCGTACAAAGGAGCATCTTTCCAGAGGCAAACTGGCAGTCATAAATAATCCAAAGGGGTTCTTACCCTTACCTATTCTATAGAAAAAAACCTTTTGCCTTTATAAACAATTTCAGCAATTCTTTACAGAAGACAGACATCTGATGCCTAGTCCTACAAAAAGAATATTTTTTTCTGATCTGGTAAAAGATATGAAAGGTAAATCAATAATACTATTCCAAAACTTAAAAGTATGGCTGCCAGTCTGGGGCCAGTCTGCCCAAAGCTAATACGTTTAGTATACTATTAGCTTTTGTAAGATGCTGCAGAATTGAATTATGTTATGCCTTATCTCTCAGATGGGGGGATCTGTGTATTTCCATGCCCCTAATCCAACAGAGGTGGTCCTCTATGTGGAGTATCAAGACTCCAGGGTAGGGATGGAAATATCTACACACCGCTGTGAGATCCAACTACCTGAGTCTTGAATATACAGACAGATAATTCAACTTAGCTGTGTCTACCCAAGTGATAAATTAATTTTGCTTTAATTATTACTGTTCCTAATGCATTCCTACAGTACAAATCTTCAACTTTGGTAATTTAGGACAGGCAGCCTTTTGAAGAATATGTTTAGTGTGACTCATTTTACATAAATGTTATTCTTTTTTTGTGGGAGAGAGGTGAGCACTGCTGGGTCTTATGCCTAAAATTGTGACCCATTCCTTCTAATATAAATAATATTCAATCATTGTCATTTACGGGGAATACTTTTGTCAGCAATACTGTTACAGGGGAGTAATAAGTACTTTTGTTTACATTCATTAACTATGTTACTGTAAGGTGTAATGAACACACCGGTAATGAACACATCTGCATTTTCAGTCCTTGTCTCCTTTTCTCTTTCTGGTGTTCTACCTTACTATGCCTCTCAAGGGTTCTGCAGAAATGTGTTACATGTAAAAACACAAATTGTCCTTCATATAGCACTTTTACTTTGATATTTGTGGCCTTTCAAAGTCTGGACAGAGATGCAATCAGCTGTACGGGGATGGTTTTACATAAAAAAGGGGCCCTGGACAAATATGAAGTTGGTGGCTCAAATGCTTGGCATTGCAGCTCCCTGCATTCTTGCCATTCTGTCATTTGGGGCCCTGAAGAAGATGAGGACCCCGGGCAATTGGCATAAAACTGACCTTGCAACTTTCCACATATCTAATATCAGTCTGATAACAGAACTTCTAAATTATGTTATGTTTGTGGGTGTCTCACGCACCCTTTTCAAGGCTTTCAGCCTAAATGAGGAAAAAATGTGGATGGAGAGGTTCTCCAGAAAAAAGGGGGAAGATTTTACAGTTTTAATCCTTGAGAGATATAGTAGGGTAAGTTTTGATTTGGAACACCAAAATCCAACCATGATTTAAATATCGGTTTGGAGTGAATTTATTCATATCTGTTGCAAAGCCAAGAACGATAAATACTATTTCTACTGTGTTGTAAAACAATTTCAGTGACACTAGCACAGCCTATTGAAAACATATTGTTCCTGAACTGTTTTAGCAGCCCATGTCCCCCTGTTTATTGAGTGTTCTTGTACAGCTAAAGGGCCATTGGCCACAAACATAAAGAAATATGTAATATATGTAGTTTTATGACATTTAGACAATGCTATTAGCTTAAGTGCCTATGTTAGCTTACACCTGGTCACATATGCAAGAAACCAATAGACCCTACATCCAAAGAATCTTCCCCATCACCTAACATTTCATACTAACATGCACTTTATATAACTTGTTATTCATTTTTGGTAGTTCAATTGCCTGTTTCAATATAAGACACATCAGCGCTCACCATTCATGTTTTATGTGTGCCGCTCAAAAAGTATAAAGGCTAAAACTGTGTTTCTATTAAGATTTTGCTGGCTGAACTTAAACGGCTGAGGGAAAGCAATAGGTAGCAGCTTCTCTGGAGCCCACATTCTCTGGGGACCCCATTAGACTCTAGGAAGCTGAGTTGTTTTCCATCTTTTTGTAACCATGGAAATGGCCCTGTGGTCTATCAGTCATTGGAGTCTTGATATCACTGTGTGAGAACGGAAAAATACTGATAGAATTTAAATGTAGGCCAAGGAAGAGGTCCTAAATGCCTGCGGCTATGTAATGGCTTTACAAGGCCACTGCTCAAACCTCCACTGGATACTCGGTCTAGTGTACGATACTAGTGTCCTCATGTGTGAAGGGTCTGATTGAAGAACAGTGTTTAAGTTTCCTAAAGCAACTAATGAGTGACTTGCTTATATATTTGTTTTAGTAATTGATAATCTGATTGGACAACTGGAGGAAACTGCAAATTGTTCTTGGTACATGATAGTGGGCAGGTGTGCCAATCTCACATTCCAACTATATTGTATTGTGTGCACCTAACAGACATGGCCAGTTTAAAGTTGAGTGGGTAAAGACCTCTGCTGGGTTTTGTTAGTGCCATCACACATCAGGGGCATCGACTGATTTAAAGTAAAACAGCAGAACCAAAACAGATTTTTGGCACAAGGTTTAATGTCCCACTGGACCTTTACCATTTTAAGAATTCTGAAAATATTTTCCCGTTCTCTCTTAATGTCAGCAAAACTGTAACAACTTGTGCTGGCTTTTTAACTGAGTCTTTGGTGTCACCTGATGAAGTGAGCATGTATATTTTGAAGTAAATCCCACTAGTGGTAATGGGCTAACATTATATTTAAATATATATAAATACTGTACCCTCTAGTGAATCTTCCACAGGTATATACAGAGACTTTACTTCACTCTATGGCCATAGTGCTTCCACTTAAATGCTAAGCTTACACAATCACAGATCTGCTAGAGTTAAAGGAGGTCTAAAGTAGAGATCCATGAAGGAGAGCTGTAGAGACCTAACAGAGGAACAAATCCTTTCACACTATTTCTGAATGCAAACTTCTGGTTGGGAGCAACCAAGAGTCTGTCCAAAACTTTTATGAGTGCTATACTGTGATGTTAGGAATAGTATATATAGGAATATAAATTACATTACTTTCTTAATGTGCAAACATCCAGGACTTAGAACATCCCCTAGCCTTTATGAGCCAGTCCACAGAGCCACTTCTTCAGTCAAAGGTTCATTTGTAAATAAATGGGCTATAACAGCCAACTTCATCCAAATGCATAATTAAGTTTTCTCTTTATGCTGGCAAGTAAAGTTACATAGTGACATCCCTCAGTGCCTCCATTTGTTAGATATCTTCATAATAATAGCTAGTTTTACATACCTGCCCATGTCATTGCAATTCCAAATGATTGTGCCACATCCTGAAATTCCTAAATACATGAAGGGTCCAAAGTTACACCACTGTTATGTTATTGTGGGCTGGATGTGAAGACACCCAATTGTTGCTAAATTTCACCAGTTTAAGAATGATATAATTGCAAAATGTGATTCACCATACTGCTTCTGGGTGGGCTTGGCCTTTAGACATCTGTGATCCATAGGGCATGATAGATTTCTTGAATATCTAGAAAGTAGGGCAGAAGTAAATAAGTAGATGCAATACAATGTTCAGCTTATGGTATTTTATTTTTATACATTTGCTGTGTACTCTGTAAGTGTTACTAAGTGCCAGACTTTATAAAATGAGATGGAATAATTCACATTGAATAAGCAGTGTTTCAATCATTTGCCAATTTGTGTTTTATTACTTTTTATAAATCACTATTCCTATAGCACTAAAAAAGAGGCCACCAGGCTCACTAGCAATGTAGCTTGGTTTTGTCTTATAATGTTAGTAATGTAAACACTCAGGACAAAAGTTATGCTATTGTTCTAATAGCAGACTTAGGAGAACAATCTTGAACATTAAGCTGAACTCTCGTCATTGATAATTATAATAACTGGTTTACCCATATTAAATCACCAAAAAGAACTTTTTTGATCCTACTGTGCCATTTTTGATTTATACCAATATAACTGGGTTTCTTTTTTTATGCAACCTACAGTGGACCAGAATGGGGGCCAAGGGGAGTACAGGTGTCAGTCATTGTGGGTACAAACGCAACTATGTTGCCTTGAGGAAGGCACCCTGTCTGACCTCAAAACATTGGCTTTTCAAACATGTTGTGAAAGTGCTTTTAAATAAAGCAAGAATCCTTTACTTTGCTGTGCTGGTAACGTTGTCTTCTGTTTTCATGATTCCTACACGACACCATCTGTGGTTGTCACTTGAAGGACCCTTCCTCTTTTACAAGGAGTGCATCCCTATCACAGACAATGCAAGTAATAGTGGGTAGGCATTCCTGGTTATACCCAAAGCTTTTTGGCCTAATGGTCCAGTGATAGCCAGATTGGGAAAATGGAGACTGGAGACTTAGGTCACCAGAAAGTAAAAGAGACACTTTTTGGGGAATAGGTCGCTTCATGGGCACACTGTGATATTCTGCCAAGTTAATTGCCTCTTATATTAAAGGAAGATGCACATTGACATAAAATTTAGGATAAGGCTTGAGTTCAGCTTTAGTGGAGTGTCTAAATTGCCAAGCTTTGGCTTCAACTCCTTTCCAAAGTCCGGTCAGCTTATGAAGCCATAAAATAATTTTTTGCATCCATGAATTCAAAACCTGACTTTAGATACCACGTATTGTCTATTGATGTGAACTATTCCTGAATTTTGTTAATGGCTGGCGTTTTTATGGTGTTACCATAACTTGGAAAGAATGAACTGATTCGGTAGTGTTTGTGTCTTGTATTGCTTTAGAATTTTTTTGTTTTAGGGATAAACAGTTGGAAGAGACCTTTACGATGTGAGCTGCTTTCAGATGCCACACATTCTAGCCACATGAGTGTTTGGTTACTCTATGGACTTTCCGTTACTTTTTTTACCGATGCACTTTTGTCAAGCATGACGCAATCTTTAATACTATTAGCAATGTTATGTCTTTTATATGAAAGGATGTTCTATGTGAATATACAGCGCCTTTGCAAAACAAATGGTGTTGCCACTGTGGATGCTAAATGTATACAGGTGTTTGCTTTGACTACATGATATTATCTCATGTTAATGACTCTCCCTTCCTCTAGGGTTACTTATAGCATTTACAAGTTTATTTAACAATGTAATTCAAAGGCAAAATGTTCAAGGTGACAACTATTTTATCTCTTAGCTTAAAGAGGAACTAAACTTATTGGTGGGTGGTGAGCTTCTGCCATAATCAACAAGAATGCACAGCATAGTGGCTAATTATGACACATACTTACCCATTGTGCAGCTGCCCTGTGGCGATGACAGGTCCAGGATCTGTTGTCGCTATGTCCTAGGAGGGCGCCATCTTCATCGCCATCCCCATGGCAGATTTCCTAGAAGACAGTGATCCTCCTCAGCCACTGGATGGCCAATGATGATCTTGTGCACTTGCCATACATAATAGAGCTAAAATCAGAAGCTTTCAGAGAGGCTTTGCATGCGTCTTTTGTCAATTAGTTCCTGGAGACCTTTCATTTTTTAAGTTTAGGTCAGGTTTAGGTGAACTCCAGCACCCTGAAATCCCTGAAAATTGGTTGCTAAAGGCTACTGAACATCCTCATTCCTTTGTACACTACAATATCGAATAATCTTGTTGGCTGGATAGCATATGATTGCCCCACCATGATGTTTTATTTACAACCATTTTGAAATTTCACCCTTCTTATTACATTCTAGTTGTTGGGTATTCCCACTTCTACTGTTATTTGCTCTGTAAAATATTTATTTTTTCTATAATCATAGAAGAAATATTGACCCTGGAGGTCAAACTTAAAAGTTTCCCAGCCTTCAAAAATATAACAAAATTATTTAAATCTAAAATATCTTTTTTTGTGGTTGAATTGATTTCTTAAATGCTGGACAATCTAAATGTTCAAACTAAAAATAAATTTTTATGTTTTTCAATTTTTATATTTCTTGTAAAGCTGAACTCTATGCAGAATGCTAAATACTTAGATACAATACATATTTGTAAGTTGATTTTCCTGTTCATCCAATTTTGAAATGTATACACAGCACCGGAGGGCAGGAGACCTGATTGTTTGCTGTAGTTAGGCAACAATTAAAGGTCTTGTCCCTCCCCCAGCCTGTGATTGGACTGTGACTGATGTGCTAATCTCCATGTCACCCTGTTTCCTCCTATAAGCGCCTTGTGCTGTTTATTGCCTTTCCAGACTAAGCTCTGCTGTGCAGTGGGTTGGAAAGGACCAATACTTAGTCAAAATAGGTGGTTACCATATTTGCATTATAAATTTATATTATTGGTATGTTACTAATTCAAAAGTGCTTCTTTATTTTGCATCTAGAGTTCAGATTTAAAGAAAATGATTACACATATAATTAAAAATACTGGCGGCATCTCAAAAACATTGATGCGTGTGTGGCCAGCAAGAAACAAGCTGGAAACTTATCAAAATGAATCAGCTGCTGTGTGTAGTTGCAGCTTGTTCTATTTTAACATGAGATAATGCTGTGTTTTGGCATACAGCTGAATATGACACAAGGGACTTCAATCCATTTTCTTCCTACTTTGTATACATTAGGCTTCAGATATAAAATACTGTACCAAATGTAAAGTGTAGATGTTGCTCAAAGCATTGGGCGTTCAACTTGGGCCTAAAACTGCTTGGTTCTGAACCAGTTGCTATGGGCAACACAAGACTTTGTTTACAGTTTTTATACTGCACGAGGGCCTAGTATGTGAGGTTGAGAATAAACAGAAATATTTTTAAGAAGCCACGTAAGTCTCCGGCCCCTGAGGGGATTCTCAGGCTCACAGTTAACACTGGGATCACAATACTGTTCTCCCACAGTCTTTCTGTGTGATAGCAATACGTCTGAACCAAGGGGTGGTCCCTAAAACGAGGCAAACTGAGGTAACAGGGTTCTTGTGGCAGCAAAAAATGGCTGAAGTGATGTCAAAAATATCTGCCATAGTCAATCTATCTCGCTGGCGACCATTACCATGACAATATTTGTCCCTAGTGTGTAAAACTGTAAAAAGGACTCCATTTCATTTTACGCCTCAGGCACCACCCCTGGTTTAAACTGTAGTCCAACGCAAATGGGCTTAGTTAATAAAGCATAGAAAACAAAAAAGCGATGACAATGTGAAGTAACTTAGACTGTCCAATCAGAATTCAGTTTGCTGTCGCCAAAATACCGAAGGATGGCATCTGAATGAATGACTGTACTTTACACCATGCTGCTTGCCTTATTGAATAAGCCCCAAAAATGGTTATGAAGTAAATAAATATATATATATTGAGCATCTGCAAACATTTCTTAAGGTGTATTTTAAAAATTAGCTGTTTCACTTACACCTGTTTTTGTTACGAGTATTTTTTTATGTAGAATATCTTATAAAAAAAAACATTAAGCTGTCTTGTAATCATTGACATACACTATTGCATTTCAGTAATAAAAGATGTGTATAAAGGATAAATGTAATAAAAATATTCCAGGTGGCTTACACACAACCTGGTCAGCCATTTTATAAATGGAATGAACACACTTCCTGAGTCAGTGATGCCACTAAATGCTGGGATTTCATTGGCTGCCTAATCAGGAACAAAGGGTTCTCTCACAAAATGGCCGCCTCGTTGTGTGTTAGGCAGCTGATACGCTAATCATTTCAACTGAAATACCACTGATGTTTGCACTTAATGTGACCTATTTTGTTTTCTATATTGTAGAAAGGAAAATCATTTGTATGGCAAATATGTCAGTGAGAAAAAAAAAAAAAAAAGAAAAAAAAATAGCTCATTTAAAGTATCTATTGCTTTTTACAAAATATGGTCTATTTTTTTAACATGTACACATGCCACAAGTTGCCAAATAAAAAGAAAATATTATATGTAGTAAATGTGTGTATTTGTGTTTAGAAGATTTATCACTGTGAATGGTGATATAACCGCAATGTAAAGTATATTTTCATGTTATAGGGTTTTGGCCCATGCCGTAGAATTTCTGCTATGATGTTATCTCACCTCGTCTACGTGGAAACCCTGATGAGTGCTCTGCAAATTGCTCAGCAGAGGGCCCGCATTCCAGAAATATTAGGCAATTGCTGGAGGTGCTCCATAGCATCGCTCGGTTATTGGATCTTTCTCCATTCATATAAGTTTCATTTCACAGACAATATAAACGGAGAAGGTCTGGCTCTCTTCAAAAACATCTTGTGAAACCTGCTGGCAGGTACATGAAGTATTTTAAAGGATAAAGAAAGAAGCAATGCAGCCCTCATTTAAATCTAAGACAGATGGAGCAGTGTTATATGAGCTAAAGTACAATAACATGGATATGCTAGATCAGGGGTCTGCAACCTGCGGCTCTGGAGACGCATGCGGCTCTTCAGCCTCCTTGTTGTGGCTCCCTTCGGCTGCCGCGGGGAGATCTCTGATGGGGGATCCCCTTCCTCCCAAGACACTGTGGAGGAGGGGGATTCTCTATCCGGTGTTCTAATGAAAAAAATCTACCAGTGAAATAAATCTACCACGGGGCGTGTACAAATGGGTGTGTACAATGACATCCCCCTCCTTTGAACCCCAATTCCTCTGGAATGGGGAGATGTACAAAACCAAAAATGTAGGTGCAAGTGGGGGACACCTGTGACTAACACCCCCTAAAATTTAATTGTTAGGCTATCATCAGAACATAAAGAACTCTGCCCATCAAAAAAATCTACCGTTACACATTGCTGGAGGCACCTGAACCCCAATTTCTCTGGAACAGGAAGGGGGTACAGGTGAACAAAATTAGAGGTGCAAGTGGGGGACACCTGTGGCTAACACCTCCTAAAAACTCCACCCATCAAAAAACCCCTACCTGTTACACATTGTTGGAGGCTTCTAGCACCTAAACCGCAATTTATCTGGAAACAGGGGTACAGGTGAAAAAAATTTGAGGTGCAAGTACGGGACACCTGTGGCTAACACCTCCTAAAAATTCATAAAACTCTGCCTATCAAAAAAATCTACCCTGTTACGCATTGCTGGAAGCATCTAGCATCTGAACCCCAATTTCTCTGGAACGGGGGGGAGGCGGTACAGGTGACCAAAATAGAGGTGCAAGTGGGGGACACTTATGGCTAACACCACCTACAATTGAATCGCTAAGGCACTCTATAAAGAACTCTGCCCATCAAAATAATCTACCCTGTTACACATTGCTGGAGGCTTCTAGCACCTGAACCCCAATTACTCAAGATTGGGGGGTACAGGTGAACAAAATTAAAGCTGCAAATGAGGGACACCTGTGGCTAACAGCCCTTAAAATTTTATCGCTAAGGCATCGTCAGAACATAAAGAACTCTGCCCATCAAAAAAATCTACCCCGTTACGTTAGAAGCCTCCAGCTTCTAATGTAACAGGATGATACGTTAGAAGCTGGAGGCTTCTAGGGGCATAGCTCAGTGTTTAATTTATTTCAAAGTAGGCCTACACATGCACACTTGTTGTAACAGGTAAAATTAAAAAAATATTAAAACTTTTAAAAGTTTATAAACTGTGTTATGTTTTGCGGCTCCAGACAATTTTTCTTTAGTGGAAGAGGAGGCAAAATGGCTCTTTTGATAGTAAAGGTTGCTGACCCCTGTGCTAGATGAAGAACAAGGCGAACATATTGACTGGGCTGATTAGTAGTCTGCAAGAACAGGAGGGTGAAATAGGGTACAGGGGGAGTAAGTGTCACTGCCACAGGAATACAGGTAGAGTCAGGGTTGGTGTTAGAGGAGAAAGAAAAGGTTGCTCTTCTATGACTACAGGTGGAATCAGGGTTGTTATTGAGGAGTATGGGAGATGAAAATGTTGCTCTTATTGGAGTATAGGTGGAGACGGTGTTGTTTTCATAGAGGTACAGGTGGAATCAGAGTTGTTAGTGGTGTGCAGGAAGAGAAAATTTTGCTGGTGGAGATAGTGTGGAGATAGTGTTGCTGCAGTAGAAGTACAAGAGGAGAAAGTGTTGCCATCTATTGTGTACAGCAGGAGAAAGTGTTGCTGTCATTAGAATACAGGAGGAGAAAGTGTTGCCATCTATGGTGTATAGGAAGAGAAAATGTTTCTGTCAATATAGGACAGGAGGAGAAAGTGTTGCTGTCAGAGGAACACTGGTAGTAGAATCAGGGTTTTTGGGCCTGATTTATTAAAGCTTTCCAAAGCTGGAGAGGATACACTTTCATTAGTGAAGCTCGGTGATCCAGAAAATCTGGAATGGATTTCCTAAAAGTCAAGCTATTTGTTAGCTATTTGTTAGCAAATGTTTCCAATCCTGGACCAGATTCATTGATGAAAGTGTATCCTCTCCAGCCTTGGAGAGGTTTATTAAAGCCCGTTGTGAGAGGTGTACTGGAGGAAAAGTGTTGTTTTCATAGCAGTACAGGTGGAAACAGGTGGAGTTGCTAGCAAAGGAGTACCTAAGGAAAAAATTTTTGCTGTAAACGGAGTAAAGGAGGAAAAAATTATGCTGTCAATACAGTACAGGTGGAATCAGAGTTGCTGTTGCTGGAAAATCATAGAAGAAAGGGTAGCTCTTGTATGAATACAGGTGGAATCAGGGTTGCTAGAAGAGAAAATGTTGCTGACAGAAGAGTACGAGTAAAGTCAAGGTCTCTGTTAGAGGAGCACAGGAGGGTTGGTGTTGCTTTCACAGGAATGAATCTGGAATTAGGGATGAAATTGAAGGAATTAGGGTTATTTCAGACCCATGGTGTCAACCTGCGTGGCTTACAGGCCCTGGGCACACAGCAAACTGCGGTTGTATGGTTGGGAGGGGCAAATTGTACCACGCACGACCTGCAAACATGGGTTCCAACCACCACAAATGAATCAGGGTTGCTGTCAGAGGAGTATAGAAGGAGAAAATGTTGAGAAATAGCTGTAGTTGCTAAACAATTGGAGAAGGTGTTTCTGTTGGAGGAAAAGAAGAGAAAAGAGAGAAAGAGGGCTTTTTTGGCACACTTGGTAGTATTAATATATGAGCAAGGTTTACAAATAACACATAGTAGCAAGAAGATTCTCAAATTACACAGCAAGTAAGGTTTGGCCAGTGTGGCCCTATGCAAATACTGCTAATATTAAATTGTAAGTACTATAGCATGTTTTGCTAGTAAATAGTTATCCAGAAGTTGGCAGCTCAGTTAAACCTGACGCGTTTCGCCAGGCTTCCTCAGGGGTGATAATTACATGCAGTATGAAATATCTGAATGCTATCAGAGTTTTGGTATGCTTCAGAAACCATGCAAAAAGTTGTAGAGGTCCTAAATAAAGCAACATATCACTAAATATGTGGTAAGTATGAAGATTCTTTATGCAGCAGAGTGGTTGTACAGATTAGCTGTAGTGAGAGTCAGAGTACTGATAGCTGAATCCTAGGAGCAGGTTGCTGTTTAAGAGGTTGACAACCACTTTGTCATGCGGTTGAGTAAGGTTGAATGTATGCAAACCTATGCACAAAATGACTCCCAACTAAATGCTGCAAGTCCTAAATGCTGCTGTCAGGTAAGCACAGGTGGAGTTGAACTTTGGGCTTCATATCTGGAAGACCCGATGGCCCAATGGCCACCTAAAGGAGCAAAAATAGCAAAGTGACAAAGCTGCTGCCTTTTGTGCAAAAAAAAAAAAAAGTCCTGAGAGCGGAAGGATCTCAAGGTAAGAAATTTTGCAACAGATAAAAAAATGATTTGCTTAGGAAAAAAATATACAGTGAGGTGTGATGGTGAACAGAAAACCTTTCTGGAACCTGTAGAGACATTTCACTTCTTTATTAGTTAGCCTATGTTTCCTTCAGAGTTCATTATATTGACATTAGGGTTGATTATTTAAGGGTCAAATCTGGCATTTTGTTTTAAATATTTAAAACCAATTCTTTTTTTCTTTTCTTTTTTACTAAATGCAAATTCTAATGTGTGGTCAGGATTTTCCAGGTGCAGTAATATGAACAATTAAAACTATTACAATTGTACATTTTATTGTGTATTTTTTTTTTTAAACGTTATCAAGCTCACTTGCATATACAAAATACAATATAAAGAACCATGTGTTACATCAATACAAATGAATTTGTTTTCTGAAATCCTATACATCCATACAAATCAATTTGTTTTCTGAAGTCCTTGACGCATTTCACCCATAGGCTTCATCAGAAGGACACAAAGTTTTGAATACTTCAAATGTATATTTGTTCAGATGTTTCTAATTGACAATTCAATATATCCCATATCAGTTAAATGTTCTTCCATTGAGGAAATGAATATAGCAAATAACAAATAAGTTAAAATTTCTTAGTTCAGTTGTGAGTATTGTGGCCCCACTATGTTATCTAGTAACACCTCTTATTTTCACCACAGTTCAAGGTTAATATAATAAGATATAACCTCAAGCTTTTTTCCTCTGGATATAGCACAATAAATCACCTTATTACTTTTGAATGTTGCTCTAGCAGAGTCACAAACCCACTGCTGCTACTTTTTTTTTTTTTACTAAAAAAGGAAATATATAATAAAATATATAAATATATAAATATATAAAAAAAGATAATACGGATTTTAAATTATTCTTAAAATCAATTAATCTTAAATTTTAATCTTAAACCAAATTATTTAATTTTCATACAAATAAAGGATATTCCCAAGTATAGGATAATTTTTCATGCATAAAT
The DNA here is from genome assembly GCF_032062135.1 of Pyxicephalus adspersus. Taxonomy (NCBI): domain Eukaryota; kingdom Metazoa; phylum Chordata; class Amphibia; order Anura; family Pyxicephalidae; genus Pyxicephalus; species Pyxicephalus adspersus. The sequence continues at coordinate 128,138,273 of NC_092862.1, read as the reverse complement.
AGAAGTGGACATTATCTAGTGGATAATGACACCTCATGTGACCACCTAGCAGTTACACATTTGCAGAGAAGTAACATGGCAGCTCCTATATCTGGTTGGGTAGTAGTTGTTGTATAAACAACAACTCACTCATCATTCTAATTCTGAAAAATTCCCAAGATTGAAGCTGGTTGATATACAGCTTTAATCCACATTTACCGCTCATGAACAGGTAGTTTGAGCAATGCCCATGGTGCTAGTTCATGCCATACAAACCATATATGATATACAGTACGTATAGCTGAGATGCCCTTATTGGGGCTGGCATTTTAGCTTCTTTCTTTTTAAAGTATGTCACTGAAGCAAACTCAGATTTGTTGATGTTTTTCCCTTTCCAGGCTGCACAGGTAAGACGTTTTGCTTGAGTTTTTGCACAGTTCTTGTAACCTTTTTTATTATTAAACAGTATTTATATAGCCCCAATATATTACAAAGTGCTATACATTAAATAGGGGTTGCAAATGACAGGCAGATACAGACAGTAACACAAGAAGAGGAGAGGACCCTGACCCAGACACTGTTACCCTGAGACTCAATATAATAAACAAATAATTCTGCTTTTACACCCTTTATTTTATGTATTTATCTACATGAGCTTTCGAAAGATTTTTACCAGTCATTAGAAATCCAGAACATTGGATGGATTTTCCTGTTTTATTTTAAAAACAACTGGCACATAGAAAGGATATTTTTTTCCTGACAATGTTTAACTAAAGGGAATATATTGTTAAACAAGCATTAAACCTAACACTAACCCAAGTGGCAGAAATTTGAATCACAGTGTAATATATGAGAATAGTTGTTGCACCTATGTCTGTATATTAACATGCAAATATTCATTCATTCACAGCCTTGTCTTTATAAGGTGTATAGACAAAATGAATACTAAAACATAAATGCTAATCAGAAATATTACGTCCAAAGGCAACAACCTACACTCTGTGAGAAAATAGTTCATATAGATACATAGATATAAAAATCTGTACTGAATCATATAAACAATGTGATGATCTTTAAGTACTTAATCCATGTTCTTCTTCAGCAAATGGAAACAAATATACCAGAGCAGAGGGTCCTCAAATATAAGGTCAAAAATTGTATTTTTATCCAATCTCCTACCTCCAGCCTCCTCCTCTTTTTTATTTCTGCATTTTGGGTTATTCTTATGTTTTTTACCAGATTGCCTTAAAGTCTTAAGTTCATCACACACAATCTGACTGTACAATGTCCTGTAAATCTATCAACAACTATGTAGTGCAACGGTCTGTCTGATTATATAGGTAAGTTCTCATATTACATAGTTTTAGTGAATCAAAAGAAAATTATACAGTCACATTATTTGTAAAGCACTTTGGCCCCTCTGAGAGTATATCCAACATAACAATTTTGTACATGTGCAACATACAGACACAATTGAATGTTCTCTAATATAGTATAAGGGCTATCATTTTTGGGAGGAAAGCCAATTTATCCAACCAGTATATTCTTGGAATGTGGAAGGAACCCCAAGTGGGTTGCCGGTGGATCAGTCAGGAGGCGTTAGGAACTACTGGAGCCAGAGCCGCTCGAGCTCCGGAGTCGCCTCCTTGCTGTTGCTCCCCTATTTACCGTGGCCGGCGTTGATACTTCCGCTGGCGCGGTAAAGACTCTCTAAAGGGAAAAATCCCTCTCCTCCGCAACGCATACAGAGGAGAGGGATTTCACTTTAGGGGGCGTTCCCGAGTGGTGGGCGGAGCCATTAGGACGGGACTCAGTGTCCAGCCTAGCGTGCTCCCGCCCACCCCGGAAATGGCCTATTGGCCATGAAATTTGCCGACCCCTGTTCTAGGCATTAAGTAGCTTCATACTTTTTGTTTTTCAACAGACTTGACAGTGTTCTTACTTAGCACTTTTTTCTGATGTCATAACATTTGTATGCTCTGTCCACAGGACATGGCTGAGGAATGTCCAGATGGTCTACATCATCACAAGGAATCAAATTATCTGCAGTGCAGTGATCTACAATATATAAAATACCAGTAAAATAGAATGCAATAATTTAGGATCATGTGAGCTATAGGTATAGTAGAATGGCTCCCCAGCCCTGGTCCATGATAACAGAATCAAATAAAAGTTCCTGAACCCAGCCCAAACATTATTGTATCTTGTTTCTTCATTTTGCACCTCCTTGATTAATCCTTTTTCAACACTTTAGTGATTTTTATGTTGTTGTATGGCCATTAAGTATTCCTCCCTTTACCTTCAGAAATTTGAGTGATAAAGTATAATGTTCTCTCCAGCCATAAATTTCTGTGCAATAACCAATTACAGCAAACAGGTTGATGTATGCAGAATAAATGTGTTCTGCACGTGTTTTTGTAAAAACTGAAATGGTGAAAGTTCACGGGCTACGTTTCGGCCAAACAACATGTGGGACACCACGCCTTGAGAACCAATTACATTTCATTACAGCCTTATTTAAATATTTTGTAGATCAGCCACAGCTGGAGTGTTAGAAGTTGCTCATCCCCAGATTTAGGCTCTTTGGACTGACTGTCCAGCAACAGGGTGCACGTCCAGAATAAAGAGGACCTCACAGAGGCCTTTGATGTCTGGAAGCTCCCTGAAGAGTGCTGACCTGCAAGGGGAGACATATGTTGCAGAGGAAGCTTGCTGGGTGTTTGTGTGGGAGAGAAGAAAAACACAGGTTGCTGGGATGAGGGAATGAAGCAGCAGATTGAGGAATATGAAAGGCATCTGTGGGGCGAGGCGCTAGATGCTTATGGAAGAGATAACATGTCAGTGGAATAGATGCTTGGAATGACTATGCTGTGTTTATACACCATTTAATAACACATTTCATCATTCACTATTTGCGCAAGTGATAAATATTTTCTTTACATTACTATGAAATATTTTTCTGACATTTCCAAATCTCATAAAGTAGAGTGTGGAAAGTGAAAGCATTGGGGCATTTTATGACTGCTATGATAGTTTACTTGTAAGGCTTGTATATAGGATTATGAAGAAAGATTTGTCTTTAATGGAATTTTTCTGAAAAGTTGTATTTGTTAGGCAAAACCCAAGTGAGGTCATTTATAATCCTAATTTATTTTCAATATACTTTTTTTTACTGCTGTCATATAAATGCAAGGTTTACATTTCACATAGCAATACTTGGTTTTTACAATACACTGCCTAATAATATACAAGCTTATCATGAATGTAATGCCTATCTAATAGTGGATTGTGCAATGGTTGTCTACAAGGAGTTGACAATAAATCAAGTGATTTAATATTTATTTTCCTTTGGAAGTAACTCATAGCAAATATTAAGGGGTAACAATACCCTGGAAATGGGCAAAATGGGGCACTTGGCAGTAATCTCCCTTCATTTTTGCAGTTTGCTATTTGAAACTCATTTAGCAATAGCCAATAGTTCTGTAATCCTAAAGAAGAAATAAAATTAAAAAAAAAACACTTACCTTTAATTGTACAGATCCCTTTATCGTGCTGGAGCTATCTTTGATTGTGTTCAGCAGCATCCTGGAATTCTTCTGCGGAGGAAGCGCCGGGTGCCGCCATCTTTGGACTTCATCACTAGAATTCACACTGCAAGGTGTGAGATCAGGTGATATAGTCTGCTGTAAAATGGAAAAAAAGAGTGCCGATCTCACTGCACATGCTAGAGGTTGGTATCTCTTTCCCCTTAGTGAACTAAAATGCCCTTCTACACACGCCCGATGTGTGTCATATGTATCCTGGGAGGCTCTGCACCCCCTTTTAGTCATGCATGCGGTGCTTCACCCTTTTTTTTATTAAATGAATTCAGATTTTTTTTTTTTTTAAAAAAGGATGATGCAGTTAAAAAACTTACTTTACATAAAAAACATACTTTACTTTACATAAAAAGTTTGTCTATTTTTTTAAGTAAAAATTTGAGTTTTTTTTTTGATCAGTATGTGAATATGATTAGCATAGATGGGCAATCTATGCCTTGACTTTAGGTAGATGCAGAAGTATCCAGTAGTATATGTCTTTGGTGGTCAAAAGCCCTTGCATGAGTTTCTATGTATCTGCACCGATTATAACTGGGTTTCTAAAGTAGAAGTATATAAACGCAGCACCACATATAGAGCTAGAACAAAAAAAACATGGCAGGTAAATCTGTATAAAAAAAGGGTTTTTCTTTATTAAGATACTGCATCACTATTGCAGCCTGAGCGTGTATGACAGCCAGCTGTCCCCATAGTTGGAGCACTTCCATAGCTGGTTTGCTTGGAGATGCTACATGTTATACCACAGTAATTAATATCATCCATCTGTCTCCAGGGCTCAGCTAGCTCATCTCAGCAGTTGTGTCCTGAGGTTACAGTGAAAGAAATAACAAACAGGAAGATTACATATGATTTTCCTTTATTTATACTGTAGCTAAAACTACCAAGCAGCCTAGGATTATTGTGCTATCCCACCTACTGCCTTGTATAATAAACACCAAACCATTGGCTTTTGATTATAATTGTTTATGTAATGAAGAGAAAGATCAGAGTTCCGCCGCAGGTAAAACAATATTTTTTTCTTTTTGTGGTTGCCGAGATGTTATATAAGTTCAAGCAACTAAAATCATTCCATAGAGATTCCACCTTTGCACCCCTGATGATTAAGACTTTGCAAGTTTTATACAAATATATTACATATTCAAAAGCCTCAGGCCCCCGGCAAAACTGCATGGGTTGAAAAGTACATAACTGCTCCCTAGGCCGTGAGGCAAGGCTATTTTGGGGCATAAGGGATACAAGCAGTCAGATAGGGTGCCGCTGCCCCTGCTTCTCACCCTCCAAATCCACTTTGTCTTCTCTTCTCCCATTTACCAGTGGAACTGTACCCAGAAACAGCTTCCCTATGATCACAATCAGCCAACAAGAGCATCTCATTGCTAGACAAAGAGACTTCTCCCTTCTACTTACATGCCACTGGTGTCACAAATGCAGCCAAAGGTTGCTGCTCTACCCTTAACAAGTAGGCTATGTTAGGCCCAGGTAGGAAAAGTGCAGCAGAATTTTCAGGTTATGGACGCCAAAACCAAATGGTAGAAGTATAGTAATAGTAAGTATGCTCAGCATATTTGCACATAATGACCAACGTCCCCCCTCCATTGTGTCTGATGTCATTTCCACCTGGTCTACTTCTGCATTTGAAATCTTGGCCATCCTTATTGGCAAAGTGGGGATGACTTAGCTTCCACGTGCATGCACTTCATCTAAATGCAGAGATCATGCTAAGCCTGTAAACTGAGCCAACAATAAAGGTCCTGGCAGACATGCTTTTCTGCCAAAAGAGGATTGCCTGTCAGTACAAATACAATATCATTATGCTTAGAAGCGGACAGGGATTTGCAGCCATTGGGGGTGTCTTGCTTGCTTAAGAAGTGGGTAAGCACATTGGAAGGGGGTTGGTTAGGAAAAAGCCTTGATTAGGGCCCAAAATAGATAAAGAAGGAAAACTGAGATGAAATGACAGACATAGGGATTTGGCTGTTATGAAGGAACAGTCAATTCAAATATTTTCACCATTATTGACTTACCATACCATGTTCTGCACCGTGCCTCTGTTTTAATAAAGGCAGAGCTGTACTCCTTGATATCCTCTCCATGAATAGTGATCTGGTGACTGGTAAAGGAATATTTCAAAAGCAGCCAAAGGGGCAATGACCCTCAGAATGAATGCAGCAGAAGCAGGAAGAGTTTTGCATGGCAGATCCTCAGGTGTATCTTCCCTTCCAGGAAAGAGAACAGTGAGCAACACTCCACCAAATCAGCAGCCGGAGTTCCTTAGACTCTACACTGCAGATACACAGCTAGAAGGGTCAAGGCACAAAGAGATGTCAGGTAGTGCACTGTTTTAGGTTGATAAGAAAAAAGTAAATTTTCATTCTGAGAGGTTCAAAACTCAAGGTACAAATGAAACAATTTGGGCGGTAATGTATTCTGTTATATATCATTTTTTACATGGAGGCTTTATTAACACTTTAGGTAAAAGGCATAAACATTAAAAACAACTTCAAAAAAACATATTAGGCAAATAAAAAGACCTCCATCCTAACCCCTATAACTGTCACTTTTAATTGACAGTTTGATCTGTTGCAAAAAGTAAAAATGAATTGATCTTTTTTGAAACTATGCTACATAAGGGAACTGTGGCATTTTGCTATTGATGGACTTTTCCATGTATTACTTTTTTATTCAGCCTACATATTTATTTTGAGAGAACTATTTATACAACTTTTTACTCAAGATTTATAAAAATTTCACCCATTTTTTCTGTTGAATTCAGTACGAAAATGCCTGAATCTTGTGCAAAAACAATGTCCACACCATAGAAATATGGAGCAAATAAACAGACTCAGAGGTACTCCTGAATAAATAGAGACAGATTTTTGGTCAAAATAATAATAACCTTAAAATACTGCAGACAGATGACTTGCAAAAGCCTGTGTTTTGGAAGTTATGTATCTCCTAGATTGTAAGCTCTTTGGGGCAGGGTCCTCTCCTCCTCCTGTGTCACTGTCTGTATATGTCAGTCATTTTGCAAACCCTATTTAATGTACAGAGCTGCGTAATATGTTGGCGCTATATACATCCTGTTTAATAATAATTTAATAATAATCATTGTGTTCTAAGAAGAATAAGGCCTTTGCTCCCTATTTAGTTAATCTTATTTATTTAGCGGCATTATAGAAATCAATGAAAGGATCAGATGTCTTTTCTGCAGTCTTTACTGACCACTGCCATTGAAGGGTGGCATTGATGTTTTGCTGGATAGTAAAAGGGCAGACATGATCCAACCTGACAGTTCTGGGGACAATTTAATTGAAACAATCACTGGCAGGAAGAGGACATCCATAAACAATGCCAAGCAATCCCTGAGATACACATCACGATCCTGTGTATAAACATAGACATTCATCTTTATGTAATATATACATATGTCTATGAAGAATTATTGGGAGAGTAAACCATGTGTCTCCAACATGGGCACTGAGTAACCTTTAATTCTGATACATTCTGGATTTTATGCTTGGAAGTGCCAGTCAACAACATTAATATATTAAAGCGTCAGTCTGCCCAAAGCTGATGTTTCAATTTTTGCTAGAACTGGGAGAGCTAAACCACCATGGCCACTTGTAAGGGTTTTCTGCTCTTCGTGCTGGATATTTGTTTATATTTTATGATGTAAGGAATGAATTAGGAGGTGCTTAAATTTAAGTCAAGTAAACAGAAGTCCAACGTGAACAGGAACATGTGTTATAAACATATAGAGAGATTTCAGTGTTGGATGCAAATTGTGTGCCACTGATGAATGAAATATCAGGTTTGAATGGGGGGAGCAATCTGAGTTCTTAAATGACTTTGGCAAACCTGAATGACCATATTAACAAATCTGAATTGTAATTACGAAGCCCTAATCCAGCATGCTTAATGCTTACCAAATCCCAATCCATCAATCTAATGCCATTACCGATGGGCAAGCCTCTGCTTAGCCCCAGGAGGGTAGTTGCACCACCCCAGCAAATGGTTGCCTTCACGATTTGTGTACACAAAGGATGCCAGCTGGAGGATAAGGATTGGTGGAGGACCAGAAGCCCACAGATTCAGACAAGGCCAAGGTCAGAGCCAAAAGACAAGTACAGGTAACAGATAGTGGGCAAGGCATCCAAGAACAAGAGAGAATTCCAGGTCAGGCCCAGAGTCAGAGACAAATCATTCACAGGGAGCAATAGCCAGACAAGGTATCCAGTAGGGTTGAGCAGAATCCTGGTCAGAGTCACCAAGTAAAGTAAGGTTGGTTAAAACCATCTATAGCCATGGTAGCCAACCTTTTCGGACCCACGCACCACAAAATTTACAGGCTCTGGACTGCGCATGTGTGGGGAGCCGTGTGTCACTCATTGGAGAAGAAACTTCCCCCAGAGTGACTTCATGATGGCAAAACTCGCCCTCTCTCCAATCACAGGTCTGAGCCTGCAATAGGAGGGTGGTTGGGTTGTGTCCAGAGAAACAACCTGCCCACCGCTCTGAGCCTGGGATGCGTACAGGACACATGGTCCGCAGCTCTGGCCAATGCACCCTCCCAAAGGGGTCCTTCTTCTGGCCCCGCAGGGGCACTGGCCAGATCCACTGACTACCAAAATAACTTAAGGCAGCCTAGTAATTTTGAACAAACTGCCAACCCACCATCATGGACAAAGAATTGGACCTGCACTATTTTTCCCAACACAAATAAAAATTTATATATAGGAGATTAAGTTTCCTAAAGTCCTGAAGTGTGTATAGTTTACAATGAAGGTATTAGTGATTTGCAATGGATAATTTCAGTAAAAGGAGAAGGAATACCAGTAATGTATTACTGTGATAGAAGCAAAAGAGCAAATTCTTGCATCACCTAACCCCAAAGCTATAGATACATTCTTTGGTAGTCAGATAACTGCCTTTAGATTGGTACTTGCCACCAAATATTCACAATTAAGGATAGGGAGCACGTCTAGAGCTGTACAAGGAGAGGAATTCCAGATATCTCTTGCACAGAAGTAAAGTTCAGGAGATGTTTCATGCTAAACTACAGGTTCAGGGACACCCAAAAAAACTGGAGATATTGCAACCACCACTAGTTCAATCCTCCTGCCAGTATAGTAAATCTAAATAAAACCAGAAGGAATTTATTTATACAAATGCATCTTAATAAAGCTAAAAAGATTGTACAAAATTGTAACTAGTGCACTAATATTTTAACTGTAGTTATTTCTTGATATTTCTTGTCTGTCTGCAATAACCAAGAATTTCACTAGATGGAGACAAAGGACCAGTGAATGGAAAAAGATAGGAATACCCATGTGCAATAGAAAAGAATATTATTATTATGATTGTTATTAATAATCATATTAATAATATTAAAACATTTTTAAATAGTGCCAACAAATTACGCAGAGCTGTACATTAATATGTAGGAATCGTAAAACTTTTAATAAGTCACTTCTGTATTTCAATGGCTTTATGTTAAAGGAAGACATATCCATTTAAATAGCCAGTTTTGGATTATATAGCCTATTTATGACAAGCAATCAATTAATAAATACAAAATATACTGGTAAATATACATTTAGTAGTAGTAATTTTCTATCTTTTAATCCCATTGAAATTACACTTAAATGCATGCCCATAGCCCAAACATTTTTTTTTCTTTTTGGATAGCACAAGAAAGAATTTATAGCACATTGGACGTGAGAAAAAAGATCTGTTGTAATTTTGAGAGCAATGTTTTATGAACAACAGGTAGTGAGCACTCTGTAAGTTGAGCACCCATTGAATTTCTTTGACATATTAGGAATAAGTGCAGATTATGGCTTCAATTAAAGATATTTCTCCTTACTTCCTGTCTTGGGACCACATCTGGCTAGGGATACACTCTAAAAAGATTTTAGTTAAAAAGTTTAAAAAGTAAACTTTTAAAAGTTAAAAAATAAAAATGACAAATATGTGTTCCCAGGTGTCATCCATGTAGGGAAAGCCAAAAACAGACATATACAAGGCGATGACACAAGAAAGCAAAATACATTTTATCGTTGCTCATTTTATGGGTATTGACAGGTCCGTTTTGAAGCAGATCTAAACAGAAAAAACAAAACGTCATCAGGAGGTAGAGATAATAGACAAAAGATACGTGCAAAGTCTGTTGACAAAAAGGAAAAAAAAAAAACTGTGTAGTGCACAGTTTGGCTTTGTACGCGGCACTGCTACATACAGAACCAGCTGCTATGGACAACTTGTTATATCATCAATGGTCATCCAATGGCTGAAGAGGATCACCAAGGACCCAGAAGTCATCCATGGAGTCAGCAGAGAAGACAGCAGCTTGCTAGGACAGCAGACCACTAAATTCAAAATTTTCAATCCCGCAGACCAATAATATGAATTTTTTAAAAAAGATAATACATTTTTTTAAAATAATGATCTACCGAATGGTGCCTGACAAGGACTGTGGAGGCTCTGATTCATTGATCAGCTCACTGCTAAGTGAAGTATTACTATTGTTACTACAGGTTGACAATCGAAAATCCGGCCATCGGTATACCGGATCTTTCAGTTTCTGGGCATGAACTTCCAATTGCGTTTTCAATACAGGGACTGCAGTACACTGTTTGGCCACTAATGTTTTCATGGCATTGTTCTGCAGAAACAGCTGTTAGGTCTTGCTTGCTAAACTACCGTAAATACACACTGGCAGGTCCCTGCTGCCTGCTCCCTGGAACTATGCCAGATGTCTGCGGTGCTGCGAGAGGAAGACTGGTCTGTGTGTAGGTAAGTATAAAAAAAAAATCTGAAATTTTCGCAAATCTGGCACTCCTCAGGTCTGGATGTTGCCAAGTTTTTGATTGTCAACCTGTATTATCATTAGTTGCATTATCTTTGGTATTACTAAGGAATTACAAAATATTTGTTTGTCACTCATTATGGGTTTATTTCATTAGAATCTAAGACCAAACAAGAAATGATAGTTATCAAAGTCAAACGATTTGATGCCATTAAATAGAACAGGTAAAGAAAATACACAGTTAAGGTCATATTTACCTAAAAGAGCATATGAGAAATAAATTTAAAAAAACAATCAGATGAGGATCGGTATTGGCGGAGCCGGGTGAGTGTTGTAATGATGAAAATAATACTGAAGCGTATGGCTCGGTAACAATTGCCTCATACAACTTAAGACTACACTGACGTCACGCTGCGCCTCCCTTGTCTTTCTGTCTCTAGTACAATTTGTGAATTTAGTGTAATATAAAGACGAAAATTTTCATTCAGAATATAAGAATTTATTACAATATTATTTTTGTTTTATTATTAATAAAACATAAAAATTGCAAATAATGTTGAAATTTTTCTGTGGACTACTAAAATTTTATTACAGACCACTGGTTGGTGACCACTGACCTAGAACACAGCAGTCTGAAGATCCTGGACCTGGCAATATTTCAGGAAACCTGCAAACAGGTAAATCTATGATATAATTAGCAAGCATGCTGTGTACATTTGCTGATTATGGCAGAAGCTCACCACCCACCAATGGGTACATTTTTGCGTTAATTCATAAAAAACATATGTAAAAAGTAGTGAATGCCACATTTATCAATAATTTGCTATAAGTTAACAATTTTTGCACAATCATTTTAAACTTCCTGATTCGCTACTTGTGAATGTTAGGTAACTGTCACATTCACTGCTTTAAAAATAATGCACCTAAAACAACATACAACATAGAGAAAAAAATACATGTAGGCTATTTATTTAACTTTTTTTAAATATTTTATTTAGGTTCAACTCTCAAGCCTGAATACCCCATATGGACCAGAGGCATTTGTATATTTGTGCTATGAGCATGTTCATTTGTTTTTATGTGTTTATGCAATCTATAGACACAGTCTATAACAAAGAAAACAAAAACAATGTATTTTTTTTTCACTTTAATCAGTGTTGTATTAAAAAGATAGTGGTATGGTAGACATGATTTAATAAAGCTCTCCAGGGCTGGAGAGGATGCACTTTCGACAGTGAACCTGGATGATCCATCAAACCTGGAATGGATTTCTTAAAAGTAATTTGCTATTTGCTGGCAAGTGTTTTGAATCTTGGACCAGATCCATTCCAGCTTTGCTGGATCACCTAGCTTCACTGATGAAAGTGTATCCTCTCCAGCCTTGGAGAGCTTTAATAAATCAAGCGTTAAGTACTTTTCCCTGTTAAAAGTTCTGATTAAATGACATTAAAATATGATTCTAGTACACTTCATTGCAAAATTATTTACAAATATAATTAGTTTTTTTTTTACATTCCTCCAGAATAACACCCATCAAGACATTTTTCTATAGAACTAAGGTCTACGTACTATGGAGCACTATGGGATGACACTATGTACAGAACTCCATTGGCACCTCCCTCAACCTCTGACCCACCTACATTGCTAAGAGTAGCAGAGGGACCCAATAATGATATCGTTGGGTCTTAAATATGGTTTGCAATGCAAACAGAATGGTTTTATTTAAAAATATGAGTGGCATGTTGATGAGATGGTAGGGGAGGAACCAGGAAAAGCAAAAACCCAGCATTCCTCTTTAGAAAACCATTAACTGAAGTTTGTAGAACTAATATAATGACAGAACATTTATAAGATGGCCACCCTAACGTTCCATGAGGTAACCTTTCCTGTACATTGTTTAACTATCATCTTTACTTCTCAGAAGAATTTCTCAGCTATTATGATGTATAGAACTTGGCACCAAGTCCCATCAATACATTTTGGCGATGGATGATTTAGATTTCCCTATGAAACCAAATGCATTCACTGACTTCTGCAGAGGTGGTGATAAATTGCACTCCTCTGTATGTTTAGGATTAATTTCAGCTGCATATTATATGGTTGGATCCTATTTCAAGTATTCTAAGCTTTTCATAAATATATATATATCCTGTATAGGAAGTAAGTTTTTTGCGTTTATAGTTTACAGAGAAGTGGGTTACACACATCGACCATAGTCCCATCGACAAATAAAAGGTGTCCTGCCTTCTACAGTTCTCAGAGAGGGAGGTTTCACATGCTTTTAGGTCCCAAAGATATTTGCGTGAAACTTTCTATAGCTTCTAGACAGGTAGGGTTTTCACCCTATATATACCCTATAACAACCTTTTTATAGGTGGGTTTTACCCCCTCTATCACTACCATTTTCAAACTTTTTACCCTGAAGAACCCTTGAAATAACGTTCATATCTTGAGGACCTCTATTAAAACCATTTTATGAGGTCAATGAGAAAAAAGCCTCCTAAACTGGTGTCCAATAGAAAGAATGACCCCCCTACAATGGTGGCTAGAATACTACTTTGATAGACACCTAAAAAAGGTGGTTAGTGCCATGCACTTGGATCTGCCATGTGGTGTTGGCCTTAGAACTATGCTGGCATCATCAAATGGGAGGTGAATGAGCCACAGTTTGCAGAAGCCCTAGAAACCCCCTAAGGGTTCAGCAGAACCCTGGCTGTGAATACCTGCTCCATCAAATAATATAAAGGCCTAATAAAGCAGAAGTAAACAAAAAAAAAAAACTCTACCGCTTACCTTCACAGATCTATCAATCCCTCCGGAGGATTCCTGGATCAGGTCCCGCGTCGTCTTGGAGTCCTCCTTCGCCATCTTCTTGGCGGTTCTTCTGCCTTCTTCTTACATCAACCGATCTCCCACTGCCCTGGAGATCGGCATTTTTTTTTTACTCCATTAAAGTAAAAGCTTCTTCTGCGCATGTCCAACATCAGCCTCCTAATATCCATGACGTATGCATCGCGGGGGGCTCTGTGCATTCAGTCTTGATCGCCCTTTAAAAAAAGGGTTTTAAACACCTAACCAGAAAAAGAAGGTCCATTTTACCTTATATAAAAGGGTTGTCTACCCTTTTATGTAAGGTACACATTTAAGTTTAGGTCTGCTTTAGATGCCTGATAAATCTGAGATTTGCAACTCATATTTAGTGAATGTTGTGGCATTTTCACAGTTTAAGTGCCTAATGTGCATAGGCATAAGCTCCTCACTAAGGTATCTGCTTCATGCTTCTTCTGATTGTTTCTAGGGATGAGAGAACGATTTTTAAAACTCGATCTCGCGGCGAATTCGGCTGTTTTTGGCCGGCGACGCATTCAGTGAGAATATTCCCAGCACTAGAAGTTAATTACCTCTAGTGCCGCGGATCACAGATCTTCTCAATGAATGCGGATCACACATCGTCCCAATGAATGCGGCCGCATTCATTGAGAAGGGTGTGCGATCCCTGGCACTAGAGGTGTATCAACCTCTAGTGCCCGGGGGATCACAAACAGGAGGATTCCCTGGGAATCCCCCTGTTAAAATTTTCTAGATCTTCTGATGGTTTTGCTAAATTGGATCCCCGAAATGCCAGAGGCATTGTTTCCTAATTTTATTAGAAACTTTACATTTCTTTTGAGTAAAGCACTGGTTTTACAAATGTCTTTCTGCATTCATCCAATTATTAAAACTTTGTTTTCCTTAAGAGTAAGTAAAACAACCTATCATTATTTTAAAATAACTGTATTTTACACATTGAGTAGAAATCCATCATTTAATGGATTAGAGATGACGTAAAACCTTCCAAAATGCTATTAAGGTGAGATAATGTGGAACTTTTTCCTGGATTACAGGTCTAAGGTTACAATGTCCCTGAGTACAGGTTGTAAGTGAGACCAGATGATACATACAGACCATTAGAAGAGTGTTTGCAAAGTAAGGAGAGATGAGAGCTTTAATAAATAAACCCTACAAGGACAGCGAATGTGACATTACATATGACATGTGTGGATCGGGGGAAAGTCTAGCTTGCTAAAGGAACCAAAATTGGGTTTTAAAATTTGCCAGATTTACAACACATTTATTTGTGCACCATGTCTTTTGCAGTTCAGGAACAATGGCTAAATCCAGGTCTGGAACGACCATCTGGAAACTATGACAAATGAGTTGTCCCAAAAACCTCTCTCTACGCCAAATAAAATTAATGATATTTTTCTGAAACTGCATTATATACCAAATTTGCCTACCAGTCAATTAACTATAATGTAATTATTCCCTTACCTGTGAAAGTCTTAATATGGGTTCCTATGCATGTTTATCATTCTCCACCAGCTGTTTTTTAATTCATCATCAAGTGTAATATTCTTCTTTAGCATCATAGGAATGATTTATCTTCTTTAAAAGTCTGATTAGTTACAGTGCAAAGTTACCTAAATTTGGAATGTCTGAGTTGGAAGTCCCATTGAAATCCCACTAAATAGCACACCCCAACAAGTTTGTAGAACAGACAAGCAGGTAATTCATGCAAAATTGAGAAGAATGATGTGGGAAGCTCCTGGCAGCCCAGCATAAAGAAATGATTGGACATGTACGGGTGTTAATCATTTATTAATTATTTATTGCATTAATATGCAATTATATTTTTCTCTGGTCATTATTGGAGACTTATTCAATGTTTCTACGAGTATAGTATAGTTTTGGCACACTTCTTTATTACTAATGTGATGATTGATATTTGGCAGCACCATTTTATATATATTTATATATATATATTTTAGGAATGTTTTTCTCCTTTTTGTCCACATCTATAGCCTTTAACATTTCTGCAGTTCCATTTTGGAGTTTGATATGGGGATTATTCTAAGACGTAATGTTCTTAAAAACTTTTGGCCCAGAAGAAGTGGATTGTTACCATGAAATGCGTAACAACCTAAAATCTATTACAGATTTTTGGACATTTAAAAATATCATAGAATTAAAATATGTTAATAGCTTTTGGAGCTGTGAAATTACTCAATGGGCTCTATTTAAAAAAACAGGGAATCTGACATTGCCCCAAACACTCCCTGGTGGAAATCAATTACTGCCATTGAAACACATGGACCTTGAAGATTCCCATGAAGGAATGTTTGATTCCATATTTTATAAATAGAGCCTTATAAGTCATATTCAAACCACACAAATAAAATCTCTCTCTCTGGCCTTTGCAGCGCTAGGTCACAGGTTTGAATCTCCAGGACACTATCTGCATGGAGTTTGCAGGCTCTCCCCTTGTTTGCGTGGGTTTCCTCTGGGTTTTCCAGTTTCCTTATGACTATGGACTTTGTAAAGTGCTGTATAATATGTCAGCGCTATATAAATGTGTAATAATAATAATAAGGGTTTAGGCTTCTATCATTTATGATGAGACGAGATGAGTTTGATCTTTTCTCCTAATTTTAGTGTAATGTTTTTGATTTTTGGTCATCTTTTGTATTTATTTAATAGTTTGTGGTCTTGATTATGGATGAGCGAGAATGCCTCTGGCATTCTCGAGAAAATTTCCCCAAACTTTAGATGGTTCTTCAAAATTTTGGGGAACCAATTTCGCGAAACCATCAGAAGATAGGGGAAAATATAACAGGAGGATTGACAGGGGATTCACAGGATTCTCCGGGAATCCTCCTGTTTGCGATCCCTGGCATTACCAAAATCCTATGGTAATCCTCTGGGATCCCCGGGCACTAAAGGGTAATTAACCTCTAGTGCAGCTGGGATTGCACACCCTTCTCAATGAATGCAGCCACAGCTGCAATCATTGCGAGGATGCCCGGCAAAAGAGAACCTCCTGACATTGTAATATAAGTATCTCTTACAAATTATACATTTGTTACAGATACAAATGTATCATTTGTAAAAGATACTTATATTACAATGTCAGGAGGTTATTCTGTGCTGGGCATCTTCTCAATGATTGCAGCTGTGGCTGCACTTATTGAGAAGGGTGTGCGATCCCTGGGGCACTAGAGGTTAATTACCCTTTAGTGCCCGGGGATCGCTCAGAGGATTACCATAGGATTTTGCAATCACTGAAAGTTAAAAAACAAAAAACACAAAATAAGGGTGCAATACATGTTCCTATGTTGGTGTATATATATAAATATATCACATAAACTGAAGAAAAACAATTACAACCCCCAGCAATCCTGAAAACCCTAACCAAAACTATATCTGGTGTGAAAAAGAATGGCACGTGATGGAACTGAAAATCCAGCTAAGGACTGCTCATGCAAAAGCAGCAGTATACATTGGGCAAAACCTCAGAAAATAACTAAGAATTGCTGACTTCTGAGATTCAAATCCATGAAGTTTAGTCTAACACAATTTCTGCATAAACTATATTCACAAATACCTAAGCTGCAGCCATTCTTCATAAACATCAAAAACCTAATCAAGCCTAAATCATATAACTCAGTACTGGAAAATATATATATTTATAGTCAACACAGTCCTTGTTAGCTGTAAAAACATTGTAAATCAAAATTCCTTTCTTGTAATCAGATGTAATTAAATAATGTTTGCATGATTCCTGAGGCACACCAGTATCATCCATGTATAATTATTTCCAGCACCCACAAATAAATCAAACTGCACATTAATAAACCGGTTTTAAAGACAGTACTATGTTCCAACCTAACACTGGAATCCCCCTGGATGTAACTTCCCACAGCCTGAGGGGTGCATGAGAATTACGGGCACACACTAGGGGAATATGAACAATATTTGTTATAGTAAAAGGTTACAATTATATGATTAAGTTGGAAAATGCTGAAACAGGCCATATTCAAACATCAGCTGCTCCGAGAACTTATTTCCAGAAGTCAGCAATTTCATCATTAGGACGCGTTGCTTGTGTGTGGCTTTTCCATGAAGTTATCCTCACCTGGAGCACATATGCACCATGGGCAAGCCAAATTTAAACTAGACATAATATCATCCATTTACCATTTGTCTGCATGATCCATCTCAGCAACCCCAGTCTGCAGCTGCCTCTGCACAGACACATTTATACAGGGTCACTAGAGTCCGATAACATGTTCTTCCCTCATACATATACAATATTTATGTCTTCCCCAGGAAAGCAGCCAAATCTTTTATTCCGTTATACTAAAAGTTGTTGAGAACTTATAATATCTGGATTGCAGATGTTCAAGAAATCTGTTAATGTTAGCATGGCCAACGCTCAGTTTTATACTTTCATTAGCAGAGAGATATCTTCCGTGTGTGTCATCAGACTAATTCATCAAACCCATCAGTCCACAGTCTATAGCATACATTTGCAATATCCAGGTATTGTAAAATGGTTTAGCCCTGGAGATATGACATGCAAATATGTATATTCAGCACATTGGAGAGGAAAGGGGGGTATGCTGTAACTTTGACTTATTGGGGCATCTTTCTGTAATACTTACAGTAGTTACTTACCTTTTTTTAGCCTTTTAACTGGAGGCAAACTGCTTTATAAACAAAGTAAATATTTTCCTGGGAACATTTTAAGTGTTTGTCTTAAGCAGTTTCCCCTCGATACTATTATGAAATAATCACTTTAAGCTGATATCTGATTGAATAACTCTTCCCTTGCTTTGTACTGTTCAGAGAAGTCATCATTTCCAGGATAGGGGAGTCTAATAGGAAATTACTGTTCTCACTCTTCAGGAAACCAATGTGCTCTGTGAATCCTTTGTCATAGATATACTTTGTGTAAACTGTGTATTACTTTTTTGTTAAAGCAGCAGTACTTTGTAAATGTGCCCCAAAGTTTCTTTTTAAAGCACAACAAAACTTGCCTGTTCTCACTCCATCACTGATGCTGACATCTTCCATTGGTCTTCTTCTGTCTTCGGGTCTTTGGCCATCTGGCCAGGTCATAATCACATAACTCCCATACATATGCACAGGAGTTCATCATTCCAGGCCCCAGCGTACATAAAAAAAAAAAGATTGCCAACAGGCAGGTAAGTTTGTTTTATTGCAGAAAGGACATGTCCATTCTACAAAAAAAAAAGTTACCTGCTAACATTTCTTTAATTTAGTTTCACTTTAACTGTGGTGATCTTGGTTTTCCAATTGTCTCCCTTCCAGGTGTTGGCCATTCAGCACTTGTTCCCACCCCACACCCAGGGTTTTTTTGGATAAGTGCTGGTAGTCCCACAGAGAAAAGTAAATGCTTTTTGGAATTTACTGTACTTTTCCCAGCAACAAAATCTATCATGTTCCATTACTGATCATTTATTCCTGTAATCCAATGTTTTTACATGAAGCCCTACAAGTGACCTGAAGTGAGGAGACCCATTAGCCGAACTCCTCCATTTCCATCCGGTTTCCTGTTTAATAAGAAGTCAGCGATATGTTCAAGGTTTTATCTGAGAAATAAAATAAGCCATCTGGGTAAATCAGTTGTGATATCTCAAGCACCATCCCTCGGAAAATAATACATTTAAATGGGGAATAATAAGACCCATATGCTGCACAAGAGCAGATTTGGGGCAAGATCCAAAAATACGGCATACTGTTTAGATCTGGCCTGATAGCAATGATGAAGAAACTGTCAGAGTTGTATATCCGGAGTCTAAATACAACCTAGGACAGGGTTTGCTTGATGGGAGCCACCATGCTTTGGTGTGGTTTTTGTTAAGGAAGAATATATGCTAGGTGGCCTAAACCTAGTAGTGCCTAGTAGTGAACCTAAAATTGTTGTCTACACCAGAAAAAAACATTTGCGGGTCATTTTTCTAGGACAGCTTTGACATTGTCCTTTTTTATCATGTTCCTTTCACTGGCCTAATTGTGATTCTTTGCTTGCTCTGTTCTTACTATACCAAAGTAAAGTCCGGTTTCATTAGATGAATGCACACTATATACATTTGAACATACCTTCAGTCTTGCACAGTTGTACAGGCTCCTCCCCTGGACTGAATTAGTTTACTGTGATCTTACTTTTCACAGTGTGCATTAGAACCTGCTACAAATCAAATAGAGTCCACCTCATTTCCTAGCTGGAGGATGTCCAGCATCATCTAGTCCAGGGGTCGGCAAACTTTGTGGACTACTGGCCATTTCAGGAGGTCAAAAAGGCGCACTAGGACAGAAGAACCAAGGTGTCCAAGGAAAGGTTTTTTATTTAAAATTACAGCACGATTAATGGGAAACAAGATGTTGCATGTTCTTAGAGACAGATACAATATTAGGTTCTTATGATGAGTAGTTCAGCAATAGAATGTCATTAGGGGATTGTCAGTGAGCTGGGAGCGCAGATTGTTCTTACAAAAATTCATCTTGGAGAACAGCTGCTCACACGAATAAGTGCTACCAAACATTGCGATCACACGCTTGGCACGTGCTAACAATATTGGAAACATTGGAGCATATGGCAGCTAACGGTAGAAGTCAGGGAAAGTCTCTGTATGTGTGCGCGTGCTTGGCATCGAAATGCCCCTTGAGATTCAAATGCTTGAAAGTGCTGTTGGTGTCATTGCACACTAAACACAGGGCTTTGTTGCTGTATTGGACGAAGAATAATTTGTCAGTCCATTCGGGTTGAAGACACGACTTCAAGGTCAACCTTCCAGATACTGGTAGCTGTGGGTTGCTCTTGCTCTTTAGGCATAGTAATTGGGGTTACTGTGTGGGAACTCGATGACATTGATGATATGGCGGGAACTCGCAACAATTCAATTAGGCCAGATCCAACAACTAATAACTAGGGGGGCATTAGGCCCGACCGGAATACTGGCTAGGCCGTATCCAGCCTAAAGGCCGGAGTTTGCCTACCTCTGATCTAGTCGTTACCTACCTGGCTCCCCCACCCTTTTCATTTATTGGATTTAAGTCCTTTTATTATTGATGGCTCAGCATAGGTGGTCTGCATGTGGCATAGCAATGGGATGTTTTTGGGTAGCTATGTACAACCCCCTTTAACCCCTCCACCAGTTATGATGTACCTACATTGTCCAGAGAAGCCCAGAGACCCAATGATTACATTCCAAATCAAGTATGCAACTGAATTACTTCTAGGCTGGTCTAAGATATTAGGCAAAAAATATTTTTAAAACATCCATATGGAGCAGAGGACTAACACTTTTATTTCACTGTCCTTTAGACTTTGAGGGGGACAAACTATGGCAAGGGAGTAGAAACGTTTGGGTGACAGTGGGGGTCCCCCACTGGCTTAGCAATAGAAGAGTTAAAATTGCCATAGGCAAAGGTAAAGATGAGACTATTGAATTAACTAGCACATGTGGTCACTGGCCCCACTCTTGGTGGCAGTGGAAATAAAAGTCCCCAACTAAAAATTTCAGGGGAAGCAATACTGCCTCACCATTGGTGTCGGTGGAAAGAATTGTGCCCCATTGTTGCTATCATTGGTAGGAATTCTGCACCATCATCGATGTCAGTGGGAAGAATAGCATATATAAATATATAATATCACTGGCAGGAACAATGCTCTATTGTTAGTGTCATTGGTAGTTATTGTTCCCCACCATTGGTGTCAGTGGAAAGGATAGTGCTATTTCGTTGGTATCAATGGAAGAAATAGTGAACCATGGTTGGTGACAAAGGAAGGAATAGTGCCCTAGTGATCATTTCAGCGAAAGGAATAGTGCCTCAATATTGTTGTCAGTGGGAAAAATTGTGGCTCGACATCAGTGTCAATGGGAGAAATATTGAAACATGAATAACCACTGGTGTCAGTGGAAAGAATTTTGCCTCATAGTAGATGTCAGTGGGAGGAATAGTCCCACAACTTTTGTGCCTGTAAGACGATAATCTTTGGTGGGAGGAATTTTTCCCCCATCGCTGGTATCAGAGGGAGGCATACTGCCTTACTACTGATGTCATTGGGAAGAATTGTACCCCAATGTTGGAGTCAGCATAAGAAATTGAGTCTCAAAGTTGGTGCCAGTGAGAACTTTTGCCCCAGTCAGTGGGAGGAATTTATGCCCTCTAGTGGGGGTCAGTAGAAGTAACGTGCCCAAGGGGACTGTTAAAGCGTACCTGAACTCAGAATTTTTACTTTACATAAACCAAGTAAACAACCCTTTTTATTAAGTAAACATTTTGATCATTAGTGTTTTTTTGAGTGCAACACCTTTTTTTTAGAAAGGTGTATTTAAAAAGATTACCTAGGCAATCAAGGATGAATGGGAGCGCAGAGCTTCCCGGGATACCTACGTCACGCATCCCAGGAGGCTCTTGGTTGCTCCTTCTGAGCATCTGGGCATGTGAAAAAGATTACCCATCCCACACATGCGCAGTGAGATCGGCAAGTTTTTTTACAATCTAGATCACCCGATCTCATGCCTGCGCAGTGCGAGACCAGGTGACATGGGAAGAAGAACCCAAAAGAAGAGAGGAGAAGATGTCAGCGCCTGACGCTCCCTCTGCGCATGGCCAAAAACAGATACCCGGACGACGCGGGACCTGATGGAAGAAACCTCCGACGGACGGACTGATCTACAGCATAGAAGGTAAGTGTGATTTTTTTTGTTTTGGGTTTACTTCCGCTTTAAAGACAAGTAAAGGATATGCAAGATGGATCTAGCCTGCATCTGCATAGGAATTTTAACGGCAGCTTTTAACCGGCTCAAACCCCCAAACCTCCCCAACCCTAGGTTAAATATTAATTAAGGGGAGGGGGAGAAAGGGAGTATGCAATATTTGATAGGTCACAAGTCTGTTACTTGTATATTACATGACCTTGCAGCACTTTGTGGTCCCCCAAGACACTCTTGGCATTGGCAGACCTTCTCTTAGAACGTTAGGAGAAATGTATGTGAGCAGGTATGTTAAACTACAGACACAGCATATCTGCTTTAAGGGATACCAAATATTGTTCATTTAAAAACGACCAGAAGATGGCAGTGTGAGTCTCTAACCTCAACTGAACTTTTGTGATAAGCACTGCAAATTCACATGTTCCATCATGTCAACTCATAATAAAAACACAATTTGCATCTGAAGCTTTAGTGTAACTTGCCAAAAATTTTGGCCCAGAGTGAGTAAGCAATCTTTTCCTCTTGTATTTGTAAAACTGATCAGAAGTAGTTTATATGACATGTCTGTATGTATGACATATTTATGACATGTATGACAAGTCAACTTTAACCTATAAACTGTTACACAGTCAGAACCTTTGTTCTGTATAATGACAGAATTGATGAAAGCCAATCATTACAGTATGAACTTAATTTATTAAAGCTCTCCAAGATAGACTATCATGGAAGAACCTGGGTGATCCAGGGTAATTCAACAGGAGACAGCTGTGGTCTATTGTGGAATGAAATAAATTTAGCTGCCAGTTTGCAATCTTTTCTTCAATGTACAATGTGCAGCTCATTGTACAATACTTTATATCCTGGCATAGAGCAACAGTATACCCTATCCTGGGTACCCTATTATTATTATTCAGTATTTATATAGTGCTGACATATTATGCAGAGCTGTACAAAGTCCATAGTCATGTCACTAACTGTCCCTCAAAGGAGCTCAGAATCTAATGTCCCTACCAGTCATTAGTCATTAAAACAGTCTAGGGACAATTTAGGGGGAAGCCAATTAACCTAACTGCATGTTCTTGGAATGTGGGAAGAACCCGGAGTACCCCCACACAAAAACAAGGAGAACCTGAAATTCTATGCAGATACTGTCCTGGTCAAGATTTGGGTGCTGCAAAGGCCAGGGTGCTAACCACTGAGCCACCGTGCCCTGCCCTAGTCACACTCCCTTATGCATGGGACTTACATCAGTCATCATTCCAGATTTACATCTGATTTATGGGGGTGAAGCCCAAAGAAGTTTCAGGTGAATATGGTGGTACCCACAATGAAGCAAGGAGTGGTGAATGTAAATAAAAAAGACAGGTATTTTATTTCAGAACAATTATTGTCTGTCCCCTCTGCAATAAACAACCTGCCTGGTCACAATTTTATAACTAGTTTTATTTCCACATTAAATGTTGGGTTCATTTTAAAATTAACCAATGTAAGGCAAGGTAACTTGTTTACTACTGCCAAAGAGCTTGATGATACCTAGTTACAAGACATAAATAAATCATAAATTTCACATTCAACATTCACTTTCCTCCAACATTCACATCTCTTTCAAAGACTGAATAACAAATGCCCCATTTGTCTTTATTATCAGGGACAGTTGGCATCTACAATTAAACCACAGAATTTACAGATCATTAAAACCAACCTATGGCGGCCATAAATCCTGTGAAAACCATACGTTTCAAATGCAAAACTGAATTTTTTGTAAATATTTCTATTTTAATGAACTGAAATGTTTTCCACATGGCATTTCTATTATCTAAATCCGTTACATATGTTAATAGAGTGCTGTGGTATTTATGACCTTCAAAGGTGTTCTGAAACGTTTATATTCACAGATCGAAACGCACAAAAACCTGAGATGAATGATGACGTCAAAATGTTCAGGACTCATACAGCACTGTATGTTTTCCATAAGTCTGAAATTCCACTAACAATAACTTCAACACTAAAGTGATTAGACATAATGACCAGAATAAGTCAAAATTGTTAGGCAAGAGTTCATATTATGGTCTTCATTTATTATATAAATATTATAATATATAGAGTTAATGGCAGATGGCCAATATTCTTGTGATTATTTTCCTTTTTTAGAAACCTAACATAATTTCACTGCTTAAACTATAACATATTGTTACTAAAAATTTAATCACCACAACACCTATACAATTAAAATACAATCCTTACAGTTTATATAAAATACAAATTCCTCAATATATATCTTAGATTGTAAGCTCTTTGGGGTAGGGTCCCCTCCTCCTCCTGTGTCACAGTCTGTATCTGTGTGTCATATACAACCCCTATTTATTGTACTGTGTAATATGTTGGCTATATACATACTGTTTATTAATAATATTAATATATTTATATATATACACAAAAAACAACATTCAACACATCTTATAAGGCTCAGTTTGGAAAAGGTAAATCTAGGGATGGATTGCCTATGCACTCAAATTCTTCAAAATAATCATATCTTTGTGAGCATTGTCAGCACGTTCTGCAAAAAGAGAACCTTTTCCAGTAACCTAGATTATTATTCTGCATTAGCTGTTTTGCCTTTAACAAGGTCACTAAAAAGTCACTAAAACACCACCCCAGGCCCACTTTTAGGTCTTCCATTTTTTTGCCTTAGTGAACCAGAGTGCCACTACTGCAAGCTCTCCAGTTCAAATTCCAGTGTTTTAGTTTTCCTATTGGGCAGCACGGTGGCTCAGTGGTTAGCACGCTCCCCCTTTGCAGCACTAGCTCCCAGGGCACTATCTGCATGGAGTTTGCAGGTTCTCCCTGTGTTTGCCTGAGTTTCTTCCTATACTCCAAAAACATGCAGTTAGGTTAATTGGCTTCCCCCAAAAATTGACCTTAGACTGTATTAAAGACATATGACTATGGTAGGGCATATTGCATTGCGAGCCCCTTTGAGGGACAGCTATTGCCATGACTATGGACTTTGTACAGAGCTGCATAATATGTCGGCACTATATAAATGCTGTGTGACAATAGTGTTGTGTCCGTGTTAAAATCAACAGTTATGAATCATTCCAAATATATCAGTAGAGTGCTCAATAGGCTGCAAGATTTATTTATAGGCGTCCATTCTATATCATTTCTCATCGATATTAAAATATTTGGGCCACTGACTGACAGTTCTGCATACCCAGCTTCTAATGAATTATAAATCATTTGTATTTCCTGGAACTCTCTGGTGTCTCAGCAATTGTTTTAGCAGAAATTTACTGATCTCGTCGAAAACAGGATCAGCACTGTTAAAGACCCCAGATCTGCGTCTTCAGTCTTAATATCTCAACACTTAAAGTTGGCACACCATTTCTTCACAATTTAGTATGATTGGAATTTTCCAATCATTGTTTGCATCATATACTCATTGATTTCATTTGAAGTTTTCTTCGGCCGAAACAGTAAAGAGCCTGAAGTTCAACACTTTAAAATTCCATACCTTCTGCTGTCAATGTTCAGAATTCCACATTTTTACTGCCATTGCTATGTTCAGAAAACAGTGATGTTAGCATTTTACATAAAAAAATAAATAACACTCTTACCTGCAACAGTGCAATAGTACACTCAGATTTGGAGAGTTGGGTCTAAAGGTAGAACTATAGTTCTGCGATGAAGATTTGAGGTCAGGCAGGATATCTATTGCAGAAAGGATATTACGCTAGCCATGGTTCCCAAAGTGCCAAGAACTTGTCATGGGTGTCATTAATATTTTCTGTGATTTTTTGACTTCCAAAGGTGGTTTTCCAACCAATGAGCTATGGTCTGTTTAGTGGCCATAAAAATATGTGATATAAGAACTGCTGATTGTCTGTCAACATATAGTTACATAGTAGGTTAGGTTAAAAATAGACATCAGTCCTTTAAGTTCAACCACCGGGGAAATAATCATATCCCAGATATAAAACCCTATAAGACATAGTTGATCCAGAGGAAGGCAAAAAAACCCTGCTACAATTTGCTTCAACAGGGGAAAGAAATTCCTTCCTGATTCCATAAGGCAATCGGATGTTCCCTGGATCAACAGTCTCTGTTATCTTTACTTTAAAGCTTTAATCCCCAGTTATATTCTGTGCTTCTAGAAATCATCCAGCTTTTACTTAATCAATCTATAGTAGTTGCTGAAACTACATCCTACATTCCACATTTTCACAGACCTTACAGTGAAGATTCCCTTCCTTATCCGGAGCTTAAATTTCTTTTCCTCCAGACGCAGAGTTCCCTCTTGTTCTTTGTAATGATCTCAAAGTGAATGATTGGGAAGAGAGTTCTCTATATGGACTGTTTAAATATTTATACAGGGTGATCATATCCCCCTTATACGTCTCTTCTCAAGACGTAGGGGTAGTTGTAACAGAGCATGTTGCGGGTCCCTAGGTATATTCACACCGAGAATATCATATAGTATACTCTTATCCACAATCTAGAAACTTTAGGGCCCAACCACTAAACGTGGCTCATAGTGCCAGGAGTGGGACAGCCCCTAAAACAATTAGGAGAGTAAGATGGAACCACATAAGCTATGCATCACAAAAAATCCTTCTAAATAATTTCATAGAGGAATGTCAAAAGCAAGCATCAAATACCCTTATTCTCAGGTTTTTAGAAAGTACTACCTAAATGTTACTAAGTGTTACTAATATTAGTTTCTCATGTGAAATACGTGAAAGTTCATATAGAAAAAAAAAATTATTTAACTTGTGAAGTCCCATCATCATCATCTGCTTCTAAAATCATTTTGTTTTAATTCCAGCTGTCCAGATGGGTGATCCTATAATTACCAAGGATGTAATAATATTACACTTCATGTAACTTTTCTAGAACCATTTTTGCCAACAGAAACATTAGGCCAGGTTGTGGTCGGATTTCTGGGTTATTTCAATAAGCGTTAAACTCGGGGTGCCATTTTACGCATATGATCTCACATCTGTAGTGAATTACAGTACGCAGTCAATGACTTCATTGCAGATCTCTGCAGATTCCCTCCCGGGGAAAAGGTTTTGTTTTCTTTCTTTTTTTTTCTTTTAGGAAAATGAAGCTAGCACATTATTTTTTACAATCCCTCATTTAAATACCTAAACCTCTAGCATGAAAGGCATCCAACATTTCTTCCATTGTACTTAATCTTTTACACATACTGTATGTATTTAGGATTTCTTTAAATGTATTTTATATATCATTTCAACCACCTGTTTTCTAATTCAGTTGTTCCTGAATAAAAATTAAATTACAGACATTTTGTAATAAAAGATAAAAATGTATAGTAATTAGGCAAGAGAGGCACGTTGGCACTGGCAGTGGGGTTAGGGTGCATTTACCGCTTCCCCGCGCCAGGAACCTCGCTGTATGTAGCATCTTCATATCACAGCCCCATAGAGAAGGGCCAAAAGCCTGCAAATGGAGGGAGCTAGGCGTAGGGCCAGCATGACTGCTGGGGGAAAAACTGAACAAGGCAGGGAAGGGTTACTCGTTCAAGGTGGAGTTAGGTCTGGAAGGGGCAAAGGCAGAGATAGGTGGATAAGGTAAACAGTTGGTGTGGAAAGAAGTTGTAAAGATGCGTGGGGTGAGGCAGAGTTTGGTCTGCAGAAAAGAAGATTCCCACCCTCCCTGCCTAAGCTCTAGCACTCCTCTGGTGGTGGGGGTCTGTCACCTGCTAGTCATATGGATTCACATTGCCACATGACTTCCCCTATATAAGGAGTAGGCTGGCAATAGGATGTTGTCTTAACAAAGAGTTCTTCCAGTCTCTGTTTCCAGGCCCCAGTTTGTGCTGCTTGATCATAACACTTCGCAATACTGACCCCGGCTTTGTTCTGACCAATTTACGATTGCCACCTGACTTTTTGGTTTGTCTGACTATGTTTCTGCCTTCTGCTCTTGTCCCTGCACACACAACCAGGCCTCCTAAAGTCACCCCTTGTGCAGTGTGCTGGTGAAGCCGGAGGCTGGTGCCTTTGACTCTGCGCCCAGCACACATCCCTGCCAAGTGGGCTAGTAACACAGAGGGTCCACCAACCCTCTGACATTTAGACTTTCTCTAATACTTCAAGACCCTTTTAAAACCCATGTTACCCTTGCAAACCACCAAAAACATTAATTTTACCGGTACATTTTACCTAAATCCACTGATTTTCACCAAAGTTTCAGGTAAATGAATATTCTGCATTTTACTCATTAATAAGGAAAAAGTATTGGTTGCATGGTCTGTACAAGGGAGTGGGGGACTGACTTTGGGCAGGGCAGGCAAGTTTATGCCTCAGTCTAAACTGTCCCCTAAAGCTACTGACTGGAGTAAAGATTGATAATAAATGGCCCTATGAAAAGAAACAATAAAATACTCCAAACTCTTGCTGCCTGTACTCCTGATCTCAATAAAAAATAATTAACACACTAAAATATAAGTGTTGAGTTTCTGCACCCCTGCGGTTCTCAGGGGTTAGGTCCACCAACCCTTACATCATGTAGTGATGCAGAAGTTAATGAGAAAACCATTGCACAGAGCAGGGGACCAGGAAATCGAGTTTGGTTTTGTGGAGTGGAAGGGTAAGAGAAGCAAGTATTATATACAGTACTTATATACTAACATATGCTTAGTATATTATATACTAAGATGGTCATTAATTTCTAGGGACAGATTTGCTTAAACATCAATTCCCCAAGATCTGCTTGGCAGAGACTATGTGAACCAATCCCTTTCGGGAATCCTTTCTTTTTAAGACATTTTAAGAATTAATGCTGATAACTTGTTCTGTTGGTTTTGCTCTAAATCATGTTACTGTATTTAATACAATACATATATTTTTTTCATTTGATGTGCAAAAACATGTTGTCCGCCAGTCTGCACCGCTAGCTATTTGACATTCAAGTTTCATCAAAGTAAAATCTGTAAATGAATTTTCTGATTACATTTTGAATGTCATTATTGGTAACATACCAAGTTCATTACTGCAGAGCTATTGACCTCCTGTCACTCCACTGAGCTATAGTAGATTGATTCCCCTCATCTCCTACAGATTCTATTACAGAGCAAATTACCTAATTACTGTGTGCACTGTATATAAATTGTTTACATTGCAGCAGAGAATTTAGCTAAACGTACTTACAGAGCAAACCTAAGGAGCATTGAAGTCCCAAATGACCTATTGATTTATCGCCAAAGGAGGCTACATACCCTAGAATTTCTGCTGGGGTAAAATACGGCCAACTTATATCCTTTTACTTCCAGGTCTGTCTGAATTTGTGAATTAAAATCTTTTTGACCTTTGATTTGCATAAATAATACCCCAAATTCACTCTGCTGGGCAAGGGTGCACCTATATAGTGAACTGGGCCAGTTTGGACCACAAGCCAAGTTGGTAAATACATTAATCAGAATATCAGGTATACATGGATCAGACACAATATGCTTGATCCTCCTATTCTGCTTCTTGTAAGAAATGACAATTTAGAGTTTCACAAAGTGGATCATACCAAGACAGAATGGCATTGAAGGCAGAATGAAGACTAAAAAATTATGAAAGCCTTTTCTTTAAGTTTGCTCACAAAGTGAAACCTATAACAAAATTAAGGGACATTCTGATGAAGTACAAACTGTATGATCCAAAAGCAAGATTTGGATCCCCAGCAGAGTAGCAGGATACATTGCTTCGTGGTTGGAAGCTCATTTTACCTGTTGACCCTCTCTGATCTACATGGTCATGGAACCAATCAGCATTTCAGCCCATAGTTATCAGGTAATCATCAGGGTACTTCCTAAACAGCCTCTTTCTCTTCTTTCCTTTCTTCTTTCTCTTTCTTTCTTTCTTGTTCCCTCTACTCTCTTGATCCCTCTTTCTGCCCTCCACCCCCTCTTTCCCCTCTCCTTCTCCCCTCTCTTTTCTTACTCAATCCCACTACCATAAAACCAAGATGGCAACATCAAGCCCAATGGGGGCACTTTATATTATCTGTGTCACTATCAGTTGCCTCAAGAACTAGGAACACTTGGCCTGGATGAAAACCACAACCAAATTGTCCTTTTAGTGTACCACAGAAGGTGTGCCATGGTGCCTTGATGAATGGCATAGTAAAGGGTAGGTATTTGTAAAAAACATATTTATTGTCAAATATCTTCTAGTTTCAGGTTTCTTTTCAGCTTTTAGAATTTTTTTTTGACATCTTGGAGCCACTATGTAATTTTGTGCTGGAGTATATAGATAGGGACATAGATAGGGAGCAAGTACCATTATAACCAGGGCCAGATTTATACTGGGAGAGAGAGAGAGTGGTGGAAGGGGGAAACAGGGAGGGGGAAAAATGGGACAGAGAGGTGGGAGAAAGGAGAGAAAGGAAGAAAAAAAGAGGGGAGAAAAGGAGAGAAGAAAGAGGGGGTAGAGGGCAGAGAGAAGGGAAAGAGAGGAGAGAGAAAGGGAGAGTAGAGAGAGCGAGGGAAATTGAGATAAGACAGAAAGGCAAATGAAGAGGGAAGAGAAAGAGAATGGAAGGGAGAAAGGGGGAGAGAGGAGGAATGAAGAAGAGTGGAGACAGACAGGAGGGAGAAGTGGGAGAGAGGAGAGAGACAGAGAGGAGAGAGGGGGGAAAGGGAGTAAGAGGAGAGAGGTGTTAGAGAGAAAGGAGAAGCGAGAGAGAGAGAGGAGGGGAAGAGAGAGTGAATGGGGGTAAAAGAGGGACTGGGGCGAGAGAAGGGATATTAAGAGGGAGAATGGAATGGAGAGATACATAATGCATTCAATACAGATGTTACCTTGCACAGATCTCTGTACTGTATGTGACCTCAGTATAAATTTTTTCCCCTACACTTTATGCTTCTTGATACTGTAGATCTTGACGGCCAACAGCAGTAGGTTCCAGTTCCACATAGAGATGTTGTAATACTGCCCCTTAGTGGTCATGCCACCCTAGGCCATGGCCTAGGTGGTCTTGTGAGAAATCTGACCCTCGTTATAATGCCAAGTCTATGTTTTTGACTGCAGGTTGTGCTCTGATCCCCATTACCAAGATATCCTTTTAACAGTGGGCCAAGAAGCGAGTTCCCCACAGCCAAATGTTGCATGGAATGGGCTGCGAGAGAAGAGATAATCCGATTCTGCTTGATGAATCAGGGGCATTATCTTTGCAGGCATGCTCTTGGTTTTGGATATAGTGACACTTAAATTTTATATATTTCTATTTTAGTTTTTTTAGAATTTTTTTTAATTTGAAGTGTGTTTTCAATTTGAAAAAAATAAAGGACAACCATCTTGCATTAAATATGCAATAGTTTTCCTATGGAGGCAAGCATACAATCCACATTTCTCTCATTGCCTCCTGCTTATGTTATTCTGAATATTATTCCAATCATCTGGAGACCTTTGGCTCCTGAAGCAGACGTCATGGAAGAGAATTAAGAAACAATGGATTGCTTGTCAACATTTAAACAGTTTATAAAAAATTGATTAATACTCAGCTGCCCTGGAGTTTAGTTCCCCTCCAAGAAAACAGTAAATAGAAGCATTTGGTCCATGTGATGTACCGTCTGTTCAGTGACATTTACTGCTGTGTGTGAGCAGGGAGCATGAGATCTATCAATTCTAAAATGTTACCAGAATGTCAACAGCAGACCCCAGCCAATGATTATTAGGGCAACCTTTCCCTCCAGAGTTACACAAAAGGAAACCCTGAGGTTTCAATCTCCTAGAAACAGATTTTTTAGTTCTATATGATTGTCCATCTTCTGCAAGCCTGATGAAAGCAATATATTAACCTACGACAACCTCAACACATGAATATTTCATTATACATTATGGCTTGAACTGAACATTTATTTTAATCCTATTTTTCATAACTTCCTTTTGTACAATGTAAAGAACTCCCACAGTGACTGCTTCTGGTCATTTGTAAATATTCTCTTACATTATCCCATGTGGTGTGTCATTACCTGTTCTGCGTCTAGCCTACAGTCTGGTATTAAGTCCCACAATGCAACTGGAATTGTAACTGTACAGTTAGAGACAAAGGAAAAAGGACGGGAAATGTGTAGTTGCATGTGTTCCAAAGCAGAAAGAAAAATGTTCATGGAAAAACATCCTGCTGTTTGTTCAACAAACTGAAGACAGACTCTTAAAGGGCCATGATCTCCAAAAACATTCTAATAACTATCTGAGGGTCACACTTTTCATGACAGTACTAATTTTTTATTCCAAGATTCTGTAGATCTCCAGGGTTCCTTTGGGAGCTTTTATTGGCAGTTAGCAGTTGCTGATGGATTTCCAATGTGACGGAGGCTGCATAGTTTAGTTATAAGTGTCACATATTGGAGACTAGGGATGAGTGAGAATGCCTCTGGTGGGTCAATTAAGCAAACCGATTTTGCGAAACCAACCAAAGATCGAGGAAATCATTATGATCCCTGCCACAAGAGGTAAATAACCTCTAGTGCCCGGGGATTGCAGTGGAACTGCATATGAACTCTCAATGGAGTTTCTCCATTGAGAGTTCATCTTCAGTTCAGTTCCCATGGTCACCGGCTGCATTTGTTCATGCAGCCCTGGAAATCCTCCTGTCTGCGATCCCCGGGCACTAGAGGTTAATTAACCTCTGGTGTCCAGGGATCGCAGTGGATTCTTAGGGCTGCATTTGTTCATGCAGCCCTGGGAACCCTGTGTGTATTACAAGTCTCCCCATTCAAAACCTCTAGTGCTCTCTGATTGGCTGAGAAAAGCTTTCCTCAGCCAATCAGAGAGCACTAGAGGTTTTGAATAAGCAGACTTGTCTCCATTTAACCTCTAGTGCCGGGGACCAATTCCTTCAAGGACCTCACAGCTGACCATCCACCATACTAAAAACCCAAAAGAAAAGAAAACAGTGCGGACAGGCGGGAAACTTCTCTTCTCCCTGACCCATTAACGATTGCCCCACCGTTTCCTTGCCCCCTCCTTATAACACTTTCTTTCTAAACCCTAACTCCAGGTCACCTCAACCCTCCTTTTGCTGCCTCCCCTTTATATTAACTCCCCTGCCAGCTCTCAGCCA
>NC_092862.1:128101336-128103776 GCF_032062135.1 Pyxicephalus adspersus | reverse complement strand
GTACACACGTCCAATGGTTCTCGCCGGATAATCGCCTAAGGGCCTATATCGGATGAGAATCTGGCATGTGTACAGCGCCCATCGTCCATAGTCCGAACAACCATCCTGGCAGATCCATGGACGTTGGACGACGAACAATCCCAATGCAAGAGAAGGGGGGGAAATCCGCAACAGGGTGCTGCTCCGTCGTTCTCCCCCTCCCCTCACCATAGAGCAGAACGGTACTGTATGTACAGCACTCATTCATGCATCGTGCAGTCCTTAGTCTTGGACAGGATCGTGAAAGATCCTTTCCAACAACTATAATTGCGCATGTGTATGCGGCTTTAACTAACTCTATCTAACATTACTTTGATAACAACTTGTTTTACTAGTTAGCTTCAATTCCAGGGGATAAGCAAATAGTCTTCTCCACAAAAGTTATCAGAAGGCAGATTCAGCAGAATACCAATGGAGCAAATCCTTCCTTCATTCTTTTTCTTTTTCATTCAATTTTGTTTCATTTCTCATCCCTGTTTGTAATTAGAAATTTCAGAAGGGGTAGCGACATTTGGTCTTGTATATGCAGATTTTGCCTAATGCAGAGCCATGCTACCCAGTGGTTGGGCTAATATTTTTCTCAATGCAAGTCTACGAGTCAGGTCCTTTATCTACCCCAGAACTTTCCAAAGAAATCAGCTTAAATAGAGTTTTGATATGACAGGTAATACATGCTTGGATTTCTGCTGTTTGCTGAATATAAACAAAATATATTGAATTATCTAATGTCATTGGGGGTTGGGAAGACTAGGTGAAACAAGATCTTCATAAAAGGGCTTTGGCATAGGACTGGGCACATTAGTTCTGCTAACTTTTTATGTGATGATACCATAAGGAGGCTTCCTGTGCTTTGCTGGCTTTACATCTGATAATATTCTTCTATTAAACTCTCTCTGAAATACATTCAAAAGTTTCAGGTATTGTTAAGGGGATCATTAATTTCCACATCGCTGAGCGCGCCTCATTTCCCGTCAGAGAAAACCTATTGTTTTTAAGTTGTTTAATTGCCAATAATATGAAAAACAATGGACCCAGATCCCTCTGACGTCGGAAGCCTTGATATCCTGAGTCAGGGAAACATCTGGAACACAACACAAAATGGCAATGCTTTATCAAGGCAGACAGTTAAGATGAATATGTGGGGTAAACACTTATTTATGTAAGGCTTGTGAAAATATCCTACAAATAAACATCCATATCTTAGATCATTGCTAGCCAAAAAGATATCCCCTGACTCCCGTAGCCATTCTTGTAATTTTGGCTTAGACTAAAAGCGCATAAATACAATTTACAACAGCTTGCAAAATGTGTCCAAATGTTTCTATGTTTTTATCACTGGAGTTTGTAGGACAAAGTGTTTGCACCAACGCTGTTGCAAACCCTCTGGATGGTCCATGAAAATGACAGCAAATTTGTCCATGAAATCAATCTTTTTAGAGATGCCCATTAAAAAAGCTATTTTACCCTTCAGCATATGGGCAGTCCCTCAATGCATTACTTATTAAAAATAATTAACATTCTCTGTTCTGCAGGAAACTCTACCCATGACTTGCACCCCTTTTCTTCGTACTGGTGAACAGAGCAGTGCTCATGTGTTTAACTAGCAGTATATTTGACTAAAGACCCGTACAGATGTTAGATAGATGTCAAATGATTGTTACTAGGTTTTTAACCTTTCATGATCATTTCCAATGCAAGATGAACAAACGAGTGCCGTGCATGCAAAGCACTTTTATTCAATGGAGAGCACCTTGTTCTAGAAAGCCTGGTCTTTGCTTTTGTGGTTGCTCTATTGTTATTTTTTAACTGCAAAGCTGGCACTCCTTCCATGAATGTCATTAAAATGGTGCAATCTCATCTTAATTGTAGATACATGCATTTTGACACCAACTTTTGCAAGTTACCTGCGGATCCTGCAAAGAGTCCTTTTTTTAGCATCAAATGGACTTGGAATGGATTTCATGCGGGCTGGCAGTTATGGACAAATTAGCAGTTATTTGAATTCTTTACCACTTGTAGAATATTTTTCTTAGAGTGGAGTAATTGAATTCAAATAGTCTGTCAATCTTTTTAAATCCCCTGCCAGGCTAACAGACATTCACAATGTTCCTCCTGAGGGCCTTAGAAAGCTATTTTGATCTTGGCAGAATTACATCACACACATCATTAGCAAAGAGAACAGCAGACCCATAATATCTGAGGTTGAAATAAGAAAGGTTCTACCCTAAGGTGGTTCCTATTATTGATACTTATTGTGGTTACGTAATGCTAATCTAGGGCCCACTTTAAGGGACCTAGCTTGAGAATCTACTAGAAAGATGTTAGGATAAGGGATTAGAGCTCTATTTCCCTTAAGCTGCGTACACACCTGCAATTTTTCTCGTTGGAAAGGATCTTTCAC
>NC_092862.1:128061661-128100352 GCF_032062135.1 Pyxicephalus adspersus | reverse complement strand
AATATAACAGGTAAAGAAAATACACAGTTAATGTCATACTTACCTAAAAGAGCATCCGAGAAATAATCAAATAAAACAATCAGAGGATATTCGGTATTGGTGGAGCGGAGTGATTGTTATGTAATGGTGGAAACAATACTAAAGAGTAAGGCTCGGCAGAGGTTGCCTCATACAACTTAGGACTACACTGACGTCACGCTGCGCCTCCCTTGTTTTTTTGTCTCTAGTACAGTTTGTGACTTAAGTGCAATACAAAGGCAAAACTTGTCATTCAGAATATAAGAATTTATTAGAATAATATTTTTGTTTTATTATTATTATTAAAACATAAAAATTGCAAATAATGTCCAAATTTATCTGCGGACAACTAGTTGGCATCTACTGAACTTGTTGATCTTATAAGAAGACAAAATCCCACACATGCTACAAGATTTGAAACTATCATAAGAAGGGTTGTTTCACTCTAACAGGAGGATCACTCACTGGCAATACACTTGTCAAATAGCCTAGAATTTCATATTGGAAAGCTTTTTTTGTATCCCGGTATGTGGTTCTTATGTCTCTCAATCATAAGCTGTCTGTCCTGGCATCCTACGTCCTATCCCACTCTCCTAAGCACTTTGAAATATTTAGTAAACTCTTAGACCAAAAAGATGGGCTGAGCCTGTGTGTGTACCTTCCAAAAAAAGAAAATCTACAAAAATTCAGCAGCTTTTACAGGGGTCT
Organism: Pyxicephalus adspersus; assembly: GCF_032062135.1. Lineage (NCBI taxonomy): Eukaryota > Metazoa > Chordata > Amphibia > Anura > Pyxicephalidae > Pyxicephalus > Pyxicephalus adspersus. The sequence goes on along the minus strand of NC_092862.1, from coordinate 128,099,626 downwards.
GCCCTACATTAAATTCAAGGACTTGCAACAATGGTAAATCTAGTGGTTTACTTATCATTCCATATCTGCATTTTTGTTCATTTTCATCATACCTCATATTAACACAATGCATCATTTTCCAAGTATATCACCTTTTTCTGTAGAAATAACTTAAATGAAGATTTAATGTGTGCTTGTTTAAATATGCTAAAAGAAAAATAAAATAACATGAGGTGTTCATACTTTTCCTTTGACTGTAAGCTTTGCACATATTGATTACCTCCATCCTGGCATTGGATACATACTTATAAATCTGCATGTTCATTACATTTAATTTTCCTTCTGGACGCAGATTATCGTGAGGCTAACTATGTGGTGAGTGATGTCCATGGGTTCAAGTTTTAAACACACATTTAGATTATTACATCTATCATTGAAAGAACAATGACACTTTATCAATGTTCCAAGCAGGAACCTGGCTGACTGAAAAGGAAAGAAAGTGCTGATAATATTACTAGCTGCAATATGATCATGTTTGTTGCTCGGGGCTAAAACAATAACTTGATTAGGTCATTGCAGTACTGGACTGGTTTTATTTAATTCTTTGTAAAAAATGTATACAAGGAAACAGGCATGAACCATTATTTATAGTTATGTCATGTTGTTCAGCAACAGCTCAAATGATCACTTGTTATTTCTTGTGAAAGTACATTATTCTACATGAATCGGAGCCAGCGCGGTTGTGTTGTTTGCCCAAGATCACATTTCTTTTTGTTTTTCCAAGTAAATGTCTTTTGTTTTCATAGCACACATTAAATCGCCTTATAAAGTCAACTTGTATCAGCACATTAATTTAATTCCTTGAAAATAAGGGGGTTTGTAAATCCAAATATTCAGCTGTAATGTTGGCGCAGACAAAGTACTGAAAGCACGAAAGTCTTCAAACTCACTAAACACCCTTTAAAGGAAAAGAACTGTGGATGTATGGAAGCTAGCATTGAAGTCCTCTCCATCTGTAAATACTGCTCGCCTGGTGTCATGCTAGTCCAGGGATTTTGCAGTTTTTTGGTTCATTCACCAAGCATCAGGACTGTTACATGGCAGGCAAGAAGGCATTATCCCTAATTTAATAAAGCTCGCCAACGCTGCAGAGGGTACATTTTCGGTGAAGCTGAGTGATCCAGAAAACCTGGAATGGATTTCTTCAGAGTCATTTGCTATTTGCTAGCAAATGTTTTGAATTCTAGAGCAGATCCATTCCAGGTTTGCTGGATCATTCAAAATGAAAATACTAAAGATGAAAAATCTGTTACTGCCCTACAGATAATATTATGGCGGACAAACCATGAGAAAGAAAAGCCTTTCTATAAGTATGACCCCCCATTATTCAAATGCATAAACATACTGGAGCATGAGTGGTAGGTGGAAAACTACGGAAACCATGCAGTCTGCCGCAGCCATGTGCAAAAAAATGGTTGCTGACCGCTTGAATACAGAAGGATGGGACTGCAGTTGAGCCCACGGCAGATTGCTATGGCTGGCTGTGGGTTTAAAAAGTCCTTAAGGAGGTTGAAGTTGTGCCAAGCCATACTTTGTGCTCCTTGCACAATCTGGCTGCAATGCATCATGTATAACACAATTACTAAGAAATATAAAATAAGTGGACCTTCTTAATTTAGCACAGTTCACTTGTTTTAGAGATATCAGTGTGATGATTTCTATGATGTATTGCTTGCCTGGAACTTGTCATTTGCACAATTTCAATACGTAAATAAGAAAAAGAAAGATTTGTTTTATAAATTAGTTTACATGAACTCTAGGAATGTAAACAGCTCTTGCAGGAATGAATAGGAAAGCACAGAAGTATGTGAAATCCTAAGGGCTGTACTGAACGTCTTCAAATGCAGACGACTCTAGATCCGGCATGTGAAATTGGTGTATTATGAGCTGCATACCTCACTCTTGCTCCTTTTCTGTGGCGCTCAATGGCATGAAGCAGAACTTTAAAGAAAGGCTGGAAAGCAGGCATGCTCTGCATTTTCTCTAACAAAACAAACTTACCTGCCTGTTTGCAATTTTTTTCTTAAAATCTCAACGTATCTCAGTGCTGGAATTAATGAACTACTGCACAAGAGTTATGTCTTTTCCTGCTGGCCAATCAAGATAGTCAAGGATCCAGAACTTAGAAATCATCCGTAGAAAGAGGTTGGCGCCAGCAAGGGAGAAAGGGTCATTAGTTCTGCTCTAAGGATTTAAAAATGAATGATCTCCCAGCTATTTTCGATCCATAAATTATTTCTTCAAACATATTTTGCAGGAAATATTTTAAGGGCCCTTTTCTTTGGGATTAAATAAATTGCAATTTTTACTGTAATTTTAAAATCTGAAATGTCATACTTTTTTGGGATACATGTAAAGCAGTTTTAAGTAGGGATTATGATAACTTTCATGTGACAAATATGCAAACAAGGAGTAGGGTCTTCCAAGGTGTCATCACTGCAGGCATACCGAGCATATACTCCAGTGCCACATTATTGTCTAGTGAGCTCCTGTGCTCCAGTAAATCCATTTACTGTCTATGTACTGACTGTCGCCAGCCAGTGGAGAAAATTTGGGTGATCCGCTGCTCTGGCCGGTGTGCCCCCCAGCAGAGTCAGAAGAAGGAACCCACTGGGGGGGCCCACCAGCCAGAGCCACAAACCATGTCTCCAGGAGACATTGTAGTCTCGGGGCCATGGGCAGGTTGTGTCTCCGGAGAGTGAGCAGGTTCTGGCATCATGACGTCACTCAGGGGGAAATTTCTTACCCTTTGAGTAACACAGCTCCCTCGTGCATGCGCGGTCCAAAGCCCATGAGTATAGTGGTCCTTTGGTCCTAAAGGGACCACTGCTCTAAGGACATTGTGTGCTCCAACAACCTTATACATTAGTAATTTTGTTCCAGTGACCTAATGCTTTACTGAACTTTTGCTCTCCAGTGATCCTGTGTTTCAGTCACTCCTGTTTTCCAGTGACTTCTGTACCCTCTGTTACCTTTTGTGCTCCAGCAATCCCAGTTAGGGCAAGCCCCTTGTAAAGTGACATGGGATTACTAGACATACAAAGTCTAGATGTCTCCTAGTATTTACCAGAGCATCCCGTAAGGAGTAATGGACTGGTAACTCTAGTGGCCACCAAACTGCTTTGCTGCTGGGAGATCAGCGGGTTGCTCTCCCTCCCAGAGGTAAGCAAGGTGCAGGGACAGCCAGTGAACTGACAAGAAGATCAGGCAGGTGGAAGACAATACTCGTGGTCAAGATAGCCTGGGGAAGTTCAGCAACAGAGAAACAAAAAGTGAGGACAAGGTCAAGTTGGTGTCAGTATCTAAGAAGTCAAACAGGCAGAATGTCACTGGGTAAGCAGCAAGTAGCAAGCTATGGATCCAAAAACTGGAGCCTGGAGCTCGAGAGGCTTAAATAGGACCAGTTACTCACAGTGTGCTGAAGATGCTGACATAGAACAGGGTGCACATAATGAAATGAAATGAGTAACAGCACCAGAGCCCCATGCTTCAGTGGCCCTTTGTGCTTCAGTGAACCATACAGTACTCCAGTGGCCCTGTCTTCTAATGACCAATAATATTAATCCAATGACATGATCATATGTTCCAGTAACCTCATACTCTAGTAAGTCTATTTTCAAAACAAAACTCCCTTCAGCCTGTTTTCTACAATGTTCCCACCATTCAACAAATAAGTGGTCCATTCATATTTCTTATGAGCACCTTTCATGAGGTTGACAACTGAATAATCCAGCACCAGAGGTCCTAACCCAAAGTGACTGGTTGGCTCCTTGTGATATCTTCTCTCAGGAGAAGCCTTTTGAAGGCAAAGGACTGCTAGACAGCTGAACAGCCAAAAAAAAACATTACCAGGCCGAGGGGAAACACCAAAAAAGACCCACTAATGGATTTGGGTATGTAAAAAGAGTTTCAGCTTGAGTTATAGATGATTTTACATACATATAAATATTACTGAGCTGAAGTAATGTGACAGTTATGTTCATTGATGCAATCCAAAATGGTACCATAATGCATTTTTTCAATACAATTGCATTGCAGTGCAAGTGGATTGCCTCGCATGGCTACAGATTCTGCATGCACATTTTCGGGTACTTTTTATTATGCTAGACAGACAATTTGATGCAATGGCCCTGATTTAATAAAGCTCCCCAAGGCTGGAGAGGATTGACTTTTATCAGTAAAGCTGGGTGATCCAGCAAACCTGAAATGGATTTCCTAAAAGTATTTGCTATTTTTTAGCAAATGTTTTCAATCCTGGACCAGATCCATTTCAGGTTTGCTGGATCACCCAGCTTCACTGAAGAAACTGTATCCTCTCCAGCCTTGAAGAGCTTTAATACAATGTTCACCACTAGCTTACAGTTACAACAACTTGCTATCCTGTTCATTTTGCTCAAATACACTGTTATGTGTTCACTAAATTTTAGGGCAGATAAAACATAATTGCAAAATTAAGGCAAAATTTGTAAGACATTCAGTTTATGCTGACCATCACAATTGTTACCAGGTCAGATGCAATAATAAGCAAAGGTCCTGGCCTGCACTGATGAGCTTTATTTACCCAACCACAGAGCTGAAAAGGAGTCGTTCAGAGTGTACGCAGTATTTTACGAGTGATTCAGTCCAGGTTCATCTGCAGTGGCAATGATCCAAAAGGTCTTTGGATTAGTCATGATATAATCATCCATCTCCTTGTATTTTGAATAGCTTTGCTTTTATTTAAAGCAGCTGGTTAGGTTAAGTAAAAAGTACATCAATCTGACAAAATGCAGGCCATCAGTAAAGTCCTAAAAACATTCATATAATACATTTTACCAACGTAATATGTTCCATGTTAAAATCAATCATATTGTCTTGATTCCTAACATGGCAACAAATGAAGAATGTTGGGTTTCATTTAATGTAAAAATACCATCATTTTACATCTTTTGCCTATTTTCTGATGTACTAAAATGATAAAAAAAAAAACAAATGTCTGATGAAATACACTCATTGTTGCTCGTGTCATCCAAAGTGCATCCTCAGTGAATAAATGCATTGTTATTGTAAAGTATACTCTGAAATTGTTTGGATATGAGTTTTCAACTTCAGTTTGCTTTTATTAAATATCTAAATGATAGCACAGTATTTTGTATACAAAACTTTAGGTATTTCCTCTACAGCTTTTAGGACTGGTGAGATAAAACGATTTTTCGTTCAAATGTGATGTTTTATTATTTTTAGAAGAAGAAGAAGACTAAAACAGAAAGATATATTTTAAAAAAAGAAAAAAACATATGCATATGGTATAGTCCTCTTATTATGTGATACTTCCCCCACCTCCTAGATTGTAAGCTCTTCTGGGCAGGGTCCTCTCCTCTTCCTGTATCACTGTCTGTATCTGTCTGTCAACTGCAACCCCCTATTTATTGTACAGTGCTGCGTAATATATTGGGGCTATATAAATCCTGTTTATTATTATTATTAATAATAATAATATTTAGTACATATCTGTAAAACATGTACGCTTCCCCATGTTTTATTCCTTTTGAGAACCTAAAATTACAGAACAATACCCACTGAACTTACAGTACACTCCTAATTTTCTCTTGTCTAATGACACCTATCTCAGTTGCTACTATCCATCTATCTACTCTTAAAAAATACATTTAGAGTTTGCAGGTTCTCCCTGTGTTTGCGTGGGTTTCCTCTGGGTACTCCGGTTTGCTCCTACAATCCAAAATTATGCAGTTAGGTTAAATGGCTTCCCCCAAAATATTAACCTTAGACATGGTAATGACTATTGTAGGGACATTAGATTGTAAGCACCTTTGAAGGACAGCTAGAAACATGAATTAAGACTTGTACAGCGCTGTGTAATATGTTGATGCTATATAAATACTGTGTAATAATAACTTTAATAATAATAAAGTATAAAAAAACAGATTTAGGCACATATCACATGGACTTATTATAACAACTTTGTGAGTGATAAAAATATATAAGTACACCTCACTGACAAAAAGTCAGAACCAACAAAAAATACTAAAAATGGTTGTTTATAAGCAGCCCCCTCACCATCCCCAAATCACCTACTATATGTAAATGAATATTGTACTTGTAATGAATAAAGTTAAAAAAATTATACTTAGACTCTCCCTGTCGCTAAAAGTGACATTATTGTCCTTCCAGGCAGAGTCCCGTGGAATGTAAAGCATGTGAAATCTCACAAGAAGACACTCCAGTCCATTGCAATAACATCTTCTTGAAAGGTTTCACCTACCATGCATTCCACAGGACTCAATTCAGACATCATCATTGCCTTGGTACTGAGGACAGAAGATGGGGAATAAGGTAAATATATTTCTAACTGTACCCTTTACCGGTATGGTTTCCTCCTACATAATTGTAAGATTTTTATGCAAATGTTCCATCATTCACCCTGAATATTGTTTATTAATATAACACTTTTGCAAATAAGGCCCACACAAACTTGTTGGGACAGATCATTAGAAAAAAAGTTCTTTATGTCTCCTGGAAAGTGATTAAATGAAAAGCAATCGTCTTGTGTATGCCTGTATATCTTTGATATGTCATCCAATAAAGCAAAGCAAGTATGGAAACAGATAAAGTATTGGCTATTCTACAAAAATATTTAAATGGCATGGACTTATTTGTTGGTACTATTACAAAAGATTGTAAATGATTGGATTGGAGTAGGTTTTCAATCTAGGTTTTCTTTAATTCGTATCTCCAAATGTGCAATCAGTGATTCAGTCTATTTACATGGAGAAGTAGTCACTGTGCTGTTTGGTATAAATTTGGTAAAGACACGCACGTAATGGACAAAGGCTGTAGGACCATCTCCAAGCAGCTTGTTGGTCCTATGACGATAGTGACAAATATTTTAAGGGACAATAGTCAACTTGCCAGAATAGTGAGTGGGATAATGAGAATGATAGATAAAAAGCCAAGGACAACATCCAAAGAGGTACAAACTGAATCCCAAAGTCAAGGTCCATCAGGGCCTGATCACACCTTCTGTGGATTTTTAAGTGACAGCGGGCTTAATGGAAGAAAACCCTAGACATAATCTATTTTAAATGTAAAAAAGCCAGATTAAGTACAGAAAGTAGGAGCAGGCCGCGGATTACTACACCTTTACGTCTCTGCACATATTTCATTTGACTGCATTAAAGATTCCCAAAAGCGCAGCTCAAATAATAAGCTGTACAAGCAGAATTTCTTGGTGGATGATGATAAATACAACATGACCTCAGCTTTAATTTACCAAAAACTGACAGCAGTGAAGTAACTATCTCATTAAATCTAATTCTCCCAACAAAGACCCATTCAGTCTCTGATTATCCACTGATTTCTGTAATAAGCAGCTACTTCACTTCCTTATTTATTCATCAACAGTAAAATGTTCACCTAACAACACCCAAAATTACAAATAGATCCTGTACATATTCTGAAAAGGAAAAGTATTTTGTATATCTTTATAATGTGCACAGGGATACAACTTTTATTGTTCCTTTTGATTTGGTAAATACACTACTGGAAGTATTTCATTTTGTCTGCTCTATGTCAAAAGTGTACAAAAATACTTGTTGATCCTGCCTAAATCTTGTGAGATCATAACTTCCTGTGCTCTCTTTCTGCACATAAAGAAGATTTTAGAGATGAGGAGAGTTCTGTGTTCTTTGTAATGCATCAAAAATAAAGTAGGCAGAGCTGACACAAATTGCTTAGGAATTCAGACATGTCGAAGAGGAAGGTAAGGACAACACTCTATTTCTATTACTATTTCTGGGGAACCATCAGTTATTTCTCTGTTCTTGCAGAATGTTTAAAGAGATACATTTTGGAAAATGCCTACTGTAGCATATTTCTATGATTGTCATGAAAAGTTGTGAATTCTCTTCCCTTGTGGTTATCAGTATATTGGACATTCCATTCAGCACTCCTACTGAACAGCTGCTGAGATAAAACTAGCTGCAGTGAGGCCACAAAATTATAGCAGACAGGCACTGAGCAGGAGGAAAACCAAAGAAACACAAGTCTTTGTACGCCACGGGATAACGTGGCCCAAAATACAGGCAATATTTGCAGGATAATGCTAGGAAGGAGGATCTAACATAGTGGAATATTAAATCCTTAAAGGCATTTGTGACCTGACTATGGACAATAAATATTTTACATATGCTTAACCAGTAGCACGAAATTGAAAATAATTCATCCCTGATCTCCCTAGCTGCTTGAACCCAGACTAACAATTCTTTGGCAAATGAGAGCAGATAAGTGGTACAGTCAGCAGGACTGAAAATTTCATTTGCAGACAGATTGAACCCATGCTAATCTATAGACTATTTCTTTTTTCACAGTGGACCTGATTTATTAAAGTTCTCCAAGGCTGGAGAGAATACACTTTCATCAGTGAAGCTGGGTGAACTAACAAACCTGGAATGGATTCCTTAAAAGTATTTTGCTATTTGTTAGCAAATGTTTTGAATCCTGTACCGGATCCATTCCAGGTTTGCTGGATCACCCAGCTTCACTGATGAAATTGTATCCTTCTCCAGCCTTGCAGAGCTTTAATAAATCAGGCCCACTGTGTCTATCTGTATTTTATGTTGTACTTTCCTTATTAAATCACCATCCCATTCTGAACGAGGTGCTGTACATTCTTCAATCCATACCAATCATTCTGTTTGCTGTACTGTACTATTCTGCATTTCCCATTCTGTTTGCTGAGCTGTACATTTCCTTTTCCACACTTCCTGTATATTGCAACTGTTGAACATCATTTTTTTCTGTATGATTTGCTGAACATTCCAAACGTTTCCAAATCTGTACATTGTGCTATAAATTTCCTATATTTCATTTTGTCATTCTGTAGCTGTCCTGTACAATCCCTATTCAACACCATAACATTCTCTATGCTGTGCTGTACATTCCCACACCTTGCTATTCTGTACACTGTGTTGTAAGTGAATAAGTGTGAACTCTGTGTGTAGGCTGGGCCAATTGGTTGTGATTTGTCTGAGTTAACAGTTCCCCAGTCTTTGCCTGTGAAACATAAACCTTTCACAAAAATAGTAGTTGTGCAATCTAAACTCTTTTACTCTTCTTTTGTTTGAAATTCCATAGCAAGATCAATTATATCATACAAGCTAAGTGAAATGTACATACATAGAAGCTGTTTTTACCTGCCCAAGGGTTTGCATTTCTGTCCATTCCATTCTTAAACTTTCACAGCTGTACCACACATACCGGTATCTCTATCAATCAGTTGCATCCTCCAATCAGCAAGTTGATTATTAGAAGCTGTAGCAAGCTGATTTGTTTCTTGTGCTGTTTCTCTTTTTCTTTCAGCCCTGAGGTCTTCAAATTCAGGTACAGTACTCACGCTTCAAAAAAAAAAATATTTTTTAATACAAAAAATATATTGTGTATATATATATTCCATTATCTGCATCAATTGCTGTTAAATTCCTAACCTGTCTTGTCATTATAATTCATTATAAATACACACATATATCATGCCCTTATTATTACATATACTATATATATATGTTTTTATATATATATATATATATATATAAAATATAATATAAATATATAGTATATTTATTAATAAAGGCACAGTCAATATAACATGAATTTAGTTATGTTGTACCTATGCAAACTTAGATTTGCAGTTGTATGAAAACAAGTCCTCTTTAAGTAAAATGCTGGGAAATAAAAATATCTTAGTGGTTTATTAAAAAAATGAGTTTAATCAACATTACCTTGCTCTGCTATGCTGCTTCTGATATATGGTTACTGTACTTGGCATCTGTCCTGAGCTCGTCTTAGAAGGAGACATTTGGGATCATGGCTTCAAAGAATCCCTTGTATACTTTATTTGGGAGCACAGTGGTCTATTTACAAAACTCATTAGCTTCACTTAATAAATCTCCAGTTTGTTTTAAATTGTTTCGGAGCTTTAATACAAAACAGCTGATGCACATCGCAATGCAGCCGAGAGACAGACATCACATATGGGTAACCGAGATAATGTGTTCCGTGTCATGAATTCATGGATAGCCATCTGTGTGATTTACCGTTCTTGATCTTTTTTCAAAATAAAGAATATGAATACGTCTAAAACACATTAATTCATTTTATATATTATGGAAAAGCAAACAAGTTTGCAAATATTTCTTCTTGCTTTGTTTCTTTCTCTTGCAGTTCTTTGTGCATTCTCCTAACTTATAGAGATAGGGACGAGGGACACTTCTTAGCTCAAAGAACGAACGCAAATAATACACCCGCAATTTCTCTATTTTGCAAACTTTACAAAATAAATTGGCAAAAAATGATTGGTTAAACCACCAAGTGCCATTCAAACGGACTTCCCATCAGGTTTTTTTGAAGGTCAGACAACGCTCACAGAAATTCCAAAAACACTCAAGGCGGTTTTGTTCTTTTTAGTGTAGGGAACAAGTTTTTTTGTGTCATTTTTTTCCTTTCAATCCAGGTCTCATTTGAGCGATTTTACTTCTTGTGCTGTAGATACAACAGAAGGAGGAAATTTCTCCAAGTTTAAATAAATCTTCTCCAAGACAGTGGTACTGAAATAAGTATCCCTAGGGCCACCACCAGAAATTTCCGGGCCCCATATTAGGTAAACTTCCTGGGCCTCCCTCCCCCATGTTTTTAAGTTCCAGCATTGCAATAGTAAAGCTTTTGTGTTCGTAGTAGTAAAAAAGTACCCCTTGTCGTACCCTGATGGCAACCCTGAGTATCCCTCTTAGTTCTGTTCTGGTGGCAACTAAAAATGTAGATGGTCACCAGGATGACCAGAAAGAGTAATATTACCTAATGGAGATCCAGAGAGCAAAAAGAAACCCAACTAAAGTCCTGACCCCCTCACCACTCTATCCAAAATATAAAAATAAAATTATTTTAGATAAACTTTTACAGCATAGCTGTGCAACTTTTTGCATATATAGTTCATATGCTGAAACTAAGATTACACACAAAGCTGAATATTTAAGAGAATCTCATATCTAGTAGTAGTTATTAGTAGTTAGTCACATTTAGCTTGACTTGTTCTTGTAATGTTAAAGATGATTTGCCGCTTTCCAAGATGCTTTATCTGCAATTCATTCAAAACCGATGAAAAGGCTGCAAAACATCTTTAACATTACAAGAACAAGTCCATTAGTTAAAGTTAAATGTAACTAATTACTACTAGATATACAATGACTAGGATTATTGAAAGAAAGCTACTCAATCATCTGTTCCTCTTCTCTGGATAGTTGTTCACAGCGTGTCGATCATCTAAAAGGAAATAGTCGCTTTTTTTTATAAACCTATAATGCTCATGACATCTGTGCCATGGTTACATTTTGTACTTAATATTTATCTTTAAAGTTAAGATTTCATAAAACAAAAAACTAAACCAACATTAAAAAACGTAGCAACATATAAATGCATTTAAATGAACCCCTAATTATTTTTGTTTCGTGTTAAGATGTATATACAGCAGTGAATGTCTTGACCGTTGTTCATAGTAATATGTGTTTTTTGGCTTTCTTGGCAGCAGATTTGGTGGTAAAAGCCAGGAGGAAGCTCTCATCTGATTGTCCGTCATGTTTAGGATCTGCTCCTTATCAGTCAGAGCGTATCAATCAGGCAGGTTGTTGATGGAATATTGCCAGTCGTTTTATAACTGGGTCATGTTTGATAATAATCCATTGCTGCACCCAGCCTCCCATCTTGATTTACATTGGCTGTAAAGAGTTAGTAAGTCTCAGTTGTATCCTTTTACTCCTTAAATAATGGCCTGCAGATCAGCACACTTTCCATCACTAAATATCAAGCTGAATAGAAGTTGGCACTCAGCAAAATATGCCTGGGATTATGACATCACCCAGATCACACATAGACCAGGGAGGTAGGAGCTCTATTTGGTTGTAGGTTAGGGAGAAGTAAAAATGGTTTGCTTTAAAATGATACCAGATGGATATGTTTTAATAAGAAAAAAAAAGCTCCTGCACTTTTGACTTTAACATTTTACATTCCAAGTACTTTCAAAACACCTACAGCGAGTACAAGCTAACAGAGTAGTTGTTTGTGTTGGGAGTCATCCAAGTGTAAAATGTATCATAGCCCCAAGTTTATATAACAGATATCCATTGTTGTGTAGTCATGTGTTTGATTGTAATCTCAGTTCAGTGATAAAATTCCCTGACATTCTCTTACAGAAAATGCAAAACAACTTTTGTTGCACATGTTCCTGATATGTATTGTGTGTACATACCTGTAATGTGGTATTAGTTTGACCAAGTGGGCCAATCTGCTGGATGAAAGTCTAAATACCTCACCTTTCCTTTTTCTTTTTGCTGTTGCAAGGTGTTGTACAGCCTTAGACAACTTTAATTTTGACACATCTGGGATTGTTGGGTACCAGTAATAGCTGTAAATGAGTTTCAAGGCTGCCAAAAAAATATTCAAACATAATTATACTATTCACTTACTAGCAAGGTCAATTTAAAATTAAAATTGTAGCTTTGTAATATTCATCTCCTTTTAAAGGTGGTTCCCTATATTCTCACCAATACTGGCCCTTTTCTAGATTGAATGATGCCCAGAATTATTACCCTCTTAGGGGAACAACATAAAGCCAGGCTGAGTTCAGAGAACAAAGCTACACTGAATGGCGCCAGTCCATGCAAGTTTTTCTTTCACCTGTCCACTGGTAGGAAAAAAGAGAATTTGGGCCTGTAATGTCATGAAACCTAACAAAAAAAAGATATCCCGTGGTAGGTGGCAACCTGGCCCTTATTCTGAAATTGCAAATTGCCTGGCTGCCATACTGAATCAAAAGCTTTGGCACATTGGGCCTGATTTGTTAACGACTGGAGAAGATAGACTACCATGGGAGAACCTGGGTAATCCAGCATGCTTGGGATGTTCTTAAAATCATTTGCTATTAGATGACAAATCTTTTCAATCGATAACCAGGTTTTCAGGTTTGCTTCATAACCCAGGTTCTCCCATGATAGTTTATCTGCTCCAGTCTTATAGAGCTTTAATAAATCAGGACAGGTATAGCAGCTCCCTATTATTTCTGTTTTTTTATATTTTATAGGCCCCATATTTGTACTTTTGCAAAGATAACCTGTGAAAACCCATTAAAATGCCTTTCTTCCTTTAACCAAACCAAGGTTCATAAACAAGAATAGCAAGCTGGTGTTTTTCTGTACTGAAAACAGGCCAGAATTAGCCAAGTGAAGCACTTTATTATTACTCAACACAAGTTATTACAGCTCCAATTTCGCTGAAGTGTCTACATGAAACAATATGAATCCTTGCCATGTACGGTCTCAAAAACTCCCAAAACATAGAAAATGATGACTGGAGCACTTAGAAATGTGGGAAAACAACGCTTTCAATGGCAGAAAATCAAAAGTCAGTACAGTCTGAGGGAGTGCAATGGCTTCTCACAGTTTATAGAAGGTTCTGTTCTTTAATAATGATGTTCTGCCACATGAAAGTACCTCAGCATTGGGAATGTTATGGAAACAATTTCATTATACTTAGCGGTTAGAGTGAACTTTCTCAAGATTCTGGCTTGACTACAGATATGCAGTTCCTAATATTAGTGCAGCAGACACAAAGCGTAAAATATGATACAGATGTAAAGTGTGTAAAACAAAAGTCTTGGCTTGTAAAAGTAATAAACGTGCTCAGTGGAGGACTTTGATTACATTTTAATGTTTAGCAAAATTAAAAAGGTATCGTATTATTTTGAGATGTAGAGTATTGAGTTTTGGTTTTGTATATCCTGGCAGAAGAAGCATTTTGGCCAGCAGAGCTGGAAAACCTAGCAATTATCGATCTGAGAATACTAACCGTAAATCAGCTAAAAAATCCAGTATTGTAATTTACCAGCCAATATTGGTGCTGCTTTTCTAAATTCTGCAACTCTCTAAATCTAACAATGTAATCATGTGATCAAAAAAACTGCCTTTGTATCCCAACGTCAAATATTTTCACATAATATTGTATGGCTTTTTTAAAACCTAAATTAGTAAGGTAGATCCTTGACTCTGCCCCTTTTTCCTAATTTTTACCATAGACTTGTATATAGCCCTAGTCATGTCCATAGCATCATTAATTGTGACATGATTACTTTATAGCCCAACTCCGGGTTCCCAGTGCCACCAGCAGACCTACTGTAGATTTTACAAGATTTGTTATTACTCTTAGAATGGACACATGGCCACCCCCCATGGCAATCCATAAAACCTTGCACTCATAGGATCAGCTCAACTTTGAATGACATTGGGAGTCATTTCACCCAGAACAATATTTAATTAGGTACTCTGGAGAGCAGTGCCTACAGGATCTCATTTTGGTTTAAAAGCAAAACTTTGGTCAAAGTAAAAAAGTTACACATTTGACTGTGCAAACTAGTCAGAACCAGCTTTAAGTTTTACTGCCCTCAACAGGGTCACAATTAGCTTGCCCTCTCCTAGAAAGAATAAAAAAAACCCTGTACCCGGGGGGGAATGAAATGGACATAAGGGGAATGAGGGCATAACCGGGCATGCTGGGGAGGCAGACAATAAAGCACAGGAGTGGGAAGGAGTCATGGGGGTGGAGTAGATCCACTGCCTGTGGGAGAAAGGAGGAAGTGGTACATTTCAGAAGAAGCGAGACAGCTTCCCTCCCCCCTTTTTGGTGTTAGTAGTTTCACAGGTGGGCGGTTTGGGGTCTTTGGGGGCAGTATGGTAGTGACTGTCGAGGTGGTGGGAGGACTTGCTTGCCTTAGGTGTAGTGCCTCCCAAAGTAGTGGTGGTAAATATGGCGGCAGAGGTTCAGGAAGCCGAGGATCTGCCAGATTGTTTGCTTCCCCAAGGTGGGGTGGTGTGCCTTAGAGCAGGTGGATCATTTCAAGGGGGGTAGACCCAAATTGGGTGTATCTGTTCAAGTGCCTGCTCTCAAGGGCCTGCAACCAGGAAAGGGGTGCCAGTCGTTTAAAGATGACAGATGTTGTTGGAAAATTTGGTTATGTTATGGAAAACTATTGATGTGAATGTTGTGTTTAATAAATAACCAACAAGGCCAATTTCTTTTATACAGTGGTCTGGGAATTTTCTTTGAGGATGAGGGTGTATGGAAGAAATAAGGGGGAAAAGTTGTATGGGGGAGGTGACATTAGCGCTGCCAGGTCATGCTTTTTTTACATTGTATGTCCCATGGCTCCCATTTTGTGTATGGCCATAAATCCAATACTAAAATAGATACTGATGACTAAATAAGCAAAAATCAACTTTTTATTTTAGTTGATCTGCTCCTGGTGACAAGCCAAACATTGCTTAAGTACTGTACATCTCATTTGGTCTCAATATCAGTAAAGAAATTAGGTCATCCATTTCCCTTCCTAATTCACATTTGACAGTCCATCTCCTCCTTCCACCACCACACTGGGTCAATTGTGACTTTATTTTGCTAGCTAATTGGAACGTTTCAACATTTAATACATCCATCATTTATTGTACTTTATAATGATGGATTCATCGACCTGCACTGAAAACAAACCTAAGCACTTGAAACTTTATAGTTTTACTACGCCTGAAAATATTTCCGCAGGTCATGACAAGTTCTCCAGGGACGCACATAGGAAATAAATAGCCCCTCTCTCTTTTCCAAAGACAGCTTTTTCCAGAGCACTGAAGTTATGCAGGTTGTTCTTTTTTGCGTGTTATGCTGCTTTTAAGAGCTCCTAAGCTTTTAGAGTTATTATTGTCATTATTTCTGATTTGTATTTTATTTCCATTTGGATGAAAGTTATTGTTTTTTTTTAAGTATCTCTAGAGGATTACATTATGCAGAGCAACTCCTGCTCTTTTGATAACATTGTGTTTTTTTCTCTATTTACTTTCAACCACTTCAGTTTTATTACTGCTCTTTTATATCTCAAAAGTCAACACTTTATCATAACGTAACTCCTTCACCGGGTGCAGTTGCAGCTGATCTATAAGCCATTAGACAGAGGGGTTTCGGTACAGAATTATAGCAAATGGCTCATTCTGAGCTTTAAATTGAACGCTCCACATGGTTCACATTTCCCTGTGTTTTCAGTCATTCCCAGATCTGATAACTGCTTAAAAAATAAATCTGTTTTTCGAAGATCGTGCTGGCGTGCGATTAGGTGCTCTGATGGTGAGTTGACAGTGTAATAGCGAAACAAATGTACTGTGGCTACGGATGTATAGTGGCAATGCACAGTCTTAGAATATGAATGGAGTTGTTTTTGTACCATTGGGATAATGGGGATGATAAACCTCCTGCTGAAATATAGAAGGATATTACAACAGGGAAGATTGTTCCTTATTGTATGTAGCATTTCTGTTTGGAAGAAAAGTAGAAAACAGTTTTTACAGTTAAAAAATGAAAATCCCCCATTGTATCCTGAGCCCTGCACTATATAGTACATTAGTACTCCTCTGCTTTAGGCAGTTGTTGGGGGTCTTCTGGATGATTACAGTGAGGGCTAAAAAAAAAGGGGTCAGAACTAAATGTGATTTTTTTTAAATATGGAAAAATATGGGAAGTATTGTTTCTTCATTTAGTACTCATAAGCCAAGAGGACATTAAATTGTGGCAGTAGAGATTTACATATTAGAATTTTAAGTACAACAAAGTTTGGGAAAACTGCCCCCCTGCACTCTTCTTACCATGCGTACCTACCTGGAAACTCCATAACTGTACTACGCTTGCATCCTTTTCTTTGAAGGCTCCAATGGTGAATCCATCTATTATTTTGAGGTCAGCCAGGCAATATTCATGTGCAAATTGCAGTGATACAATTTAGGCAGAAATCTCTTTTAGCTCTAATAAACTGAATCTGATTTGTGTTAGTGGGTTACAATCCTGTTCATGGCACTGTTTCCATTTGCATTAGAAGTCTAGTGCATCAAACTAAATTTGCCAGGAAATACAATTTTCACTGCAGTCTTGGCCAGTTGTTTGCACATGGCTGTAGAGAGTTTGTTTTTCTGGAAGCAAAGGAACCAAAACAAATTCCAAATTAATTTAGGGCAACTAAACTAATAAAAGAAATGGAGGAGCTCAGCTATGAGGAGAGATTAGATGAACTGAATCTATTCTCCCTTGAAAAGAGACGTATAAGGGGGGATATGATCACCCTGTATAAATATATAAACGGTCCATATAGGGAACTCCCTTTCCAATTATTCACTCTTTGCGTTTGGAGGAAAACAAATTTTAACCTCCGGATAAGGCTGGGATTCTTAACTGTAAGGCCTGTGCAAATGTGGAAACGGCTCCCTCAGGAAGTAGTTTCTTTAAATACTATAGAATGCTTTAAGAAAAAGCTAGATGTTTTTCTAGAAGCACTGAATATAATGGGATATTAACGTTTTAAAGTAGAGATACCAGTGACTGTTGATCCAGGGAACATCCGATTGCCTCATGGGATCAGGATGGATTTGTTTTCCCGTTGGAGCAAATTGCCTTCCTCTGGACCAACTATGTCTATAGGGTTTTACATTTGGGATATGTTTATTTCCCTAGTGGTTGAACTTAATGGACCTATGTCTTTTTTCAACCTGACTAACTATGTAAATATATCAACTGAAGACCTAGATCGTCATTATAGAACAAGGAAGGTATTATCTTCTTTCAGGAAAAATCTAGTCTCCACTTTAACTTACAGAAACTATTTACATATTTTCAATCTTTTTACCTGTTTAAACAGATGTAAAGTTATCCGAAACTGGTTGATTTGGCTTTCTTACCCCCTCCCACCCCCATATTTACCATGTACACTGAGCTACTACACAGTTTTGCCATATCCAGAGACAAGAAACTCCCAAGCATGTTTTGACGTCACTTATTCTGCCACAGCCAATTAAGATGGTTCAAGGTCCTGATTCCATAAGAACTGTAAGGGTAGATTTTGGATTGGAATGGTGCATTGAGGGAGGTTAAGTAAATATAGGTTTGTTATAAATTACTGCAAATCTGATGTTTCCTGACAACATCTCGCCAAGTACTCTACCTGTTCTCATTTTAGGCATATTTTTTGCCAAGACCAATGACAATATTGTCACAGCTGACACAGCCAGATGCCACATTGGGAGGGTTTATCAAAATGTTGCCATGGGGCCACAATCTGTAGGCTTTAGGTACATACTACAGAACAATGATTTGGTTGATAATCACAACAATATTTTTCTTTGACTACTAGAAACACAAAAGGAGGTCTATCTGTGTATGTCACTGTTTAGTACACCTGTCAAGACAAAATAATGTTTCACAGTATTGTTCTGTTTGTTTGGGAAATGTGTGAATAGCATGTTACTTGAAAAACCACATTGTTTCCGTTTTACTAAATGTAAACTTAGTGCTCTTGTCTCATCATTTGTATTTTTTATGGGTGGAGGTTGTGGTTATGCTTCAGACTTTTATTATGTTAGCATTAGTCTGAAAAACTTAAAGCTGACCTCCAGAATCTTCCTATATTACCTTGTAGTGGAGCTAACCTCATACTGCAAGGTTAATAGCGTATTTTCACCTTGGGAAAGTAAAGAGCAACTTAACGTCTTTATTACACCTTTCAGAATGTTGAGCCATTTGCTTTACTGAATGGGTCCTTGGCTTCCTCCACTTACAATGCAGGAACATTAGTCCTGCATTGTGGAGAATGGGGTCAGTGCCTAAGAATCCTGAATCATTCAATGGAATAAGCTGAAGGTGGAAGAGCAACAGAAAAAGAGAAGTGATCTTTACATACCCCCTGAACAAGAATTTAACATTTTATAGCATCGGCCAGCCCTACTGCAAAGGATCTTTTTGGCATGTTTATAAAAAAATTGGTCCATCCAAAAAACATATTTTAGTTTTTAGAGTCTAGTCGGCCCAATCAGCCAATGTATTCTTTTATGACTTGGATACCTAAAGCTAACCTCCGGGCATATATTAAAGTACCCTAGTAGAGAGCCTTTTCTCACACTGCTTATTTAGGTCAAAGGCAACAATAAAAAGGACTTTTACTCCCTCTCTCCTTCCACAACCAGCTTGACTACTGGTCCTGCATAGATGACATCAGAGCATGCGACCACTGAATGGTGGGCATTAGGAAAGAATCTACAGAGGAACCAGTTGACCAGAGAAGGAGCCCGTGGGAGCTTGGAATAAGGTGAGTAAATGGATTTTTTTACTGGTACCCTAGACCTAAACAAGCATTAAAGTGGAATTAAACCCGGTTATACTCACCTGTCTCCACTTCATCGCACATTCTTGCAATGTTCGGCTATCTTGATTGGCCATGACAGAATGACAGACCACCATCCCGATCTAGGTCCTAGTTACAGCTAGGATGTGCCAAGTATCATGGTAACCAACAATAAGCTGCACATGCACCTTTACACATTGTAGGGGCCTCCACTTTACCCTACAATTCAGCAACATATATGTATTTTTATTCATCCATGAAACACAATATATAACAATACATTTCTGTATGCTTTGCAGGTTACTTAAATACAGCCATATCAGTTCCAGTAACAGCAAAAAATGTAGCTCCATCTTACTATCAGGATGATGCTGATAAATACTAGGTCACAGATCCCGTGCCCCCTTCAGTGTCACCTACCTTGCACCCACCTGCTGTCTACACCAACTCTGCTCAGGGATCATCTCCTCGGCCTACTTGTTGGTCCAGAAGTGACTCCCAGTCAGCTGCTCCCTTACCTCAGAAGACTAGAGTGTTCCACAGACACGCTCTCCCTGATGGTGGAGATGTGAACACCACCTACCTTTCATCTCCAACACTCCCTTTGGTGGGTGGGTAAGATGCAAGCAGGTCACATGGCTCCCATCCATCACCTGACCCTTCCTATAAAAGGGAAGTGACTGGCATCAGGAAGTTGCCTGAACAAGTTATTCCCATAGGCTCTGTTCCAGGTTCCTGCGATTCCTGCCTGCGCCTTTAGTTACTGACTCTGGTTTTGATCTTTGACTACTCCTGCTTGTTGCCTGCTCTGACCTCCGGCTTGTTGACTTTGATTCTGTCTCACATTTCTGCACCTCGTGTGATTCCTGTCGATCAGCAGTCACCTGCCTTTGCATGCACGGGGGCCGCAACGTTGCAGTTGCCCACAGCTTAACATCCTTACCTCACTGGTGAAGACCGGGCAGTTGTTTAGACTCTGAGCCAGCTGGGCTGGTGACGCAGAGGGTCCACCATCCTTCCCTGGGACTCTGTGACATACTGTAGGGACAACTTAGGAGGCTTTCCCTAACAAACAAAAAGAATCCTTCCCCAACCTCTTGCATTCATCTTGCTCAGGTTGTAGATATGTCATAGAATGAGCTAAATCTCAGATTTATCTTCAAGTGGCATTGGAAATGTTTTGTGAATTGGAGCTTCATACTGTCCCCTGTGCACTGTCTTTATGTCTATGTAAGAAAAACACAGATTAGTACAAATCATAGAACAAAGGTCGTCCTCAAAACTAATCCTGCAGTTCAAATTTGAAGAAATTTACAAAACATCCAATATCTGATTTGGTTCTATTAGGAATAATCTAACTGCATCTTTTTGGGTACATTACCAACAGCTCACAGCCATTGGTTGCTATTGAACACATTGGCTCTGAGCCTAATTTTAAGGTATACAATGGGCAGTGTTCCCATTGGCTGGTATTTGTAAGAGGTTGAAGCACTCCTCTAGCCAACAGGAATGATTACTGCTGACACCTTAACAATTGTCTCTGATGGTAGAATATGTAATCAAATGTAAAAAAAATGTGAACCCTTCTTTAAGCTGAACAGCAGGCAGTTCTCCCATTGGCTGGTAGCTGCCATTAGCAAAAGAAGGTTATTCATCGGGCTAATTGTTTTTATATGTTGTATTTTATCTTTTTAAGTTCCTGAAGACGCTGGTTGTGGAAATGCATTGGGTAGGAGATGTTGTTTTTTTATCATAGGGATATCTGTATAGTTTTATAGTTATAGTCCTTTTTTCAGTTAAAAATAAAGTTTATGAACGAAAAGAAACCCAGTTCTTCTTTTCTCTTTTTAACTAAGTGCGAAGATAAGTTTGGTTCAGATTGGATATTCTGCATTCAATCTTTTTTCCTCAATTTTGGTGAACAGACTTCAAAATAAGAAATGAGGTCAAACCGACAGGAAATCTAAACTAAAAAATACAAGTTTTGGCTTGAACCCATTTATTAAAAGTTTTTTGTATTTTGTGGGTTTATCCACATGGAAGATCATTACATGATATAATGTGGATATTTCTCTTATCTTTTCCTTCCATTATGTCTGAAATATTATCTGAACCCATCAACCAACAGTTTATTTTGTCTTTATCTGTTAGGGAAGCAGTGGAACAAGAAAGAACAAATTCTAATTTTCCACAAAAGGGTCAGAGCAAACAATATTTCCTGGTTCAAAAGAAATTCTGTGTACTGATTAAATGTACTTGTACTGCGGGTATTTATATTCCGCTGGCCAAAGACCAATACTTCAAGTGCAAAGTCCAATTTTATATCAGTGCTTTTCCAAATATTCTATTTTTACGTTAAATTGTTTATACAATTTGATGTTAAACAACGTCTATGATTTCTACATAAAAAGGAAGAAAGAGAGTGACTTAGTTTGGAATTCGGGGAAAAATAAAGAAATGATGCATGTGATGCCACTTGTAAATGGATGTTTACTGTGCGTTGTACAACACTGCTCTGGCTGTCCTTGCTTTTAACACAGCAGCTTTTGTTGTTTGTAACATACTTTAATCATATATATTTATACATAAATTTATAGTGTATATATATATATTACAGGCCAGACATTGAAGAAGGCTAGAAAGCACCTGGTGGGTGAAAATGAAAGGGAGTGTGTTTTTTAGACTAAAGGGAGCTAGACTTTTAAGGGAGTTAAAATCTGAGGCTATATGGCTCAGCCTGTGGAATGCCTTTATAAAAGAAGGAAAGCTGTGTGAAGCCTGGGAACTTGGAGAGCCTAGGAGGTCCGATATAGTTGGGTCTGCTGGACCAACAACTCTGAACAAGTGTGTCACAGAGTCTGAAACGTATGTTATTTTTCTGATAGTCTGTGATGTCACTGAATTCCTGATAGGGTAAACATCGGCTTATTATTTTATGCTCTTGTTTTAGAGTGATTAAAGGGGAAAATCTAAGTGCAAGACTGGGTATCATAGGCTGTCATGGAGGAACCTGGGCGTTCCAGTAAACCTGGAATAGATTTCTTTAACATAATTTTTTATCAGTTGGCAAATGTTTTCAATCCTGGTCCAGGTCTATTCCAGGTTTGCTGGATCACCCAAGTTTATCCACATTAGTCTATCATCTACAATCTTGGAGAACTTTAATAAATCAGATCCAATATATATATAATAAAAAAAGTATACTTTTTTGTATATATGTTTTCTGACACTTACAGTACATCCTTATGACCCCTACATACAGCATTTACATATCCACATTTTATATACAACGTTTTATATACAAGTGGACCCCAGGTTACATAGGAAATAGGGACTGTAGGTTTGTTCTTAAGTTCAATTTGTATGTAAGCCAGAACAGGTATAATATTTTAATGAATGCAATTAGGACAGATGTTTGTCTCAACAAAATATTATGCAGCGTGGTGTCAGTTACTGTATAAAATCCTCACTGTGAGCTAATCACAAACAATGCAAAAACCCTTGGAGCCTAGACATTTATTACCTTCTGGAGCAAGCTGTGCTTTGATATGCAAAAAGAAAGAACTGCAGAGTTTGTCTTGGTCAATAAAGAGTTAGAAGAGGTTGCAGAAAAAGCTCACCCCCTAAGATCACCCACAACCTCAGCTGTGTTTAGAAAGGATTTCTTCTGCAAGTCCTGAAAACTGCCCCCCTATCAAGCTTCTGTCCTGCACACAAACAAGCAGGGAAGCCCAGTTGGTATCCAGAGTTGTCTGTATGTCAGATGTCCTTAACTCTGGGATTACCTCTATAGAATAAAAGACTAAACAGTTTTAATCTGACTCTTCCAGCTGTGTCAATCGTTTAGTCCTGCTAAGTGTTTCTGTCTGCTCACTTTATTTCAGTTCCTGATGATTGGAAGGTTAAAGTTTTGACTCAGCAGGGGGCATGCTGAATTGCTGCAGAGATACCACTGATCCCACACTGATAGCAGAAGTCCTTGTTTGCAGCCTGGTACCTGTAACATGGATTTTAGGATGGCATTAGATACGATTTGTAAGGATTCACTTCTGTAACTTTTCTTTATTATACTCACCCAGGCCCCCATTGACTCCACATTGTTATATATTGGGGTGAAATACAGCTGTTTTTTTGAGGATTAGCTGCAGGACACTCAGCGCTTTGAGGGAGCAGGGTGTAACAAACAAATTGTGCTGTAACAGTACAGAATAAAGGAAATGTGCTCTGTAAACTAGAACATTGTACTAAAACTATATTAAAAATAATACAGATTGTTTTTTGATAACGCTGCAGTTGATTCTACTTGTCATATATGATTATCACATTATTATTTTATTCTATTATAATTATAATTAAAGTTAAATGTCAGAGAATGCATATTCCTCAATTATCCTGAATTCTATATACCGTTCCAGATTTCCAATACAATTCCAATGTCCATTGGTTTTGGGATGTGTCTCACAGCAGAGCAAAGGACCATAGCCTGGCTATTGTGCAGTGAGAACTTATGAGTAATGAATGATTAATGGGTGATTAGGTTGTGTCCTCTGGTGGGCCCTTCAGCCCTGAAGCCTTACAAAAAAATTCCACGGTGCCAGGAAAGCTATTTGTTCTCAGGGCCGTCCTTTTCCTTTTCTCTGGTGGACCCCGGGTCTTTAGTCATCTGATCATGTTGACACCATTGTTTACCTCTCCACCAAGGGGCACCACTCTTCTCCCACATCCTTATCTAGACACTATTGTTCTCCCCAATCCCCTGCTGGGCATTTCTGATCTCCCTTATTGGCCAAAATCCACCACGGCATTATTGTAGTTCACCATTTCCACTGACTACTTGTTCTCCACCTTCTAACCAGGCCCAGTGATACAAATACTGTATGTTACATTGTCCTGACTGCTACACCATGTGTGCTCTTTAGTAAGTTACATAGACCTGACCCCTGCACTCTGTACCTTAAATTGTGTATTACATGTCTTTATTTCCCTAATAGTTATTCATTGCTAAATGGTTTGCAACTAAAGCTCTTCTGTAAGGTAGGCTCAGATAAAGTGTCTTTGTTTATATGTTTTTATGCTTTGTTTTTTAATTTAGTTGGGACGTATGGAGAAAGATCTGTCCTACCTGCAAACAAGCTGAGGACACTCATCGTTCTAGGTAGACAGGGGTGTAACAGACAGGACGTTCCCACCAGAGATAGCCAGGTACAGCCCCTGCCAGAACAACAATGACACAAGAGGATGAAAGGATTGCTAGGATTAATAAAAATACTATAGCCCACAACTTGCATTAGATGAGTCATAACAACACATCACTTGTAGAACATTTAGCAATAATTTCATTACGTCTATTCCATGACATCCAGCCACTTCACAGGAAAACTGAACCACTGAAAGCAATGGCTACTTGGAGAAATGAGTAGCAAAGTGTTGTGGTCAAAATTTGTCAAGGCTTGTTCAAAGTGTAATCACCTCTCCTTGGTTTTACTAGAGGTTAGAATTAGGAGGGATCAGGCAGTTTTAGCAAAGTTGCTTCCTCTTTTGAAAATCTTATTTAGGCTGCTTTCTGACATATATGCCCACTGCTTACTTCCTAGAGTCTTCCCAGGTGTCAATACAAACACAAAAATGATGTACCCTATGCTCCAGTAACCCTTTGTGCTCCAATGGTCAATGATCCTTGGTGTTCCAATCAGGGGTGTACTTGTAAAAAAGGAGGAGGGAATGGTACTATCCATGGTGAGCACACATGCGCATTATTGTTATGTGAACATGCCCGCTCCACTACACCCCTGCCTATGTGTCAGTCAAAGGGGAAGAAACTTCCTCCAGAGTGACGTCATGATACCAGAACCCACCCACTCTCCCATCGCAGGCATCGCAGCGGGTTGTGTTCAGAGAGACTGCTGAGCCTAAAATTCCATACGGGGGGCATGGTCCGCAGCTCTGGCCGGTGCGCCCCCCCCCCCCCCACCAGTGGGGTCCTTCTCCTGACCCCCTGGTGAGGGCGGACCTGCCAGACCCATGGACCACCAAATAATTCTTTGCAAAATAAGAGTGGTCACACGTGCCCATTCCTGAAAAAAATGAGGGCACGGTGTTCTCACCCGTGCCCGCCCCACTACACCCCTGGTTCCAATAACCCTGTGTGCTTTAGCAACTCTCTGTGCGCCAATAGCTCTCAGTGTTCCAGTAATGCCTAAATCTTTCAAAGCCAGTGTAAGCAAGGAGAAATTCCTTGTACCTTTAGGTATAGAGGAGCTTGGGACTCCCCTGTCTTCCATGCAACAAGGCTGGTGATTGGTCCAGTGCTGTCACATGAGAATCCTTAGTTCTATGTAAGCTCAAAGTCACTCTTGGTGGCTGAACACAACAGACAAGCAAAGGACAGCTATAATTCTTTTTATAAACAGCACCACCTAATATATACCAACAACAGATGTCTTGAAAAAGGTCCTTGAGACATTATGTCTCAATGTCATTCGAATCTAATTAGATTTTCTTACAATCTTCAGAAAGATACATTTAAAGCTAAAAAAAAGGTTTAGATATGATTCTTTGCACATTCTGCATATAGTAAAGATTACAACAATGGACAAAGCCTTTTAAGTTATACAAAGTTGATGTTTGTCCCCTAAGGCTATCGCCCCTCCAGAGAAATATTCACATTCTGTGTGGTGATATGCAATCGCTTACAAAAAAGATCTGAGTTAAAATTTTAAATTCTAATTTTGTTTTTGGTGTCAGGGATGAAAGAAAGAAGCTTTTCTATTCCTGCAGTGTAACTATTAGCCTGGGGCACCAAAAACTTCCTGAGATCAGCTGTTTGAGTGTCGGTATTGCTTTGATTTTCATTCTGTCCCAAAAACACACATAAAAATAATAATTAAACCACCGATCACCCACAACATAATAAATATACCTTTCATGCAGTCGTGTTATATAGGTCAGCTTCATAGGGAGCCTGCTGATTGACCTGAGTTGTACAAAGCATTTTATCATTTGAAGTTTACATGTAATGACAGGAAAAGTGTAATATGGAGAGAAATATTTTAAATGGCACAAAAAAAGTCTTTTGAAGTTTATGGTCAACAGGTTTTTTTATGTATTTAAACATCAAAACGCCTATGCTTAATGAGGAAATGGATATAACTTTCTTCTAATCTTACCATGTGACATATTTATCAGAAAACAAAACCTTTTTTTTTTTAATTTACTTGTGGTAATCTGTAAATGGTCCCTGTTCCACCTCAATTTAATTTAACTTCCACTAGATTCCCCAACTTCAAAATATCTAAATATCTTTATGATTAGAAAAGAAGTAAAGTTCTAAGGCTCAGTATTTTATCTCTAATGGGACATCATTATATTCTGTTACCTTGGTAAATCTTTCTAAACACTCAGTAAGGCTGCGTACACACGTGCTGTGATACGCTTTCTCCTTTACATGTCACTTCCTGCATTGTTCATATGGTTATATGGCTTCCCCCAAAAAATTGAAATTAAACTGTTATTGACATATGACTATGGTAGGGACATTAGATTGTGAGCTCCTCTAAGGGACAGTTAGTGACATGTGACATGACTATGGACTTTGTAAAGCACTGCATAATATTTTGGCAATAAATACAAGATGAGTTCAGCAATGGGAGATGATATCAACAATTAATACGTCTGTTAAAAATATTATTTACTGTATGCATACATAGTAGCATCATGAGGTATGTGAAGTCAAATGTAGTGGGTATTTCCCAGCATCTTTCTCCATAGTTAATGGTAGAACTGCAGCTTTACAGACCCTTATTTAAGATCCAGCTCCAGAGTTTATTGGAAAAAATGGGTGAGCCAAATACTCCATCTTTTTCCCAAGCCAGGATTAGGAGATGGCTGTGCAGCATCTACCAAATCCCAGTAAGAGGGAATTGCCAATTCAGACTGGTTGGTGCTATAGGCCAGGTATGGCTCAGTAAATGAGACTGGAGAAGAAGCCGGAGGGGATGTGAACACTCAGGTGTGATAGCCAGCCAGCAGTTTTGGAAATGAGACTCCAGGACCACAGGAAAAACACCCTTAAAGTGGAGACTACAAACTCCTACTTGGGGACGGTTATCACAGTCAAGTTATCATTTAAAGAAAAGTTTATTTTTTCTGTATGATGAGTTTAAATACCTTTGAGACTGAGGTGTGATGCAGCAATCCCAGTTCCCCCAAATATCACTATATATACTATATATATATATATATTAGATTTTTTTTTTATGTATGTAGCAATTGATGAAGGGAAAAAGCAGTTCATCTTCTTTACCCGAGTCTGAAGATTATATTGCGGACCCAATGACCACATGAGCAATACAAATTTCAATCATCACCCAAAGGTGTGAGACTTTGTACATATGATATTATAAAGTGTTTGTGTTTCACAGCTACATCTGTAAGTTCCCACAATAGTCAGGAAATAGAAGCTGTAAATAAATTAGCTTTACCAGCAATAGAAAATAAATATAAAGAAATATTACTGATCACAGAAACAAAACTACACACTCAAACCAGTAGAGTTCTTTTATCCCAGGAAATCCATTAGTGACAGACAGTCTGCAAAGCCACAGTAATATAAAACGCACTGTTATGAAGTATATTCCAGGACCAGCTCACTCCGGGTGATTTATTTGTGCTTTCCTAATAGCAATGCTTTCTCAAGTGAATGTCTAAGTCTTTTCTGCCTGTAATCGTGGAAATAGTTTATGAGGGATGCAAGGCATAAAATAAGTAGCTAAAGACTCAAGCTCCCGATTGTCTCTTTCCTTCAAAAGATACTTTACCAGCAGCAGGTTCTAATAAATGTCTTTAACAACCTAGAAAATAAGTTTACAAAGTGCTATTTTTATTTTTATTTTATTTATTTTTGCTATTTAAACTGACCATTTAACATATCACTGGTGCACATTCTGGATAAAAATCACCCTCTTTGGAAAACAAATATATAGGATTATTGTGGCTCAAACAATCATACACTAAAAGAGTTTAAAAGTTGATGACCTGAATGTGGCCAACTTCTTAAATTAAATGAGTGGTTATCAATTTTGGTATCATGATATTTCCAATCAGAGTCAGTTCCAATTCAGATCTTAGCTATTACGACCTCAGATCAGAACTTTTAGCAATCCCACTTCAAATCCAACATTTCTATATTTGTCATTCACTTGGTTAAGCTGTCACTGATGATAGTTGTCATCCACCAGCCATGGATAAAAAAAAAAAAAATTCCAACCAGATATGATATGAGCCAGTCTTATGAGCACCTCTAGTTATAAATCATTAACATCAAAAAAGCAGTGGGCCCTGGAACAATTAGGACCTTGGAACCTTAGGACCTAATAAAAATAAACAGGATTTATATAGAGCCAACATATTACGCAGCGCTGTACTCCTAGTGCTTCATTTTTCTAGGTCTGAGCTAGAGGCTATCACAAAGTTAAATGCTTACAAAAATTGTTTTAAAACTTTACCTAATGATTTCCATTGAACACACCTTACTGCTTTTTATTGGCTGGTAGTCCAGTTTGGAGTTCTAAAAGCCAATGCCCCCTTAATATATCTCTGTGAAAAGTACACAAGCTGCTCTTTGTATACTGAGATGCGTTTGAAGTTATGTAGTGTAGAACTTGTACAATGTGCCTTTAGTCTCACTAATGTGAACATTGGTTAACTCAGCTTAACTCCAGACATACATTGTATTAAACTTCACACCATTGTACTGCTACAAGTGTTTTCCCATGCCCTTCAATTTTTGGAAAAGACAAAGAAAGCCGACCACTGGCATATTTTGTCCACATCAGACAGGCAATCATCTGTCTGTGGCAAAAACATTAAAATTCAACATGCATGATCACTGGCTGTCACCCATTCCCCAGAAAAAGTAAAAAAAATAATATTTAATATTATTGATTTGCAAAATATTGTCAATGTTTTGGGGGTCAACCAGCATGCCATCTTTAAGGCATTATATTTGTGTATGGGCCCAGAATATCAGCTTTAAATCAGAACTTTGCAAACAGGCAGACCTTTATGGCAGAAAGGGCCATGCAATATCCTTGGTACAATAAAGCATATATTTACCTGTCCATTCACTTTTGTCTTAAAAAAAAATGCTAGGCTGTACAGGAGTATCATCCCCGGATATTATAATAATAATCATAATATAAAAAAAGATTTATATAGCGTTGTTATGTTATGTAGCGCTGTACATTAAATAGAGATTGCAAATGACAGACAGACACAAACAGTGACACAGGAGGTAAAGAGGGCACTCCCCCGAGGAGCTTACAATCTAGGAGATATGTTTGTATCTGGATGTGTGGGAGTTATGTTATCCCAGACTGGACAATCAAAAAGGGCAAAGATCAGGAACCTAGCAATGATGGCACCCAGGATAGAAGGAGAACAGGTGAGTGTATAAAAAACATTGTGATAAGACAATATTTTTATTTTATTATGTTTCATTATAGCGATATGTTTATTTTATTGCAAAAAGAATAATGCCTATTGCTTCCACAGAAAAAGCCTGCTAACAAGTTTTTAATTATTACATTTAGTTCTGCTTTAACCCTATATAACAAAATCATGACAAAAATATACTTGTAAAATGATGGTGACGGTGAATAACTTTTTTTGGATAGAAGACAGAATCTTTCATTTTAAGTTCCCAGTGCTTTAATGTTAGGGCTTTAATGTTGGCAAGAGGGGTGATAAAATGCATGGAATTACAGTAAGCAAGAAGATCTTACTACTAGTTTAGCTGGGAGAAATTAGAAGCTAGTGTGTTACTCAACTCACTAATATCTTCTAGAGGTTTTTGAATTTTATAGTAGAATCTTTAGGGAATTTCTTTTTGGTTGAGATCTTAGCAGCTGATAGACAGGGAGGCTGAGTGGTGTGATATACAAGGATTCCTCTTGTGCCTAATCTACACAAATCTTTATACAGCAAGAAAAAATTTGAGGGAATGAGCAATTAGGGAA
This sequence comes from Pyxicephalus adspersus, assembly GCF_032062135.1. Taxonomy (NCBI): domain Eukaryota; kingdom Metazoa; phylum Chordata; class Amphibia; order Anura; family Pyxicephalidae; genus Pyxicephalus; species Pyxicephalus adspersus. Next base: position 128,069,332 of record NC_092862.1, on the reverse strand, counting down.
TGTAATAACCATTTCAAGACTACTGTATACATGGCAATAATATTTACAATGTGCACTGACTGACAATCACTATACTTTGCATTTAACATCTGCAAACTAAAGAAACAGCGTGCTCCTTGAAGCAGTAATCCTGTGCGGAAGAACGCTGCTTTGCAGAGCCCATATCACATTGCTATTTTAGAAACCCCCCTTAGACTGCAGAATAAAAATGTTCAGATCAAAGGAAGCTTTAAAGATCTGCAGAATACCAGATCTTGTGGTACAGTAACCTAGTTATTTACAGATGTTCTTTGTAGATATGGTATACGCTGTGACATTTGGAGGAAAGGGACACACATATAAACACAATCTACCTCTAATGTCATGCAGCTGAAGATTAATTGTTCCTGTTACACATTTATTAGCTACTTCATGTAAGCATATGCTTTAGTAATTAAAGCTTTTTGTCAGTTAACGGGAACAAATCTTAATACAAATATGCAGGCTGCCTTGGTTGACCTTTCCTCATCTGACGAGGCTCGTTATTTGGGTATCAAGCTCATGCTTTGGTTTTATACCTGCCCAAAAATAACTAACCAAAAACAAGAATTTTGTCTTTTCTCTGATTTTACATGTTGCAGGTCTGTGGAGCAGTTTGTCTTCTTCATCATCTACATGAATATGCAGTAATTTTTCAAGCCCAAATCCAGGCAATTCGGTTTAATACAAAGGAGGCCATTCTTTAAAATAAAATAATAATTTTAAAAAATGTTCTGACTGCCGATGCTGCCGTTACATTTACCAACTGGTAAGCTGCAATATATAAGATGTTTGTTTTTGGGTTATAATTGTTCTTAGTACAAGGGCCAATATAACATGAGATGTTGTACAATAAATAGGGGTTGCAAATGACAGACGGATACAAACAATGACATGGGAGGAGGAGATGATATGCTTTAAATTTGTCATAAATGTAAAAAAGCATAACAATCCCTATACTCTTTATTTGCAGTCTTTGGGCATTTTTGGGGCATTTTCTGGGTCTCTGGTTTGCTGCAAAGTAATAGATAACCGGAATCATACAGCCCTGAATATGAGCTGCAGAAATTAGACATAGCATTCAATAGAAAATGATTAGTGGAGCACCATGAAGAATATATAAATATTCTATATATTAGTTATTGGTTGTTCCTGTAGATGGGACAGTGGAAACATTTAGATGTGAAGATGTGCAGTGCTAAGAAAACATAAACAGGCTCCATATAAATGTATTTCTACAGGGGACCTGTTTCCTGTCATGTCCTGTTATTGATTTGTCAAACAGAACGCAGAGTCTTTGATGATGATTACAAGCTGTATCGTCCTTCCAAGAAAGTTATTTGTTATTCTGGCAGCGGCTTTGAGAAAAGAAGCTGTTTCTGGACAGCCGTGCATGAGAGTTTCTTTAGTTATTGTGACAAAACAATGCTAGAAGAAAGCAAACGCATATTTACTGAAGAAAATGGAACGAATACTCATGAAACAGATTTTCCACTTGAGAACACAAAAAGGACTGACTCTGTCCAGCTCATAGAACTTATTCTGGACAGGAATGTTATTATTATTGTTATTCCTATTCTTAATAATAATAATAATAATAATAAAAAACAGTATTTATATAGCGCCAACATATAACACAGTGCTGTACATTAAAGAGGGGTTGCAAATGACAGACAGATACAGACTGACACACAAGGAGGAGAGGACCTTGTCCCGAAGAGCTTGCACTCTAGGATTAAAATACTGTTTCATGCAGTAATGTATTAATTACAAATCATTAAATGTATGTTTAAATCTATAGCCTTAGTTCTTGATACTGTCCTAAATTCAGCCTCTTTTAGGAACAGGATGGCCATCGCCTTCCACCAATTAAGTTCTACTCATATGTGTTTACAAGTGGCATCCTGACAGAAGGTAAAAGAGAACTAATGATCTCATCAGTCTGAATCTACCTGTTCATCGTCCAATCACAGGTTGGAGGGTGATCTTCCTTGTGTTGCATTATGCAAACTTTCAAACTATAAGTAGGTGAAATACATCTATTAGATTTATTCATTCCTTAAGCCTTCTGAATCACTGAATTCTGAATCACTGAGCCAGCAGGAGAGGAGTCATTTTTTGCTTACTCTATAACTCACATCACTCTATTTGGAAGGATGGTAACATCATCCTCACCTAGTCACTGGAGGGAAATAAAAAAGGGGAAAGTTTAAAATGATTTCATTTTACTCCATACATGTACATTTTTTTAACCTACATATAGTTAAAAGAAAGCAAAGTTGCCCAGACAGCATAAGCAGACCTTCACTTGCTTGAAATGTTCTTTTATACTGCAATAAAGAAAACATAATGGCTGGCAGAGCTTAATTTTGGGCTCTGGGCATTCCCCCAACTTGCCTTTTCATTATTGACTGCCTCCATCAAGTATTTTTTGTGTCTTTTTTTTATATTTATCTTTTCCAGACATCTTCATGCCATTCATATGGCACACAGGGTCATCTAACTTTTTAGATTTTCTTCTGCTTTGGGTGATGATGATTGATGTAGATATCATGCGCAAGTAATGTAACATAATGTGTATTGTGAGCACAAGAACAAAAATGGCAGACAGTCGTCACCCCTTAACACGGTAGTGTTTGAACAAGGACCTTCATGACAGAATCGCTCTTTTAATGAAAGTGTTGACAAATTTTGAAGTAAGGTTATGATATAACTTGTAGCTTTTATAAGATTTTATTTATTGTGTTTAGCTCTAATTAAAATTCATTATATAAATATATATATATTTAAATATATATATATATTAATAGATATGTCAGTCCTCTGCTTTGTCGCACCCCTAATTTCCCTTTAGCTGTGAACAGTCTCTCGGCATCCCCTGCCATGAGACTATGCAGGGTATTTGGAGTTATGCTGCAGCTAATGAGCTAGTAGTTCCTGATCTCTCCATACTTCCAGGTCCATTTTCAGTCCTTCCCCACAAGATGCTATCCCTTGTGCACAGAAGTCCTGGGGGCAACTGTTTGCTGTGTCAACGTAACCATGGCTTGCTATAGGTGAAGAGTGTGCCGTTAGATTGGGGGACTGGCGTCTGGTGAGCACTGGTACTGGACCAGGGCCTTATATACAGTATAAAGTAGTAAAAAGACTTCTAGTAGGTATAAATACTCATAAGCAAGCCAAAAAAGAAACAGAAAACTGGCATAACGATATACAGTAACAACATAACATGCAATGTGGCATAAATAATATTGCTAATTTAGAATCCCAATGAATGACATGTATCCAAACATCATTAAAGTACAGGTATACTTTGCTAGGTGAAATCATTTTTATTTTATTATGTTATGCAAATTCCTTTTTTCCTATTCCCCATAAAGTACATAAAACTGATCCTGTGACTTGCAAGCTTGGGCATGAGAAACACACTATCATCCAATATAAACTAATTTATCATAACAAGTATGTGCCAGAATGCCAAATTAAAGAGAACATAATATTCATTAAAATAAACATTAATATTTGAAGCCTGAGGAAAGTAGATAAAAATCTTTTCTACCCATACCTAGCAAGAAATTACAAAATAAATCTGTTTACTGATAAAGAATATAATATTGAAATAACAGACTAGCTGATAAATCTCATTGAGAAATAAGAATGGATCATAAGGGTTCTAGCACATTTTTACTTAGTGCCTGGTAAACCAAGAACCAATAATCAAATCTGTCTAATAAGGCTACTCTGCGACCTCAGACACTGCTTTCCAGACTTGTGGCCAATCTCTCCATCATGTGGTTTTGTACAAAAGATTTCTTTACAAATACGCTAATAATTTTCCCTGCAGGGTAATGATTTGGTTACAAACTTTGACAAATGGTGTGTCGCTTTTACCTGAAGAAACTGTTGAGTCACAACCACATATCCACGTGTGTATTCTGTGCATTCCCTCACTTGTCTTACCATAGCAGATGTTACACAAAGTTGGATTGTAAATTTTAAAAAAGTTGAATTTTACAGAGCTGTATATTATATTGTCATTTTATAAATGCAAGATAATAACAAGTGGACTCTGGTGGGCTGAATCACCCATTGGATTCGTTTGTGTTGGATAAGAGATACAGCCGTGCAGGATATGATGTTATCTGTTGTTTGATACCTACCTTAGCCTCTTGTTACAAGAGCTCAAAAGGTAATTACTAATATTATTATGGACTGCCTTGCAATATTTTGACATATATTTTTATATTTTGACATAATATTTTACTGTGATTTTCATTTAATTTCAATGTTTTTCCGACTTTATTAATCCTCCTGAAGAAGTGGGTTATTTTCCAGCGAAATGTGTTGGGATTTAGTTTTTTCACCTTTGAATATGAAAACCATGAGTATCTTTAAAATGACTTGTCTTATTACTTTTTTGAATTAATATTTATATTGATTTCAATAAACTTTTTGATGTACATGATTTCAATAAACTTTTTGATGTTTTAACTGTCAACCTTTAATGCGACACAATTTACTTTGGGCCTCACCTTCTGGTGAATAGCCACATGCCATTTGACCTTGTATTTGCTTTGTGTCTTTGTGTTGAATAATTCAGCAGTAAGTTTTGCTTGCCATCGTTCTTATTCCCGTAATAAAAATTTTCTCCAAATACGACAAATTATTTTACAATTACAGGTTGACATACGAAAATCCGGCAACCTCAGGACATGTCGGAGTGTCGGATTTAGAAAATTCCAGATTTTTTTAATACTTACCTCTACTCACAGACCAGTTTTTCTCTCGCAGTACCGCGGACAACTTGCACAGTTCCAGGGAGCAGGCAGCACAGACATCCCAACGTGTATTTAGTGTAGCAAGCAAGACCTAACGACTGTTTCTGCAGAACAGTGTCATCAAAACATAAGTGGCCAAACAGTGCACTGCAGTCCCTGTATTGTAAATTGTAATGTGTTCCGAAATTCATGCTTGGAAACTGTGTAATATGATGGCGCTTAATACTGTAAAATATTAATACTAAATTAAAAGGAAAGACACTATTTACAAGTTGTCTTTTCAGGCATGCCCCCTAACTAAATGCAGCCCATATGGATAAAAGCGTGCCTTCATTCTGAAACTAGTGATCTTTATTGTGTGGCCCTGTCCAGAGCTGCACTATTTGCTTTTGAAGGCATCTCTGCAGGGTCTGCTTTATTTAGGGCATTTGGGCTATGGCACCACTCAGTTCTATGGGGGGGCTTTACTCATGGAGGGCTCCAGTGGTCCATAGTATTTAAGTACATAGTGGTTAACAGGACTGTCACATGTTTGCAGATAATATGAAAAGCTCAGCAAAGATGCCTTGTGAAGCAAGACTGTGCAGTTTTAGTAAGGACTACATAGTAAAGATCACTGGATTTATATTTTTATAGGCTGCTCGCCTTAAAGACAACTTGTAGAACAAACGCAAAATATTATAATTTCTGAAATGTTTTCTCTGACCCTTTTACATCTAAATGACTTTCATTAGAATCTTTACACAAAGTTTGCATAGACTAGAGTTATTACTCATATGTGTGTACTGTAACCTGTGTCCAGCAGATCTGCAAAAGCAAATGCTGGAGGCTAGAAAGTATGTGTTGGAAAAATTAAGCTCCCCTAGGCTTTCGTTTCATCCTTTTGGTGTCAGGTGCCCAGTCCCTGCCTCCTCTTAAGATTTATGCTCTGCAATGTTTGTTTTCACTACAAGGCACAGAACACAGATACCAGGTTATAAACAGATATGAACATCTCTTTTGTCATCATCAGACAGTTCCTATTTGGGTTTCCTGACCACAAGCTACCCCTCAGACATGTCAGAAGTCACAGCTTTTTCTTTGAATCAGAGAGAACACATTCTGGAAAGTTGGATCCGGTTATGAGTATTCTGTGTAGCTTGCTTCCAATGGAAACTTTCTTCACTATCATTCCATTTAGCAAAACTTCTGTCTACCACAGGCAACTTACAGCAATGCTTTTTAGTAAAACCAGTGCCAGTAACCGTGGACAAATATTATCTAGTTATCTGCATCATAATGCCACTTCATAGCTTTAGGTGTATACCCCTCTATTTTATTAATGTAAACCTTAATTCTAGGGTTTTACATATCAGGACATAATAAAAATTCATCTTTTTAACAGGTCTTATTTTAATTCTTATCCATTCCTATTTAATTCTTTAAGGTCTTATCCTAAATTAGGTAAATAAAACCTTGGATGAACAACAACATATGACATACCACACTGTGTCAATATTTACTTACCAAAGACTGAGGTTGGGTACACACGTGCAATAATTGTGGTTGGATCTTTCACGATACTTTCCAATGACAAAAGACTGCACAATGCATGGACGAGTGCTGTACATACAGCACCATTCTGCTCAATGAAGAGGGGAGGGGGGAAAACAACGGAGCGACACCTTTCTGTGCCCGCTTTATTTCACTTCTATTACAATCATTCATGGACCATCGTCCGTGGATCCGCCAGGATGCTCCTTTGGACAATGGATGACAAGCGCTGTACACACGCATGATTCTCGTCCAATATAAGCCCTGAGCCGATTATTGGATGGGAACCATTGCACGTATGTACGTAGCCTAAGTCAAAATTCAGAAACATTGTATGAAAAATTTAGTACACAGTTACCACTTTTACGGGAATTAGGAAATTATTGGCAGACAGATGCTGCTAATCAAATAGACTTCATTAATTAATTATTAGCAAGTGTGATCACCTCTAAAAAAGCGGAAGTTTCAGTAGTTTGCTGGTTTGGAGTAGAGCCATATATAGTGAAACCAAACACAGCATATCAGTACAAACACCTCATAACAACTGTCAAGCATGGTGGTGGACGGATGATGGTTTGGACTTGTTTTGCAGCCACAGGACCTAAGCACTTTGCAGTCATTGAGATGACCATGAACTCCTCTGTATAGCAAAGTATTCTGGAGTCAAATGCGAAGCCATGTAAGTGACAGATAAAGTTTGGCTTAAATTGGCTCACGCAACAGCATAATGAGCCTGAACAAATCAGCAAATCTATAAGAGAATAGATTAAAAAAATGAATCAAGGTGTTGCAATGGCCCAGTCCAAGGCTACCTCAACCAGATGGACCTTAAAGTGGATTGTTCAGCCCACTTACCTTTTCTTCGGCAGAGCCCCTGATCCCTCCAAACCTGACCTGGATTCATTCTTGCACGTCCTGGATTCTTCCTTTGTCCTGGTGCAGAGGAAGAACCGAGCACAGCTACCTTCTTACATCTTTTGCCTACGTCACCCAATCTCTCACTGACCAGGCCACCTGTAAATGCAAAAAAGTATGCTGATCTCGCTGAGCATGTGTCACTATGACATAGATATCCCAGGAGGCTCTGCACTCCCATTCTGTTTTCACGGCCGCAGCAGTAAGCACTTAAGGAGAAAATAAAACAAGATCATTTTTACTTTATATAAAATGGTTATCCAGCCCAAACAACTCAACAGCCGAGTCAGACATGGTAAATCTTGCAATGGGTAGCCTGGGTATCACAGTTTGGATGGTCAGTCGCACCGTGGAAACCTCCCATTCCATGTCGCTCTGAATTATACCCCTGAGAGGAGTGTCAAAAGACAATTCTTTCACAATTTTC
>NC_092862.1:128032260-128061037 GCF_032062135.1 Pyxicephalus adspersus | reverse complement strand
GTTCAGCTTTAGTAAACTGTGTTGTCGGGTTAGGAGGGGCATACTAATGTTCCTGTAGATGACCCTAAAGCTGGTCATACATGGGTCCATTTCTTGTGAGATTGAGCGGGTAATAAGTCATATTTAAATTCCGAATCCTATTGACCAAAAGCAATTGATTTTGAATGTAGAATCAAACCTTGATTAGTAAGGTCAAAAAAGTTCTATTGATCATGCAAGTATCTCACAAGTTTTATGACCGTTTAATTGATTTTTGAAGCATGTGCACATACACTTCCCTTCATTGCGTTTTTTTAAGGATGGATTGATTATATATATATATATATATTAATATATATATTATATATATATATATTATATATATTTATTATATATTTCTAGTGAACAAAATTGGACTGAAAGTTGATCAAACTAAGTTTAGTTTGTGTATAGTTAGCTTTATTTTACCAATCGCCCTGTGTTAAATTTTTGCTTTCACTGTTTTTGTAATTCTATTTTTCATTCCTGCGGATTTTGTATAGTGTGTTCCAGCCACTTCATACCTATGCACTGGAATAATATATTATGTGTGCAATGCATGTCAGATGGTTGCTTGTATTACTAACCATCGGACATGTGACAGATGACAACACAGAGGTAAAATTGGAAAACAGTTATCATCCTATAATGGGAAGCGCTTACACAAAGAATTTCAGCACAATCACCAGGCATCATGTTTAAGTGGAACTAAATTTAAAAATTATTAAAAATAATTAAAAATATCGACCGGGAAGTCAATGCCCCTTCTGTAATAAAAAAAAACATACACTCACCTTGATCTTGATCCATTGTGGGAATCACCATCTTCTACCTCTCTTCTTCCAAGTTTCGGATCTTTGGCCATCTTTATTGGCCAGGCCAGTATGACCTTTATTCAGTCCCAGAAGCCCTGGCATCCTTCACAAAGCTGAGAATACTTTTCTGTGTACTTACAAAAGAAGATTACGAACAGGCAGATAAATGTTTTATTGCAGAAGGGACAGGCGATGTTCACTTATTTTAAAAATGCTGACTTTAGTTCCCTTTTAATTGAAGCTGCATATGTAAAAACATTTAAAACAACTGCTGATTGGCAGCTTTCATAGCTCAGGAACATTTAATGCTAAGGAAAGGAGTTAGCTTTAAACTACCTGGACATTATATATGTAATTCCTCTTATCTTCTTCTTCTCTTCAGTTAGCTACATTTGCCTAAAATGGAATTCCAGATTAAATGTTTTCTTTTTTTATAGTTTGAACTGATTGAAGGAGGGTTAGAACTTCCAGATCTTTACTGTTGTCCTTGTACCAATTAGGGAAACTTCAGTTTACTCCTGTTCTAAAGACTCCTTATGAATAAGTGGAAATCTCCAAAAAGTGAGGACCATTTTCCATGCACAATCGCTGCAACAGAATATTCAATTGAATAACATTCCATAAACTCTGTACTTCATGATATTGGATCCTATGATACTCTAGGACAGGGATGTCAAACTCAAATACACAGAGGGCCGAAATGAAAAACTTAGACCAAGTTGCGGGCCAAACTTGGAATGGATTGAAAAAACAATCTCAATAAGAAGAAACAAGTACACACGAGCATGCAGTAAAATGCAGTGGATTGATCTAAATTATTTAGATCAACCACTGCATATTATTGCATGCTCTTCTCATGTGTTCTTGTTTTTTCTTATTGGGATTAATTGTTTTACTTTGCCAGATAATGGAATGTGAAACCAAATGATCTGCTGCATTCATTTGGTTTGCCATTGCATTCTCTGGCACAGTAAAAGAATTAATATAGCAATAGCTCTATGATCATTTCTGATAATAATAATCCTGATAATTCCAGATTATTGAGTTTACCTGTCAGTATAAACTATTTGGGGTCCAAGCATAGGCTGCTGTTCAATAGACAGGAGTGACGCCGCTTCTACAATTCCCACCATCACTTGCCTCTATACCATGCGGGGCCACGCATAAGCAGAGAGGCCGCTGGTCTAGAGATGTGAGTGATGCCGGGAATTGTTGTAGCAGTATTTTACTTGGGTCCATAGAACAGCAGCCTTATATAAGTTGCAGCTGGCCCGCCATCATGGATTGCGGTAGCGGCGGGCCAGCTGCAACTCATATTAGGAATTCTTTTTGGGGGCCAAAAAAAAGGATGTACCGGGCCAGAGTTTGACACCCCTGTTCTAGGAGATATTAAATGAGGAAACTAATACAGAACAGTATGTTTTGTGACAAGTGGTAAAATTAAAAAATTTCAAAAACTCTCAGTTTACTGCACTGATTGTTGTGTTTTAGTTGTTAATAAGAATCACCCATTTTTAGGTTTAGCTTCTTTGAATAAAGCCCCCAGGGTAAATCGGCACTGAACAATTCTAAGGAGTGACAGATCATTCTAGCTTAATAATAATAATAGCTCTTTCATGAATTCTGTCACCTATTGCTCTTAATCTAGCACTGCCATTTAGGTGTTAGCACACCTGTTTAAGGAGTGGTAGATCTTTACATCTTTTGTTGGATATAGGCCACAGTGCAAACACAAATGAATTACATGTCTTTGTGTTGCAGGATATACAAGATTATTTTATTTTTGGCACAAACATTAGATTAATAAAAAAGTATCCTTCAGTATGTGTATAGATGTAATTTTGCTTTGAACCTCCTGAGAAATAAAATGTGAAAGAGCAGAATAGAACCTACCATCCTTACCAAAATACCAAATTGTCCATTGGTTTATTTAATACAGACTACCAGGGTCACCACCATGGCCAATTTGAGCTATCAATTGACCATGATCTGAAGTCCAGCTGAAAAAGCCTGGTGACTCTGTTTCTAAAAAAAAAAAAAAAAAAGAAAAAGAAAAGGAAAATACAACAACAACCTGTAACAAAACACTAAAAAAAAACTTACCTGTCTTGTAACCTGTGATCCAATGTACACTATATAACCAAACTACGCCCTCTGAGGGATTCTTTAGCAGCCAACAATTGTAGGTTTGACAGATACCTGCGTCATTTTCTGCTTGCTATAGTTCCACCAGGCAAGTTTTTCATCACTAGTGTGTCCTTGCAGGGTCCCCCATATGTAGCAAGCTGTAATGCATTGTGTGTTGAGACTCCTTTCTTTCATGGGCAGCATTACATGTTTTTAGCATTGTATGCTACAGCAGCTCTTCGGTATGATTGGTCCAGACAGTTTAGCTTTCTATTTAGAGGTGCATCAATGAACCTTGGTTTTGTGGTAGTCCTTCCATGGTTATCAGTTACCAGGTTATTGTTTGTATCTGTCTGTCATTTGCTACCCCTATTTATGTACAGTGCTCAGTAATAAGTTGGCGCTATATACATATTGCTTTAATAATAATAATAATGATAATAATAATGGAGACATGCCAAGAACAAGACCTGCTATTCTGGATGTGCTGACCCAGTTGTCTAGCTATCACGATGGACAATGACACTTGGATCCCTACATTTACCCATTTTTTCCCCTCCAACACATCCTTTAAGAACTCACTACTCACTTGCTGTCTATCATATCCCTCCAATTACCGGATATCAGTGTAACCAAATAATAATTTATATACTATAATATTAATTCATTTCACCTGTCACTGGTTGTAATGATTTTGTTGGCTGTTGTCCATACAACCTTGCAAGGTAAATACAGTTCTACCACCCATAGAGAAATAACAGCGTTCTAAGTGTCACCACCACTTGTTGTGTTCTGCTGATCAACATGCAATTTGTCTTTTTCAGTTTACACTATAAGTACCAAGTGATGTTGTCACCGCCTGAGGTATGAAGCTGTTTCCAGTAATGGATCGCCTCAGTAGACACAACAGTCATCAGGGACAATGCAGCTCTTAAAGTCACAAGTGAGCAATATCCTCAGAAGTGGCTTTAAATTAATCAGTGACTCAACTTCTATGGCATGAGGTTTTCTTAACTGTAAGAAGTTGTCACAGCAAATTAAAGGGGCATGAACTTAAGAATGTATGACACCTATTTCTGTCTTGTTATCACCACTATATCTATCCTTAAATGATAATTTTGAGTTAGGGCATGTGTGGACCAGCAGTATTTTATCATACCATCTTCTTGGGAACCACTGTCAAACCTAGGCACCTGTGAGCAGTGACAGGCTTTGACTACTAGGCTTTTTTAAGACTTTGCAAACATCAATATTTGCAAGCCCCTGTAATGGCAAAGCAGAGAGGACTTTTTTAATTGAAAGCACTTATAAAAACTGGTTGCCTAAAAATATTTGTACAGTGCTTTTAAGTGACACCATTTTAAGCCTAAAGAGATGGCAGGGTGGCAAATCACCTTTGCATGTAACATTTGGAAAAATGTGCTGCCTGTTGGAATGTTGCTGCCTGTTCAAAGAAATGGATAATTTATGGACCCATAACATTGGTTCAACGTTAACCATTTTAAGAACCGGTGCTGTGGTGTAGGAAGTCAAGCAGTTTGCATGGTGCTTGCTCCCACTGCTGCTTTGAACCTGCCCTTATTCTTATTTGTCTTCCTCTTTTCCAACAGTGTAGAATCGCAAGATGACATTCTCAATGTAGAATTTGCTGAATCGTTGTTGTAATAAAGAGATTTTAATAAAGACAGCATAGGGCTCCATACAGTATAGACAATGCTTTGCAGCTGTATTGTGCTTGTATTGCATAAATATCCAAAATGATACTTGTTAACAAAAAGACTTTTGTTGAAAGAAAGAATAGCACTCAAGATAGCCTAAACCAACCAGAGATTACATGATGAGACTTGGACGGCCATATGTGGCTTGAATCTGGTTTGATTAAGGGCCCATTTAGTCCTATGTGATGTAAGAACGAAAGTGAATTGCCGTGCATTAAAGAGCCTTGTAGAGCGCTGGGTTACAATACACGAGGGCAGATTGGCTGCCATCAAGGAAAAATGGCATTGCTTTGCACAAAGTCATCTTATCTTGTGTCTTTGCAATAAAAATGTAAGGTCCTCCTAAAATGGAAGTTCCATATTGGGGTTATTGCATGAATTCCTGTGCGGTTGTGCAGGACTTACGACAGGCCAATTGAGAAGGTTGAAGTTTGTAAGGAGAAAGAAGAAAAGAAGGAAGATGGCAAAGCCCTGCAATGAAATGTGGACAGGTGAATAGCCGCGAACTTAGTTCCGCTATAATGACTGTGCTGCTCTCCCCCCAAAACTAAAACACTGCGATAACTAAAAAATAGTAATATAAATTAAAAAAATATAAAAAATAAAATAAAAACTATAAAAAATGTATTAAGTTTATCCCAATAAATCCACATTAGGAAATATAATAAGAAAGTAAAGTGTGAATATATCACTTTCTACACAGGGAGTCAATACCATGCCGTACCATGCCATGGCACACAACACTGTTGTACTGTAGTTTTCAAACTCCATTGTGAGTCAGAAAACCTGTCATGTTTTTATTTTAAATGTTAGGTTTGGAAAGAGAATGCAAAGGTTAAACAGCTTTTATGTTGTTCTTTGATGTTTCCTCTCACTTCCTGTCACAGAGGTACAATAGGAAGTTAGGGGAACTCTCCTGGGAATTCTCCTCTTTACATTTGCCTACCATGTGTATTAAAGCAGGATGAATGTTCAAAAATAAAAAAAATTGCAAGCAGGCACATTCCTAAAGGTTCCTTCTGCACTATATTAAACTTACCTGCCTGTTTGCAACTTTTAGGCACCTATCCTAACTCCTTCTTGGGTGCCGGCATCTTTCCTGGTCCTCTTCAGGCGTTTGGGAATTCAGCCATCTTGATTGGCCAGAATATTGACGTGAATGATGTTAATTCAGGGATTCCGGGATACCTGGGATTGTATAGGAGGTATAGGGGTCTATTTATAAAGCAGTGAATCTGACATTGGCTGGTACATTACCTGGTGGTGAACCTTCCAGGTCTATGTATTTGTAATACTATGTAATTGTTTCTCCACCAGGGAATGTTTCAGTGAATGTCAGAATTGCTCCTTAACTAGACCAGATACATGTGCCCATTGCAGAAAACAATTGTGATTCGGGTAAGTATGTTTTATGGCAGGGACAGTGCCTGTCTCTTCTGCAATAACCAACCTACCTACTTGCAATTTTATGATTTTCTGTTCTTTACACCTACCTACAAACACTTACCCACCCTACAGAAGCAGGCGGGGTAACACATACGGATGGCTTTGCAGAAATCTCAATAATAACGGGAACACAGCCTTAATGGCTTAACAGAGGGTCAAAGCCTTCCATAACCTATCACAAACTTTTGCCTAGAGCGTACCTAAACTCAGAAATTTCATTTTTTTCATTAAAGTGTAGACAATCCTTTTATGTAAAGTAAAAATTCTGTTTGTTTGTTTTTTAAATGCAACACCCTTTAATAAAAAAAAAAAGTGTGCAGCACGGCCCCCTAATTCTCACCTAGATGATGGAGAATGAATGGGAGCGCAAAGCCTCCTGGGATACCTACGTTGGGCCTCCTGGGAGGCTCTTGGGTGCTCCTTCTGAGCCTTTTCGTGAAAAGGGAAAAAAATTGCCAATGTCATGCATGCGCGGTGAGATCGGCAAGTTTTTTTCCAACCTAGGTCACCTGATCTTGCACCTGGGTCAGGTAATGTAGGTAGAAGAACCTGGAAGAAGAGGCTAAGATGGCGGCGCCCGGCACGGAGACGAATGCCGGGACGACGTGGGACCCGATGGAAGACACCTCAGGATGGATCGACCGCTGCGGGATTGAAGGTAAGTTAATTTGTTTTCTGTGTTTTTCAGTTTACTTCCTCTTTATACTTTTTTTTACAGGGCTGGGGGGTAGTTTTTTTTGTGAGTATTAAAATATTATAACACCCTGGGCTCTATTTTTAAAGCAGTGAATCTGACATTCACTCAAACATTCTGATACTGTCTTGAAATTCATAGACCTGTAATATTCCCACAAGGGAATGTTTGAGGGAATTCCCTGTTTTATAAATATACCCCATGTCTCTGTGGGCCAGCAGAGTGCCCCTGTGTGCAGCCATGGCATCAATGTGAACTCCCAGCTGCCTATAAGTGGCCCCGCCCACTCCTCTCGTGCACGAGCAGCCCGGAAGCCTTGGCGCGCAGTGTGTCGGGGGCGCGCAGAGCCGGTGTCTGGGAGGTTCGGGGGAGGAGGGCGCTGAGCTCTACAAGTTGGAGGAGCCCAGGGAAGCGTCAGAGCCCGGGGAGTGCAGCGGCTCATCTCTCGGTCTCCGGGGTGAGTGACAGGCCCGGCGGGGAAAGTTTGTGTCTGCAGCTAGAAGTTAGAAGAGGAGTGCGGAGAGCCGGGGGAGCCCTGTGCTCGGGGTGAGGGGCAGGTGTGCTGTACCGGGGGGCAGGTAAGCAGCATGCACACAGGTGGGGGGAACACTAGGGGGCGCTGCACGTCTTGCAGCGTGGGGGAGATGTTGGGGGGTTATCCATGGCTACATTGGGGTGCCAGTGTGACCTACTATGCCAGCTGTCCTTGTATTGATGGATGGGGGGCAATATTTGCTTGGAGACATCCCCATGGAGGTAGGTGCTCTAGGTAGGTTGTCCCAGTCTGTAACCTGAAGGTGGGTGGTGAGCTACTTACCTGGGGAATGCAAAGGTGTACCCCCATACCTATCATACCTATATGATGGGGTACAATAAGAGAGCATTCACCCACATTGTATGGGGCAGATCCTTTATACCCCATTATTTTGGTCTTGAAAGTGGTTTCCTCTTTCCATCTTAAAGGGGGGAGGGGTGCTTATATTGCATAATGGGGTCTGGAAGGGTGTCTAATGAGGGCTATAAGTGGGGGGGGGTCTCTGTCCTAAAGGGGTTTGAATTGGCGGTATCTTCATATCTTGCAGAGAGGAGGGTGGTCTGCCATAAGGGGCTCTAACGTGAGGGGGTCTTGTTCTTCATGATGGGTTTTGAAGAAGGCGAGTCTTCATATAAGTCCTAAACTCCAAATATTGCATGATGGCTTTTGAAATTGGGGCTGTCAGCTCTACATTGGGGTTATAGGGAGGGTGTCTTTATAAAGGATCTTGAAGAATGCATATAGTGCATGATGGTTTTTTGTAGAAGGGATGTCTTCATTTGGGTGGGGAGGGGGGTGGAGGGCCTAATGATTCCAAAAGATGGGTTGTCCACATATATTGTGTTAAAGGTGATAGTGGTGTCTGCATAAAGTGTATTGTGCGTGTGTCTGAAAGAAGGGTCCTGCGTACAATAATTGAGTTTCCATTAATTTTACATTGTGGGTCTTGAACAAAGTTCTGTTTGCATTGATCACCATGGCACCTAAAGTGGGGTCCTGTCTCCACATTGGAGGAAGATGGCGGATCTTCTTCCTGGTACAAAGCTTGAACTATGGAGCTTATGTTCCTGCACGGACCTGTACACGGGTCTGGAACATCCATGTGCTAGATGTCAATGTTGGTGAGTGGCCCCTTGCCATGCAATGTGGGGTTTCTTGGATTGCATTTACCTAAATTGTGACCTATGTAAGGACATTGTTGGGCACCTTTTAGGCTTTGTTCAGATGGGTGTTGAGGTTGCTGTTACAGCTTCCTCATGCCAGGGCATCACTGCCTCCCCACGGCAGCCCAATAGAGATTGAATGGGGGTAGCAATGAGCTGTTCAGTACTGCTGTCACCTGCTATCAAATCTGATATTGTAAAGAAGAACCAGGGCTGCAATATTACTTAATATATCCCACTGCAGGTCTGAACCTGCCCCATTGACCTACATTTTTACCCCCATTTCGAGCAACAAAATATTTGCATCCTTCTCGGCCATAATAGTAGCAAACTGTGCCAACTTCTTGGCCAAAAGCCACTTGTCTTTTTTGGCAACCATGCAGTGATCTGCTGGAGATGCATTCAAAATTTGGTTCCCCTCTGCCCCCTTTCACTTGAATGGAAGAGTTTGAGCCCCCATCAGAATGCTTCATATGCTCACTATATGTCTGAAATTACCCTTAAAGCATTTTTATGCAGTTTAAAATTGCATTTGCTTAGTCTACAGCCTTGGAAGAATGGTTACTGTGAATTGTATGGCAGACTGTAATGTGATTCTGCTGCACGGTCATGTGTATTTGTGTGTTTTTGTTCACGGACATTGAATGTGTTACACACCCAGGAGATCGTGCGCCCGATGATGTCATGTAAACACAGACTAAATCATGAATGATACCTGATCCAAATGTGACTTGCTGCAGGTGAACATTTTCCCAGGGGTAGACAAAACTTCCATATGTGTGGATTTCACGTGTAGCGAAGCGTGTCACTGTTGAATTTCATGTATATATTTATACTTACTCCAGACGAATACACAGAGCTATTGTTACAAATGTGTATATGGGTGCAGGGTTTTTCTATGACGCTAAAAGTCACCTTAGATTTTTCTAAACCCTAAAATAAAGTAATTCTATTGTTTTAATCTCCATATTTGACAGTCCGTGGGCCTTTGAGTGCCCCAGCCCACCGGTCTTTTCTAGTATTAGCAGTGTCACTTGGCATAATGCTATCTTGAATAATGGCTTCATTCATTCCAAGAAAATTACAATAATTTAGCAGTATAAACCTTCAATAGCCCAGGAAAGTACCTTATTGTCATAAAACAATGGATCAGTCAGTGTTTTGATGCCACGTAAGTTCGGGCTAGACAATCCCAAGAGCCAGGTGTACTCTGCTTCCGATTGTGTAGGGTTGTTAATGCAGGTGTGTTACCTGGGTCCTCAATAATAATGGCACCTAGATTGTGGAGCAGTATTAAACCCAGATTTTTTTTTAAGCCAGGTGAAAAGAAATTGTAGGTGGGTGGAAGCCCCTGTATTGTGACCCAACTCTTCAGTAGCCACCCAAAAATGGCCGAGTGGTTACTAAAAAGTGCCGGGTGGTGGCCCGGCTAAAAGGGGCTGGGGAGAACACTGGTGGAGTATGAGTTCTACATTACAACTTGGTTCCAGGAGGAGGGCAGAGGAGCCAGATTATCAATAAGGGCATCTAAACTGCAGTCTAGGGCCCAGTGCATGTCCAGGGGCCCCAGCAATAATATTTATGCTCCTTCAGTAAACCAGGAAGATGCTGCAGTTTTTGAAGCTGTGCACCTGCCTGTTATTTCATAATGAAGGATGCACATTGAACAGTTGATGTCTGAAGGGGCTTTGTTAGTACAGGTAAAGTAAATGGTGCATCTTCTCAGTGTCAAACACTGGGGGACCCAAACATTCTGCCTCATCTAATGCCCCATTCTTCCTTCATATGTCTTTGGAAGAGGGTAATGTTAGAGAATCTCTCAAACTTTTATGGCTGGCTGTGGTCCCTTTGGGGCTGACTGAGGAATTGAGGGCAATATGCCCCAAAGGTGGCAGTCAGGGCAAGGGTAGATGGAAAATCTTTCCCATTAAGTGGTGTCTAAAGTTCAACTTTAATATACTGATCAGCCAAAACATAAAAAACCAGCTGCCTAATATTATTTACTTTCCCTCTTAAAATAGCTCTGATCTATCGTGGCATGGCCTGCAAAGACCTCTGAAGGTGTCTGGCACCAATACATTATCGTCAGATTCCTTAAATTGCACTGCAGACCTTCTCCTTCACAGATAAATGGCACACACCTACCCAAGCAGCTAAATTATCTAAAGGAAAAAGTGATTCATTAGACCAGGCCACCTTCTACCATTTCTCCATGATAATTACGTGCCATTGTATGCTGAGCATCATGGGCTTCATTATTGTCTGTGTATGTATAACCCCAGCACATTGTGATGCCCGTGTGTTCTTTCCCTTTTTTTTTTTTTTTTTTTTTTTTGTTTTTTTATGGGCAGCGCAGTGGCTCCCAGGTTCGAATCTCGGCCAGGACACTATCTGCATGGAGTTTGCAGGTTCTCCCCATGTTTCTGTGGGTACTCCGGTTTCCTCCATGCAGTTAGGTTAATTTGGCCGTAAATTGAGCTTCGACCGCATTAATGACTTATGACTATGGTAAGGACATTAGATTGTGAGCCCCTTTGAGGGACAGCTAGTGACATAACTATGGCCTTTGTACAGCGCTGTGTAATATGTTGATGCTATATAAATACTGAATAATAATAATAGAAGGTTATGCTACCGTAGCTAGATTGCCTCAAAGAAGCTTGGGCACTCATTGGCCCATCTATGGTTTACCATTTGGTCTTCCTTGGGTCCTTTTTAGCAGGTACCAATCACTGTGTACCAGGCCCTGCCATTTTGGACATGCTCTGACTTGCCTGTCTAGCTTTCTATTTTATCTTTGTCATAGGTGCTAAGATTTTTACGCTTGTCTATTTTTCTGTCTAGCATTGACTGTTCAATTCCCTAATGTTTTCCTTCATTTTACATGCCACTGTAACAAGATAATCCATGCGACTCACCTGCCAGTGGTTTTATGTTTTGGCAAATTGCTGTATGTACATGGAGACAGCCATATTTATTTAGGCTCACTTCCTGCTTTGCAGTGATGGTTATGCTTCTTACAATACAAATTAATTTGCATTTAAAAACAATGCCCTCCCTGTGTGGTTGACATGATATATTGGTGTTAATATTTATGCACCCACTCCCCCTTCTCACTGAGATGCTGGCATTGTTTCAATTTTGGAGCACCCAGAACTCCATGGTGGGTGGAAATAAAGCAAGAATCACATTTTGGTGGACGGACCCTTTGATGAAGTCGTTGAAGGCGCCAAAATAGTGGCTTTGTGGATTGCATGATGTCACTTTGTAATTTATTGGTGCAAAGTATTCTTTGAAAACTCCTTTTATGTGTGCTTGGGTTATTGTTCTGCTCTCATACCTGAAAGACAAGCCAGAAGTTAAGTTAGATTTCCCAGGGGACAAATGAATTGATTCACTGTACAAATATTCAGGAGGATGGCTGGGATCCTGTGGCAGAGTTACTTCCATCATCTGTTCTCCTGCTATGGTTGTACTTTTGGGTCATAGCACATTTCAGAACTCTCTGTTGCAACACTCTCTGGCTGTGTGTTTTATTAAATGCTGATCATTTTTCCAGCTCTTTTCTTGCATATTGTACTTGGAAAAAAATAAAAACTCCTGTAAAATGTCATTTCTGTGTTTTTTTTTTCTGGACAGTTTGTGGGATTTCCAGTGATTCTAAGCAGGCTAGAGATATGACAGCACTTAGATGCCAGGATTCATTCCAGTGCTGGAAAGATCTTCTTGTATGATCCTCGTAAGTGAACATCTTTGCTTGTGTCCCTTAAGTCTTCACTGTTATAAGAAAAAATTGAAAGCAGCTTGGGTCTATAAGGAACAATAGTCTATGGGTGGAAAATTCTAATGGGATTAAAAGACTTTTCCATAACAGAGTTGCAGGTGCTGTAGAGACAGTGGGATTATCTGGGTTCATTTGGCTTTTTTAGTAAGATAGAACAGACAGTAATGATGATCTTGTGTCATGCGTGGCCCTTTGTTGGCTAGACACGGCTAATTTGGAAACTAATTGGCGTGGGTGAGCTTTTGCCATGAATGTAATAAAAAAACCTGTGTATGGCGTACACCTGCTTTTTTATTCTTTCTGCAGCTATGGCAGGTCTGGGATCCTGTCATTGCTACATCCCATGAAGTCACCATCTTTGGGTCTGACTGTTTCCGCTGAGTTGTCTTATGTTCTTTATGCAACTGTTGGTGAAATTTTAACATTTTCTCTGCCTTCTAGGTCCATTCATGGCAGTGCCAAGCATAAAGCCAGGGCTCCACACTTTATGGCACATGCTTCGTGTGTTGTAAGACCAAAATCAACGGGAGCCAGTTAAAGGGTTTTTCTTTTTGTTAAAATAATCTACATTTTGAGTTTGCTTCTACTGAAGTTTATTATGGAGGTTGAGAAAACCTGTTACACACTTTGTTTGCCTTCTTATAAGCAAATACCAGCACCCCAGTATCTGCTCCCCCCCGTTCAGTTTTAAACTAGTGTCTGCATCATCTGAAAGTTGTGATCTGCCTAAAACAACTCCAGGTGAATAGCTAAATACGCAGATCATGTATATATTCTGGATGTTTTATCTGACAACTTTTTAATTCTGATCCTTCAATTCTGAGGTTTGCACATTGTTGTATGGAAGGGCAGGGGACCTAATTTTCACCGTTTTTTTCCTTCCTCCAGACTTTGATTAGACAAGGAAAAGAGAAGTAGCAGACTAATAAACTGATCCCTTGTCATTGTGATCTATTCTATCAGAATGTCTCTTGATAACAATAAAATTGCAGTCCCAGGTCAATTTCAGGTTCCTCTAATGCTTGCTTTTAAAAATAAATTCAGTATTTATGAATAGAAAGCTGCATTAATGTGTGTATTGTATCCATGTATTTATCTAAAAATGATTAAGACTTTGTGTTGATAGGCAAATGCAGTGTGCAATTATTTTAGTTTGAAGCATTTTTGGGATTATTCAGAATCTGTTGCAGATTCAGTTTACTTTCTTAATCTGTAAAAGGAGAAAAAGCAGTTCTTTTGTAAATACCTGGATGTACGCTGGCCCTAAGTGTTTTAAATGCAATCTGTGTAAGGATCTCAACCTGACTTGGTTATAAATCTTTTGTATCATCAGTATTGTAGTATTAGCACAGAAAAGGAAATGGGCAATGCTAGGCTCCAGTCAAGCATGCTGCAGTTCACATGTGTTGACAGGCAGAGTGAGAAGAAGGATGACCTCATGTCTGATTTTCCTGCCTCTCTCTAAGCACAGACTGTCGACAGGTAGATAAGGCTGTGGTGCTTAAAGTGGAAATAAACTCGTGCTACTCACCTATCCCCGTGCCATCGCAGGGTGATGCCCTCTTCCTCATTTTCGTCTTCCTCCTTATGATCTCCAGCCATCCTGGTTGGCCATGCCAGGATGAGAAAACTCCTGCACAGGTGCGTGGAAGTTCATTCATTCCCAGCATGTGCAGCGGAAAACCTGGATTTCTGGAAGCAATCAGGCAGGTAAAAAGGATCATTGCAGCAGGGACATTGCCTGTTGCTTTGATCTTTGTAATGATCTGTCTGATCTTTAGTTCTGCTGTAAATACAATATAGAAAAATCTGGTGGCATGACTGCATAGATTTCATGATTAAATGGATAGATGGAAATAGAAAACTTTCAGCCGACACCTTTGTTCTTAAAACAACACACATAGTAGCTACCTTTATTGAAACTTCTTCTTAAATATTCCCAGTGGTACAGAAATAGAGACCTTTTGAGATGCATATATTTTATATTGTTGCAGCTGTGTTAGATTTACAATTGCACCAAAAAAAAACTTGGTAGTGTAACTAATATGAGATTATTGTACTTGGCATCATCTGATGGCTGCAAAATATCACTTAATCACTAGTTATCCTTCATTTAACATCTCTATCACCATATTTATCCATAACATTAGGAAACCCTTTACATAAACCAGATGACGGTAATGTAATTATTGTACAGTGGCTGCAGCCGTACAGAGATGTGGCGGTCCATCTTTGTGCTGCTCAGTCGGTATAAACATCCTCTTAAATAGAATTATCAGGTTTTGTTTACATCACAATGCTTCTGGTATGCTCATTTAGGTGGCTGTTTACTAAGGCAGTTAATAGCTCATTATAGTAAGGAAATTACATAAATGCTGTTCTCTAGACATTGCATATATTTCCTGTTAATTTAGTTCTGCTTCTGTCACAATGTGAGTAGTTGCGAGTGTAGGAAGTACAGGGCACCAGGCAAGAATAGTAAGGAAGCTTTAGCAGAATAGAGAACCATTTGTCACATTTGCTCCACCGTACCTGTTCAGAGAGGGGATTTTTTGTGATTTTTTTTTTTTTGGGAGCAGATGGCAATGTACCAGCTCCTAGGAGCCATGTGGGATCTATCAGTCCCAAAGCAGGTGTAAGCCTAAACTTGGAGTAACATAAAGAAATTAGTTTTACAAATATTTGGTTCATCTGGCTTTAAAGTGGCTCAGGGGTTAGCACTCTGGCCTTTGCAGCGCTGGGTCTCAGGTTTGAATCTCAGCCAAGGCTCTATCTGCATGGAGTTTGCAGGTTCTCCCCGTGTTTGCATGGGTTCCCCCAGGTACTCCGGTTTCCTCCCACTTTCCAAAACATTCATACATTTTGAACATACATTAGGTTGATTGGCTTCCCCCAAAATTCACCCTAGAATGTAAAGAAATATGACTGTTAGGAACATTAATTTGTTAGCCCCTCTGAGGGACAGCTAGTGAAATGACTACAGCCTTTGTAAAGTGCTGCGCAATATGTTGGCGCTATATACATACTCTGTAATAATAACAATTATAAAACATGATTGATTTGTTTCAGTGTAGCCTACATATATTTTAGATTCCTCGGGTATCAATGGTGCTCAGGATGTTCTTTAACTTAGTAGCTGTAAATTTCTAGGGTTGGACTATTGTTCCTGGTTTCCCACCCTCCCTCTAAATTGAATTTTTTTTTCCAGATAACCATATTTCACATTAACTATGTATGTGTATTTATATTGCTATATGTTCATGTTGTACTGTGTATTAACTTTATGTATTTATGGCACCCTCTGTTTTCTGTATTTCAATGGGTCATCTTTCCATGGAAGAGGATGGGGCTATATGCATAAATATTAATAATATTAATGGCCAAGAATGTATGTAGCCTGGAGTTTGTAAAAAAGGAAATCCTAACATATGAAATGATCAGTATACCAGGAACTGTGGGCTGTCTTATAGGTTCGGCACTAAGATTTGCAAAGGTCCGCTTTCTGTACAACATAATAGGTAATATTTTTACAAATCTTCAGCAATACGATCAATATAGATTATGCTGTATGCCTGCTTTGTGCTTTCCCTTGTCTGGCTTTCACTTTGACATTTGAGCCTTTTGATTGAGATAAGTAAATGAGGCCATAAAAGCACAGTATTGTTTCAGATGAAGGTACATTTCCCAGGCAAATCACAGGCTCATATGGCACAGTAAAAGAGGTCAGACTCCCAATGATTATCCATTTGTTCTCATTGCCCTGTCATCCCACTTTGGTAATCCTGACATGAGTAACACATGCTGGGAATTGCAGATAACACTGATGAGTCCTTGGCAGGAGAGATAATAGCTCATGTAAACAGTGACTGAACTGCAGTGGTGCCTGGCGGTCTTTCTGTATGACCACTGAGTCACCGGATCAGACTGCCATGATAAAGCTATCTGTTCAGTGGAGGCTGCATGAAATCAAAATTCCTGTACTATATTCTGCTCAGATTCTAAATTGTGTACCTTCCACTTGTGTTTACATATCTGCTGTGGGAATTATATTTCATGTCTGCATGTGAACTATGTACCTTTCTGAACATGAACCTTCTTGTTAGCTTTTCTTTATGATTTGCCATACTACAACTTTTTTACAGGTAGGGGAACCAGCCAAGACTGCTGTTGGGTTTTGTTCCATTTGGGCGTGTGCTTGCCATACATACGCTGTTGTTGACATTAATGTTTCTCTTGGCACTCTTCAAACCATGTTTGGCAAACATGACTATTATTATAGATGCATGTAATCATTCAAATATTTCAAACCAACAGCACATTGATGTTAAAAAAACAAGCTGCAATGGGGGCCCTGCCCTTAATACCTAAAGTGTATCTATAACTTTTTTTTTTTTTTTTACAGGTTTAAATACAGTAGTAGTATTTGTCATTTTAGTTTTGGAAATCTCGTTTTCTCATACATAGTTTTAGTGTTCATCGTTTTAGACTTATGTTTTTGTTTAGCCAGTTTTGTGATCCTTTTAAAGAAACAAGTTGCCAAATGGTGTCTGTGTGCACCTTAGTTTAGTCTTACACAGTACACTGGGAGTACATGTACCTTTTTATGTAGTTTTCCCGATACATTGGGTGCCCCAGTACGATCACCTACTCCTTGTATTCATCCCAGAAATTTCTGCATTTAGCTTGTTAGAGGGGGAAAGAGCTCCTATTTCCTTTCCAGTAATTGCGTATTTGTGCTCTTTCTCTGGGGTGGCTTTTAAGTTTTTGTTGCTGATATATTTTAGTAGTTGAGGAAAACCTCATGCCCAGCATGCTAAATAGAAGTAAGGGAAAGAAAGGGACCCCCCCTTTGCCTTCAGCATATATACATTTATACATATACATTTTAATTTGCTGTATAAATGAGGCTCTAATCTTTCTGTAACGATGTTGGCATACCTGTAACTTGCTTTGAAATGTTCCTTGGCCTGCACAATACTTCAGAGGATGAGGGTGCAGACCTTGTGGCCTTGACCCCTGTTTTTGATTTATCAAGCGAGCAGAGGCTGTGTAACACATGGACGTTGTCTCAGACAACCAACTCCTTTGACACAGCAGAGGAGCTACGTTTTCCAACAATACACCATGGCAATAATGGGTTTATGGTGAGGTACTGCTTGAAGATCATGGCAATTTGCCAGTCTCTGAACAGTAAAAAACCTGTATCAGAAAACTTAAAAGCATTAATGCTTTGTTGGAGATCCAAGACTTCCTGTGCATTTTGCATGGGCTTCTGGAAAGGTTTTATTTTTTCAGTGTGGGTAAATATGCACAAAATATCTTGCATCTTTTTATAAAAAAAAATATATGTGCAAAATTTGCATCCCTGTGCTGGAGACCAAGGTTGAATACGATACCCTCCAAATATAATGGGTGAGCCTCTAATGTCCTGTAGTTTTGTAGACCCTTCATCAGTTGGACCTGTATACAACCTTAAATAAATAAACCCTTTTGATGAATTTCCTCTGTGAACCCCTCAGAATCACCATGACATGCTTCTGTTGCAGCATATAGGATAGGAAGATTGGTTGCAGTACATTTTTAGTTTAGAAACTTCCACAAACTAATGTATAGTGCTCCAAAAAAGAGCCTACGATGCATACAGGAGGCAAGGTGTGTGGCTGTAGCCGTTGCGCCCCCTTCTTTTGACCCCGCTTGTCTCAGTACTCTCGCGGCCCAGCTGTCGGAGAGGTGGGCCGCGGCCCCTACAGGATGACGTCCAGTGGGCCACGGCCCCTACAGGATGACGTCCAGTGGGCCACTCGTGCACATGATTTTGACTAAACTGTCAGAAGCACTCCATGAGAGTGGCATGTGGGTTTGACCTCCTGTAGTGGGACCTGTGAACACCGGGCACCTCAGTTGGCATTTGCCAGTGATTACACAAATTATCAGGCACTGACACCCTTTTCCTTTCACAGAAGTTTACACTGAGCACTTGTGATAGTTTGGAGATGATGTGATGAGCATTTTGCTGCCTGTAACAGTATTCAGCATGGCTAGCTTGGTAGTGAGTTATTGATGGTGAGGTGCTCACATCCTTGGTGGTCCTCACAGACCTTGTACTAGCTAATGGTATGCTAAACCCTGTTAGGAACCGGGATGAAGGCCCTTTTGTGCCTGCTCTTGCAAGACAATATATGTACTCATGTGGCTGGAGGTATAGGTAATTCATGGATGATAAAGGCATTGATGCCATTGACCATGGTGCCTTTATCCAGGTCTGGGAAGAGAATCCACCAGGTCACCATCTGCCGTCTCATCATGCCCAGACTTTTTTGGAATTGCTTACAAGCACATGGGGGCCATACACATTACTGAGCCACACAAGTTTGATCATTCTGTGATTTCAGGTTTTTAATTTTCATTGTGTTTTTTTGATTCTTCCTTCAGTGGGTGAATGATCGGGGTTTCCATTAATCTTTGAATTGTTTTTAATGGATTATACATTGTATATCAATCAATATTTTCAACTTGAATATTTCATCAAGATCTGTAATTTGTAATTTTAGTGTTCCTTTTTTGAATAGTGTAAATTCACGGGAAGAGAAGAGAGTGAGAATTATCTTGGAGTTTGTTTTGCATTTCTAATATGTTGAAAATGCAAAAAAAAAAATGCAAGGAGAAAGCTTAAAACAAACAACTGTGATTGATACAGTTCATTATATTTATGTATTGCACATAGGGAAAACAAACAACACATTGAGCATAAGAAATGTGTTTCCATAGAATTGGCAAATCAAACATTTACAATACATTCATAATCCTTTAGCCAAGGCTGGACAAAGGGACCCACTTCTGTTTAGGGCCCTTTCATTGTTCGTCAAGCCGACCTTCAATAGAAAATTTCAATATAATAAAGAATATTGGCAGAATAATGCAATCTGTCAAAAATAGTTGGGTGGATAGGTTTTGTTTCTGTGCTTTAACATTTTTGTTACCTACCTAGTAAAAAAAAAATGGCTACTAGTTTATTTTATGACTGCAGACATAGCGAGTGTTCCCGGTTGGCTACGGGCTTACCAAGCCACTCACTCTTACCCTTATTTACTATTGAGCTATGGCAGGTTAGATTTTACATGTAGTCACCTCATCACCAGTCTGAATATAGCCAAACTGTAGGTGGCCTTTAAATTTGTTTCTGAAGCCTAAAGCCAATTTAAATGTATATGTTAATCTCTAAAGCTCATTACACACATTATATTCACTAGATTTTTCATGTTGTGCTTACATGTAATGTCGCCTAATAGGGATTTAGAAAATTAATTAATCTTCTGGCATCAAAAATTAATAAAATTGGTACGAGGGACACTGAAAAACAAAAACTGGTAAATGGGGACCTGAATTTAGGGTAGTTTTTTGTATAGGGAGGATTACAAAATGTTATAGCGGTTTTAGTGGAGCTGGGCTGCCGGAGGTTTTGTCTGTGATGTGCAACTATTCACAGAATGTTTACATATGGCAGACTTTGGTGGCATAAAAAATCTTCCCCCAATCACGTTTTGAGATTGAGTCTTTGTCTCTGTCATATAAGTGTTTTTTCTTGAATGCAGGATACCCAGTGTTCTCCCCAGCCCCTTTTTGCTGGGCGCACTACCCGGCACTTTTTAATAACCACCCGGCTGTTTTTGGGTGGTTACTGAATAGCTGAAACACAATACAAGGGCTGCCACCCGCCTACTATTTCTGCCCCCCTGGCTTAAAAAAATTTCTGGGTTCAACACTGGATACCTATTTTATGAAAAGGTTTTTGAACACAACGAAAGTGAACCTACCTCTGTTTATTATTCAAAAATAATTGTTAAAGTCTGATAGAATCAAATATTTAGAGCAGGGCTTTGCTTCCCCAAGCAGCCCCCACCCAGCCACACAGTGCAGAACATGAAAATACAGTAAAGGTAAGATCACTTTAAGGGAAGCTACATGCAATACTGGTGAGTAGTTTGCCCTCTGCTTGGCTAGAGTTGGCCACCTTTAAAGCTGATCTAAATATTTTGGAAGATCTCTTGCTATAATGTGCAAGTATGCATTTTTATATAAACTCAATTTGGCATTCTCGCTTTGTCAAGCAGAACACTATGGATATTTTGCTCAATGAGTGGCGATTGAGTACTGTTGCATCCCCTGCAGTTGTTTCAACTGATGCTCAACAACTTGCTAAGTTTTTGACAATGTGGGCTGAACCACCCATGCAAACAATTGCAGTATGGAGGTAACTGAGACAAGTCAACAGTGCAGCAGAAAGCACTGCACAGATATCGAAGGAGCAAATATGGCGGCCTGGCTCAACATGTTAAGTTACAAATTATACATAGGAATATGATTTTTTAAAAGAGTATTTATACTGACTTATCATTCAACACCTTTTAAAGAAATAAGATTAAACCAAGGATCTTGCTTTCCCATTAATTTTGGCTGTCAGTAGGGTTACATATGTATGGAGTCAGTAGCTAAATGTGAGTCCAATATCTTGACAGAAAGGGAATTATAGCTGCATTATCCAGTTGGAAAGTGAAGGTGTTGTGTAGAGTCTGGAGAGAAAAATGATTCCTTCGTAGAGCTGGATTGAAGATGTGAGCTAGCTTTGGAAACAGGTGCAGGGTAATACTCCCTGGTATCAAGATGAAAGCGACCGTGTCCTACAGGAAGTGAAGAGGTTACTTGTATCCTAGCAGGAGTATTAAATTATTATTAAGCTTTCTGCTGTGAAATAGCAAGAAGTAATTTGTTTTCCATTAAACGGACTGAAAATAGAGCCATGAGTATGCTAGAACCGTTTTAGAAATGCTATTTTTG
The DNA here is from genome assembly GCF_032062135.1 of Pyxicephalus adspersus. NCBI lineage: Eukaryota > Metazoa > Chordata > Amphibia > Anura > Pyxicephalidae > Pyxicephalus > Pyxicephalus adspersus. The sequence continues at coordinate 128,039,902 of NC_092862.1, read as the reverse complement.
CATGAGTACCATACACCCGAGATTATGAGAAACAGCAACATCTGGAAAAGCACTGATACTGTGTATGTGAATGTTCCATGCAAGGAAGCCATGCACTGTATGACATAAAAGCTTGATAGTACCCAAAAATGAGCAGCTGAAATCTGTTCATTTTTAAAGTGCATGCAGGAAATTTAAATTTGCTGCACCTATGTCCAGGTCTAAACCACCCTGCTGCATGCTTTACTTTAGCACATAAAGAGGTTAGGTCAGACTGGTGGTGAGGTTGTAATATGGTTAAACACCACTGGAACACGCCTATGGGTGGGATGCTGCGTGTATCCTCTCACCTGTAGCCTCCTATAGGGAATGAATGGTAGGTGTCGGTGAGTAGTTCAGCTCCACCTGCTGTAAAATGCTCAAATTCTGGTTTATTAAGAACCAGTGCAACTATTAAAGCATCTAGCAAGTTGTTATCCATTGGAAGCTGCAAGGGAACCGCGGTTCCTGCCACCATTCTAAAAATACTTTTAACTTTTCAGGCTTTAATAATGGAAGGCCTTTTCATAAAAGGTATTTTTAGTATTTGCCACTGGAAAAATTGAAACTAAAAAGTAATGCTGCAACGCCAATGCCTGCCTACTTTTCTCTGGTGATTTTTACCACAAATTCTTTCCTGCACCATTTAGGACCTGCCCTTGTTCTCCTCACCCGGGTGACTAACAAAGTTTGTGTGGTTGCTTTGCTGGCACCTTGGCAATGAATGCAAGTTTTTCTATCATCCCCCGTTAGCTGGTTAGTGATGGCAAAGGTTGCTTGGGCTAAAGGTTTAGCAAATTTGTATAGAAGGGTTATTTTTACTTTTTGTGATATGTCGTTTCCTTTTAGTTCACAGATATGAAGCAGGAAGTAAAATGGAGACCCCTGCAAAATTCCAGATGTTTAGTACAGGTTTCCATGTTGGCAGATTGCATTTTTTTATTTTTCGGTCACAGGGAGGGTTATTCTACCTAGAGGGGGCACAGAAATAAAAAACTTTGCTGGGTTCTAATTTATTCTGACTCCAGAGCTTTTGGGTAAATGGCAGCATGGTGGCTCAGTGGTTAGCACTCTGGCCTTTGCAGTGCTGGGTCCAACGTTAGAATCTCGACCAGGACACTATCTGCATGGAGTTTGCAGGTACTCCCCATGTTTGTGTGGGTTTCCACCAGGTACTCTGGTTTCCTCCTACATTCCAAAAACATGTAGTTAGGTTATTGTCTTCCCCCCAGATTGACCTTAGACTGTATTAATGACTATGATAGGGATATTCATGAGCTCCTTCGAGGGACAGCTAGTGACATGACTTTGTAAAGTGCTGCGTAATATGTTGACACTATATAAATACTGTATAATAGATAATAATATACACATCAAAGCAAAAATATTACTGCTTTGCCCTTCTATACATCAGGTCCAACACTCTGACCATTTATTTGGATTCCCACTCTACCCCAGTTTTTTGATGAACGGTTTCTATTTCACAGCATTCTTTGGACTGTAATGAACCTTGTTGGGTCATTCGGAGGTTCTTGTGGAGCAGTGTGTTGTGCTGAATTGTCTCCAGTGAAATAAGTTCATCTGTAAACAATCTGTTGCTGCTGGTGGATATTTACAAAGAGGACCACTAAATCTGAACAAGAAGCTTTTGTATGTGTGTAATATGTGCTTATTGCCTATAAAATAGAGCAGACCGAGATCTTGTGACATTCATTCTTTCTCTGACTGCTGAGAGGAGCTTAGCACAAAACTGCCCCTGAGCGATCTCTAGTAAAGTCGTGTTCTCTTGTGTTCCGAGAGTCTAGTCTGAGCACAGCGCGGATTTGCATGTGTGATTTCAATGCTTGAAAATTCCATTCTACACAAAGACGGCCTGTCTCTGCCTGCTGTGTCGCTGAAGAGCGGCAAATAAAGGGGATTTCCAGGAAAAATGGAAATTCTCTATTACTCTAAGATCCGTCTTTGTAGTAGCATAGGGCCGTTTCTTCTCTATTTCTTTGAATTTGGCATTGACATACTTTCTCCTGCTGTTTGCAGTAGTTGGCAAATTGAAGTGTAGGCACAAAATATTGTTCCCAATGGAGTTTATTCTATTTAAAGCAATTTCTTAAGTGTGGGCCTGTTTCCTCTTGCTTTAAGGGCCTATAAAGTAAAATAAGATAACATACCACCATTTATAGTTCAGTGGGTCACGTCCTCATTCTGCTGTCGGGATCCTAGGGAATGCTTAGTACTGTGAATACTGCAAGCGAATGTTGCTACACAATGCAGGATCATTTTTCAGTGAGATTTGGGTTACTCCATATTACCCAGGGTTTCGGCGTGCAAGGTTGACCTACCTAAGTTCTGGGCAAAAGGTGTGTAATATTATCTAACTTTTCATGGGTTAGATAATAATCCTTCCTTGTGTAGTCATCTAACATCCCTAAAGTACTTATATATACTGCCATCTGGAATTCAAGCAGTCAGGAGACCTTTTTTTTGGTTTTCTGGCTACCTTATAAAAGATCATGGTGGGAGGTGCAGAGGAGCTGGGCCAACAAGGTCCGTAATTAGACACTTCCTGAAGAGAAGAGGGCTATGCTACAGAACTGACTCCTCTGAAGTAGTCAAAAATGCTAACAAGTTCAGAAGAATATTTTAAGTCCAGTGTTCTCGCCACCCCCTTTTAGCTGGGGGCACCACCCGTTAACCAAAAAAAAATAAAAATGTATTTATTTTTTTCTTTAAATGGGGTCTTTCCTTTCTCTCCCCTACCATTTTATAACCCAGTTATAGGGGAGCTTGTCACACTCTCCCCATCCTCCCAAATTGCTGTGCTTGGCTGCTGTCTAGGGATTTTAAAGAGCTTTGATGAAGGAGGCTGTAACATTTACTATGCAGAGATACATAAGTATATGACAGCAGGAAGAATGGAGTGCATCACTTCAAGCTCCTGAGAGTCACGTTAACTGCGTTTTATCAGTTTTTTGCTTTTGTGGTAACAATGGATTTTCTGATCAAGGAGTAAATTGCTGCTTATAACAAATCTGATACACAGAATAAGACTTTGTTGTCCAACTAAAAACCAATCTCGGCTTTTTTTTTTTTTTTTTTTTATTGGGTAAAGAACCAGGCGTTGAGTGTCCTTGTCCACATCATGTGACTTATCCCTTTCCACTTGTATCTGATTTGTCATTACCAATTGTGTGTCTTCTTTTTCAGTCTAATCATTTGTTTTCTGTGCAATGAGCCTATTTACTGCTGGTGGAATGTGGGCCTTGTGCCATTTATTTTTCCAAGATGAGCAGCAATACTTATAAGGTGAGCAAATGTCAATTTTAGAGAGGCTTTTAGCAGTATGAGAAGCTAGCTTGACCTCTGCTGGTTCCTGCACCTTCCTATTGTTTTTTTGCTGTCTTGGAAAATGGAATGTAATTTAGGTGGGAAGGGAAGAACCTCTGTTGGCTTGCATATTGAAAGCACTTTCGGGGCAAAAAACGGCGCACTTGGAAAAATGTCTTCAAGGTTAAAGGTTACGTTTAAAGAAGAAAAAATTACCCCTACACCCTAAGAATTATTATTACACAGTATTTAATTAGCACCAACATATTATGCAGCGCTTTACAATGCCCATAGACATGTCACTCCCAATCTAATGGTACACAAAGCTAGTAGTTGGCAGGCTGTCTGAGTACTACCGGTAATAGTCACATAAAGTGACCCAATGACATAATTTTATAGTTATCAGAAGCTTTGTGGCTAGTTCATGGTGTAGAAGTTGAATCTGTTCGACACACACTTGCCATTTCCTTACAATCCATAAACTGGATGACATTTAAAAATACATTTAAACTAAACTAATGCAAGTTTTAGTCTTGGTTAATTGCTTCCAAAACAAACCTGGAACTCTGGTGATGGACATCTACAACACCATCTTATCCAAGTCATAGAAGACAACTGCCATGTTATATGACGTGAACATCTAGCCAAAAATAAAAAGCCATTCATGGCTTGGTTATTTTATATCATTGTGCTTGCATTTGTCCTATTTCTGTGAATACTTGGTTGTAATATTTTCTTTACAATGCTTCTTCAAAGTAAAATGGTTGGGTTTGAAGTGGGAAGAACTGTGTACATTATGTCCACAAACTGGTTGTTCATGAAGCATGGGGGAATGTTTGCATGCCGGTCTGCTGGGACTTTTCCCAGCTTCACAAACAGTATTGCATGCCTACTTTGATGATACAAGTCGGCAGCTGCGAGTGTCATGTGAGGGGCTGCTGCTCCAAGCTGGTGGAGCACCAAGTGGAGAGCAGCACTTCACAAGAATAGCTTAGCGTGTGAAGGTCACCAGCAAGAATCGGCTTCTCCCGGTAAGTTTTATTTTGCTGATCTTCAAACTGGTTGCATTTTATTGTCCATTGATATTTAAGTATCCTTAGCCCTTCAAATGTACTGAGTTTGTTGGGATTGTAGTGGTAACAGGCGTAGAATGTCACTGGTAGGTAAATCCTGGTCCCAGGAACTGAACACAGCACTTGTGTGCCTGGGCATCTTGTTTAGGAAATCTTCAAGTTTCTAAAAGTTGGTGGAACTTGTGAATGTGTTACTCAAATTTAAGTCTGAAATCATTAAGACCACCATTTTCTAGTAATTTGCACTTCTAGCAATTGGATTCTTAGTAATGTATAAGTGAGAACATTTGTTCTGCTATAGCTGGCATCTTTTTCCTTGCTTACAAGTAATGGCATTGATTCTCTTACCATTTTAGTTTGTGTTTGCAACTGGTATTTCTATGGCTGCAATAGGGTTTTTGATTAGTTTTGATGACTTTCTTTCAAAACTGGCATTTTGCACCTTTCTTGCTCATTTAATACAGTGGTAACAAAAGGAAAACATACACCAGTATAGTATTTGTAGTACCAGACCATACCAGCCATTCTATGGCCAGGCAAATGACATTTTTGGTTCCTGTTTGCAACTGTTTTTTTTTTTATGTCATCAGCAGAGTTGCGGTTCTGATGACTTTCTTTGTGCATTTAGGATTGTGTTTTAATTAACATAGACTCTTCTATGCCTGCCAGTTTATATGTGGTTATTTATTGCAGTAATGTATTTGACTTTCAAGTGGATGTTTTGCTTGGCATTTTCTTGTAACCTATTGAAAAATCTTCAAATGTGGTTATGGTTAGTTTTGAAACCAGTTTAGCCATTCCAAACTTGGAAACAGTGGCTTGTGTGAGCATCTTGGCACCAATATCAAACACTCATATGAAACGCAGGTTAGTGGAAGCGGTCACATAAGGGACACACACACATACAATATGACCCTTTGTAGGACCACATATTCCATACAAGTCTTTCTTTTGGGCCAAGTTGATATTGTTTAGTTCTAAATGTTGAGGGCCATTTAACGTATCCTCAGCAGCTTCTCCAACATGCATTGTCATTAGTTGAACACAATTCCATTTGTACCTGGGCCCTGGTAGCTGTGCTAAGGCTACGTACAAACGTCAGATGATTCTCGTATGATAATGCCCTCAGGGCTGATATCGTATGAGAATCTGAAGTGTGTACAGCACTCGTAGTTCATGAATCAGTCTTGGTGGATCCACAAACTATCATGATGAAAGTGAAGGGCAGTAGGGTGCCACTCTGTCGTTCTCCCCTCTCCATAGAATGGCGCTGTATGTACAGAGCTTATTCATGCATTCTCTTGCCGTTGGAAAGCATTGTGAAAGATCCTTTCCAATGACAATTATTGAACGTGTGTATGTAGCCTTAGACTAAATTAATATTAAAATGTGTGTCCAGCAAAAACATTTTTGTTTAGCATAGAATGAGGAGTGGCTTTTTTTCCTTTTATTGTCCACATTGCAGATTTTTAACTCGCAAAATTTTTTATTTTTTTTGGGAGAAAAAGTTTAGAAATTGACTTCTGCTGGATCAGAAAATGTGGCTATTTTGACGAAAACAAAGGTGTTCTTGTTAAGTCCTAAGTATCAGAGGGCCTGGTTAATGTTTGTGTCAAGGAATATAGCCCATAATAAACAGCCTTTACTTTTTCATTGTTCAGCAAAGTTGGTATGAGTTGTGTGATAATTGGTTGTATGGGTTAAGCTACGTATGGATTGATCTCACCCAAGACGAACAGTCATGCTGTTTGGTGAAAATCTGCTGGAAACCGAGGTCTCCTGAAATTGCTCATCAATCTGCCGTGGCAAATTGGTGAATGTCCGATCAGGAAAGACCACCGTTGAGGAGAGCACAGTGATGTTCAGCTTGTTTGTCCTCCTTTCTTCCTTCTGGATTGAACAGAACGATGCTGTGTGTACAGAGCTTGTTTGTTCATCTTTTTTAGTTATCTGACATCAGACTTCTGTGCAAGACTTTCACCACATTCTACATCCTTTTGTGCTCTACACTTAGATTATAGCGAGAAGGAAAACATGCATTTTTGCTAAAAAATAAAATAAACTTTTCATATTTTGTTTTGAGGCATTTTATCTTTACCTGCCCCATAGATGTAAAGTAAAATCTAGTGGGAACTGTTTAATTTAGCATTCAGCTGTTTTCTTTATTGTTTACTCAGCTGCTGTGACACAGTCTGTAACTTTAATTCCTAAACCCCTCTGCCTCGTTACTAAATGAGAACAGAAGATTGTGGTGATTTGCCATTTGATACTATTAAGCTGTACTTTTTATAATTTGGCAAGAGACAGGTGGAGAAGCGATGTGCTTTTTTCCCAAGACTTCACTGTTGTATATTAGGCCTACAAACTGACTTATGAAAGTTGGACCAAATGTCCACTTAAGTCGGCTGCTATAGTCTGCTTTCTAAATAGACACAAGCAGCACAGTCTAATTGCAGGGTGTCTTCAGTTTTTATCCACATATTGATATACAAGGCCTTCTGCACATCCCTGTGGTTACATGTGGCTTATTCTGCTTGAAATGTTTGTTCCCAAGCCTACAGATTTAGATGTCAAGTGGCTCCAAAAGTTTTAATCTTTAGCATCCCAAATCTGCCACCCCTGTAGTTCTCAGTAGTGCCATTGTAAAGTTTTCAGCAGGAATAAGTATGTGGTAATCAACTTATTGGGGTCATTTATTAGGCAATCAGATGTCTGCACCACAACATTAAACACAGCACATTTATAAAATATTACATCATACAATGTGCTTTTCACTGCACCACCATCGACACCCTGAAGGAGACCAATGTCATAGGCCATGGAATTCTTATTGAATTGGAGAATGGATAGTAATATCTATTTTCTATATTATACTTGTATTTGTTTCATTGAAGAGCACTGTTCAGACATAGTTTTCTACCCAGCTCCTTTTATCTGGGTTTATGAAAAGTTGGGTCAACATACAGGAAAACTGGACAGTTAGCTCATAATAAAATGACTAGAGAAAAATGTGACATATCAAGTGGGTGGGCATTAGAAAGTTGAAAAAAGTATGGAGGGTGATGGAAAGATGACTTTTAGGGGTTACTGGATTCCTATATCAACAACTGGGTAAATTACATTTGTCATGTGTTGTCGAAAATACAGGGGTCAACACCTGCCTACAGCTTCTTCCCACCCACCTTAAAATTGTGTCCAACAAAATTGTGATGCTCAGGAGTCAAAAA
>NC_092862.1:127999035-128031891 GCF_032062135.1 Pyxicephalus adspersus | reverse complement strand
ATATATATATATATATATATATATATATATCGCTCATAGATTGTAAGCTCTTTAGGACAGGGTCTTCTCCTCCTGTGTTACTGTCTGTATTCATCTGTCATTTGCAACCCCTATTTATTGTACAGCACTGCATAATATGTTTGCGCTATAATATTCCTGTTTATTAATAATAAATATATATAAGTTTAAACCTCCTGAAAAGAGAGGGGGTGCTTAATTTTTCTTTGGCCAATTGTGTAGGATTAAAGTTCTCTTCTGATTGCAAGCTATCCTTGTTGTGTTATGTCTTGTGGTCTGAGTATCCTAAGACATGTTGAAGTGACTGTACAAGTAATAGGAGGAGAGCCTACTATGCCAGTAGATGATGGCGGCCATACCCGCCTGTCAAGTCACTATGTTTTCTTAGTGTTGATAGGGTGGTGACAACAGTAGCAAATGAGTAGGAGTTTCCTTTTTCATGGACCACATCATAAACATGTACACAGGATCTGTGTGCTGGAAGAACTGTCTGTTCACTAAACATTCCAAATGATCATCTTCATTCTAATTGTAAACCCTATTCCACACATCCTGCTAGATTGTAAGCTCTTCTGAGCAGGGTCCTCACCTCCTCCTGTATCACTGACTGTACTTTTCTGTCATTTGCAACCCCTATTTAATGTACAGTACTGCATAATTTTTTTTGGCACTATATAAATCCTGTTTAATAATACTATTAATAAATACAACTACTATTCATAAATATCTGGGAGGTGGAATACACAAGGCTAATTCTAATGGCATATATATATATATATATATATATATATATATATATATATATATATATATATCTATATATGTGTGTATGTATATGTGATAAAATATAATATAACCTACAAACAATATCTTCCCTCAGATGATAATTTCAGCATGTGCTAACACAATGTAGTTGGGTACTAAAGCAATTGACTATTCACTTTACAAATAGATTGTTCAGAGCTTAATGAAAAGGGTGATTTTAGGTAAACAACAACTAATGGCAAGAAATGTAATTTCTCTTGAATATGAATTGGTTATCAAAGGGTCCAAATGTTTTTATTTTATTTACTAACATGCATTTTGCTAAGTGTACAGTCACTAACTTTTTAGTAACAAACCCCATCTTTTTCCAATGTTTGGAAATTTTTGTTTTTGGATACATTTTTATTTTATGTATGTACTTATGCATGTGTGTGTTTCCTCCCACAAATAAAAATATAGCAAGGGGTTAATTGGCTGGGTTTAGATTGGCATTGTTTGTGGCTGTGTGCAGCTTCCGTGTTCTCCCCAGCCCTTTTTAGCTGGGCGCACCACCCGACACTTTTCAGTAACTACCCAGCTGTTTTAGGGTGGTTACTGATGAGTTGGGTTACAATAAAGGGACTGCCAGCCGCCTAAAATTTCATTCCACTCTGCTTAAAAAAAATTCTGGGTTCAACACTGAACTTTTAAAGATGTTATGTAAACTACTCTTGACGGGCGCTGATGTTTACTGTAAAGAGCTGCATTATAGGTTGTCAAATCAATAATTACATGTGTATAGTTTTAAATCCTAAAGACTGGTGCGTCTGGGTAAAGCCTAGTTGAACCCATTAGGTCGGAATTACTAAAGCTCTCCAAGACTGGAGAGCATACATTTCAATCAGTGAAGGTGAGTGATCCAGCAAACCTGCAATGGATCTGGTCCAGGATTCAAAACATTTGCTAACAAATGACTAAAGAAATACATTCCAGGTTTTCTTTATCACCCAGCTTCCTTGATGAACGTGTATTCTCTCCAGCCTTGGAGAGCTTTAATTAATCAGGCCCATTATCTTACTGTAGTGTAGTCCAGCTACAAATGCATGAATCTGCAGTTTGACCAGTTTTGGTCAATGGGAAATATGTCTCTTACATTGCTGGCCATTGTGAAGAATGTCAATCTTACAGATAGCCGAAAGAATCATTGGTGCCGGTAAAACTGACCCAAGAGGTGCAAATTGCTTAAGGAACCCCTAGCAACCCTGGTAGATAAATGCTGCCCTATAGACTTGGGTTGCAGGGTGCCCAGGTTCTCCAAAGTTCTGCCAGCACAGGGTATTTTAAACCTTTGCTGCAGCACTTATTAGCTTAACAAACCTAAAACATTATAAATATCATAGCAGCATATTTATTACTATATATGCCACCAAATTTATTTAATATTTTATATTCGATAATTTAATATAAATTCAGTTGGGCTTCAAACATTTTGTTTCTGTTTGGCATATTAGCAATGTAAATATTGCAGGCACCACGTGTGACGTTGCCGTTCCTATTATATCGGTCATACTCGGGACACATTGTTTATTTGCATGTCCAGAGGTTAAACTCATGCTTTGGAAGAAGACTGAGCCTGATGTATGGGCACAGTCTGCAGCCACTTGTAGACAGTTACACAGCTGAAGAATGAAACAGCTGGTGTGCATGCTGCCTGGTAGATAAGAAATGTCTCTGCCATTATGCCGGGTTTTAACATGTTGCAGCATTTTGGATAAAGTGACAGCTTGTTCAAGAGGAGCCCGGTATTCACCAGCTGTCGACCTCTTCTGTCCACAGGCCGGCCAGCTGCCACTACAAGCAGCGCACGCTTTTTTTGAGTGCTGGGTGGTTTTCAGCCGAAAAGGATTGTCGCTGTCCATCTATGAATTGTTTGCCAAACCTTAGTGTTCTTGGAAGGTTAAGTGAGTTCTGAGCGAATGCTTGGTCATTGCTTAAACAAAACTAAGGCCCTCCGACTGCTCACAAAGTTTGGGACTAGCGGGTGACTGGTTGGGAGCTGGGTGACAAACTAAAGAGGGCTAACTCCATACTAAGTCCTAATTTGTCCACAAATGGTAGACAAGAAAAGAATGTATGTTCTACTTTGTGTACTGCAAAGTGAACCTCTTGCTTTGAATGGTCAATGTGTGGGTTTGCCGTAAAGCAGAATTCCAGTCAAAATAAATAATAAAAAGCCTAATAAGGGGAAAATGCTGTTTTGCTGCAAAACTAGCAGTCAATATGCAGCTGCCATAAGCTCCTCTCTCACCACTTGTATGTTCCTTGTTAGTAGCACTTGATCTGATTTCTCTATGGTGTTTGTATCACCCCTACTCCGAGCTCTGCTGCACAAGAAGCTAAAGCAAGTCTTACAGTGCATGGTGGCAGAGACTCGCACAAACGCAATGAGCAAAGCAAAGGCTTTTGCAGCTAAAATTATTCACTTATATTAATGTTGGCTGGCATTTTCAAATCAGGGAGCTTTGTAGAATAATATTCCACACTGCTCCTGCATCTGTGACCGGTTAAGTTTACAGTAGGTCTCTGGGAATGGTCACTGAGGGAAAGTAAAGGAAATAGAAAATGTATGCGTTGTCCCCAGAGTAAGAGGTAAGGGGAAATATTCAAGTGGGGTCATCATCTGTTCCAGGAACAATTGTCTGAGGGGGATATTGGATTTCCTTTAATATTCTAGGGCAGGAAGTGAGGTAAATTTTTGTAAACAGAGAAAAAAACTGTGTAGGTATTTTAACACTTTCCTACTCTTAGCTTACACTTTGAAGAACATTTCCATTATTATGTTGACATTTGAAGTTGAAGAGACTTGTGTGCAAATGTAAATATGTGATATCATCTCATTGGCATCAGAACTTGTTTTGTTAGGGTCAAATAAGTTTAAATATTTGGTGTGTAATTTGTGCTGCTGTTTGTTAGGTCTGCTGTTTGTTCTGTCATTTCTTTGGTTACTTCAAAAAAAAGTTATTAATTTAATGTATTCTTTAAGGGTGGCAGTGGACATTTCTTTTAGATATTGTGTGAATATTTCCCATGTGTATTTTTCTGAAATCCCATGTTTCCTTCCTCTGGCAGGATGAGGATTTTTTTTTTTGTAAAGGGCATATTGCTGTTTCCCTTTGCCTATTTTTATTATAACATGACGTTTCCTAATTGAATGCTTATGTTGAAGTCTAATATCCTTGCTCCATGTGAAAGCCTTTTCCAATTTGCAGAGCTGTGTGAATGTTTTGATTCTTTGAAAGAGAAGATTATTTATTATTGAGATTATGGGAGAATCGGCAATGAATGTTCAAACGACTTATCAAATGACTCAGTATAAACATCCCTAAAATAATCACTAAGAAACGTTTTTTAATTTATGGAAGTCCAGCAATCCCATGCAGTAGTGCCTGAGATCTCACAGTACAGATAGAGATTTGTGAATTATAAAGCTGAAAAGTAAATTTTTTTAGGTTACTGCCACATTAGATGTTTCTAGATGTTCTTGACAACTATTGACTTGGGCAGTGGGAGTGTTTGGTTATAAGCCACGTGCATCATAAGCAAGGGTTCTGACATCACCAAACTACTGACAAAAGAGATTGAGGTAGACTGGTGCAATATATAAACTCACCGGCCACTTTATTGGATATCCCTGTTTAACTGCTTGTTAACCTAAATATCTAATTCATTCATATGATAGCAACACAATGACCTGCTGAGGTTGAAACCAAGCCTCACAATGGAAAAGAAAGATCATTTATGTGGTTTTGAACGTGGCATAGTTGTTGGTGCCAGTTGGGTTGGTCTGAGTATTTCTGAAACTGCTGATCTGCTGGGATTTGCATGCACAACCATCTTTTGGGTTAAAGACAATTGTCCAAAAAAGGAAAAAAATTCACTAAGCAGCAGTTTTCTGGGTAAAAATGTCATGTTAAAGCCAAAGATTAGTGAATGGCTAGACTGGATCGAGTTGATCCAGCAACAGTAACTCAAATAACCAGTTGCTTTAACTGATGTATGGAGGAAAGCATCTCTGAATGTACAGCATTGAAGTTTGAAACCTCGACAATTTTAATAGAATGGATCCATTCTGCAGGGTATCAATGGTTCAGGCTTGTAATATTGATGTAATTTTGTGGAAAAATTAGTTCCTAAAAGTTTCGGTTCATTAGCAAAAATGACGCATCGTTTAGAAGCCAGAGCCTAATTTAGTATTGTTGCTGACCAAATTCACTCCTTTAGGACTGCAGTGCACCCATATTCTAATGCAGGGGTGTCAAACTCAGGCCCCCAACACCTTTTTTTTTTGGCCCCCAAAGGAATCCTAAATATGAACTGCAGCTGGCCCACCTCTGCATTGAAATAGCGCCGCTACTACTATTCCCGGCATCACTCGCGTCTATAGACCAGCGGGCTCTCTGCCTTTACGTGGCCCCGCATTGGACTGTTTTATAGGCGCAAATACTGCCGGGAATTTTAGTGGCGGCGCTATTTCAATGAAGAGGGAGTTTCAGCCGCTGGGCACTCATAAGCGTTAGGTCTGCATTGGCCGTGTCTGGCATTTCCAGCACTCCCCCTCAGCTGTACTTTTTCCTTGCTACTCCAAGGCATGGACTTGAATGGTTGGATTTTCATAGAATATTGTTGTTATTATTATTATTATTATTATTATTATTATTATTAGCCTGTGCAAAAAGGTTACCATTGACATTTAACTCAGAAGGCTACAAATAGAGGAAGAGGCATAAGATTGTTTCCTAAATAAAATTAAGAAAAAATGTGCCTCTTTCTCTATTATAAGCTTCTTCCAGATTGAATATGAAGCAAAAAACCTTTTTGTTTCCAAATGAAAACGGTTTATATCTAACGAGAAGGAAAAATGTCTTCAATTTTTCAATAAATTTCAAGGTTGGTTTGCAACTTTGTCTTTTTTTTAATTTTGGCCCCCTGTGTATTTGAGTTTGACACCCCTGTTCTAATGGCTAATTCCTGTAGGATAACGCCATATCACAAAGCTCAAATTATCTCCAACTGGTTTCTTGGACACAACAGTGAGTTCAGCGTACTCAAATGGTCTCCGCAGTCATCAGATCTCAGTGCAATAGAGCACCCTTGGGATGTGATGGAACAAGAGAATCGCATGATGTATGTGCAGCCGACAGATCTGCATCAACTGTGTGACTCTATCATATCAATATAAACCAAAATCCCCGAGCAATCTTTCCAGCACTTTGTTGAATCCATGCAATGAAGTATTATGGCAGTACTGAAGGTTTACTTGATAAAAGTGTCCAATGTATGTTTATAAATGAGACAGAATTGATTTGTCAGCTGAAAATATAGGAGAGACTCCTGCTGTGTATTTTTTTGTCATACACTCATCTTTTGTTTATTGCATGGTACATGGAAATGTGATCTGCTGTAATTACAGTACTTGGATTTCTGGTCAGAGATTTATAAAACACTTGTAGCTACAGAGTATCAAAAGCAATCAGCTGTTAAAAAAAAAAAAACTGCACTAAACTTGTGTTTTATTTTAGGAACATAGTTGCGTTTGGCTTCTATATATTGTGGAAAATCCAGAAGGGCTTAGGTAACAGTGTATACTCCTTAGCAGTGCCGTTTACTTTGGTCTTAATTACCAGGAGGCACCATGAATATTTAAAAGATTTTTTAGTTATTTTTCTTCTTATAGGTTAAAGTAAATAAAATGAATTATATCAAATGTTTTGGGTCCAAGGAATGAAGTTACAGAAACTTGCCAGGTTTTGTGGAAGCTTCTGGGGAAGATCCTTTTAGATTTGACATCTAGAACTAGCACGAGCATGGCTTTTTTTTAGGTGCATGCTTGGGTTTTGGTTTTGTGAGTTGTAAAGGCAAAATAACTGCCTTGGGGCATGAACCTAAAGCAGTCCTCCACAAAAAGATGTGTCTGCCATTTTTGTTGTGCTGCTTCGGTGGCCTATTTAAAAGCATTGTTGTACAGATACTCATTAAAGTTGCCAATGCTTACATAATTCAGTTCCTGTAGTACAGCTTGTGAGATGGTAGGGATCTTAAAGTGGAACTATACTCAAAAACCAATCACTCTGGGGTGTCTGGCATCTGGTCCTGCGTTGTCCCGGGGGGCAGCGCTCCAGGTGCCGCCATCTTTGTCTTTTCTTCCGTGTTCTTCATCCTACGTCATCCGACCCAGCCACAAGATCGGGTGACGTAGGATGAAAAAAAAATTTGCCGATCACACGCATGCGCAGGGAGAATTCTTCTCTTACAGCAAAAAGGCTCCTTCCGTGCATGCCTGAGATGCTCGGGCATGCGTAGAGGGAGCGCCCAAGAGCCTCCCGGGATGCCTGATGTAGGTATCCCAGAAAGCTTTGCGCTCCCATTCATTCTGGAATGCCTAGGTGGCCGAGAATTAGTGAGTGGTGCTGCAACTCTTTTTTTTTTTTTTTTTTTTTTTTTGTAAGTTCTTTTTATTGGCTTCCATTTCACCATAGAATCAAAATCAAGCTCCTGTACTTTGCCATCCAATCCCTCCAGAGTTCTTGTCCAATTTACCTTTCTGACCTTGTAGAAAAATACAACCTTATCCACTCTCCTTCCTCACTCGTAACCTCATCACACGCACGACTCCAGGTTTTTTCTAGAGCTGCCCCAACTCTGTGGAATGGTCTTCGACATTCTATTCAGCCTGTTCTTACATGCTGCTTCTTTAAAAGTCACTCAAAACCCATGTTTTCAAACTTGCCTGTACATCTTTTGTCTCCTAAAACCCTCACTATATTCCACCATTTCTATTCCCCCCTCATATTGTGTAATACTCCCCCCCCCCCCCCCCACCTCCTAGATTGTAAGCTCTTCGGGGCAGGGTCCTTTCCTCCTCCTGTGTCACTGTCTGTAACTGTAATTTGAAACACCTCTTTAATGTACAGCGCTGTGCAATATGTTGGCGCTATATAAATCCTGTTTGAAAATATTAAGTTTTGGCACCACTGTATTATTATCCTTTCCTAAAAAATTAAGCTGGTGGTGCTATGCTGGCCTGGACTCGGGGTTTACACTAATATCACCTTTTGTGATTTACAAGAGCTGGAAATCTTTTGGCAGATAATGCACTCCCTATATATGTATTTCATCTGTGTAGCTGCTTGTCCGGAGTCCAGGTTTAATAACATGTAACTAAAGAAAGGTCATTTATAAATGTTTGCAATATTATGGTGTAGCTCTTGAATATTTGCAGTAGGTAATGAAAACCATATGTGCTGCTTTAGGTAAAATATCCAATTCACACATACGTATGTATTAAATGAGGCCAAAGGGCTGCAGATGATATACAGTGCAGTAATCTCATATCATCTGGATAGATGTTACATCATCACAACAGTAGGAAAAAGATTTGTATTTCTTTGTTGTATTAGAAAAAAAAGCCCTTAAGCAGAACATTTGTTTAAATATTGATGTGCAGAAAAAGATGTGAATGTTTCAGTTTCTCCTATTTTGCATTATTTATACAATGAGAGCCAATATATGAAAAGTGTTGTCACAAGAACATTACTTGTAACCTTAGCATATAAACAAGATTCATTTTGGTATCTGTTTAGCAGCTATCTGCAGCTGTACTATATGCTGCCGAAACTGCAAGTGAATGATTGTTTTTTTTTTTTTTTTTTTCTTTCATTTTTTAGGGGTAGCAAGAAATATACAGTTAGGCTAGGTACAGATCAACGATTTTTCACGATTCTGTACATACTGTAACAATACGATTGTTCAAATATAATCCACCAATAATATACACACACTAGATACAATTGTTTAAATGATGCAGGAAGTGACGTGTACTATAGAACAATCCATGATGACTACACCACTGTACGCACAATGATGGTGAACAATCTGCGTCACTGGCCTGAGGTTGTGCATTTATTTTTGTTAACAAATATAAAACGATAATTCGTTTCCAAAGACAAATATTGCACAAGTCTATGTAGTCTTAGTTTTGTTGTAAAGGATTTCGAAAGAAAGACGTATACTAAATGTTAAGGTTTGTAAACCATACTAATAAACTTATTTTGGTTTTTGTTACATCTTTTTGTTACATCTGTTTACCAAATACCTGTTGATTCTACTTGAAGTCCATCAAGACTTAGGTTCCTGTATACCTCGCAGTGTGGTATCTTAAGCATTGTTGTCGCCTTTCTTCAGGTTACCTGAACTACAGATAGGCCGTGCTCATACTGGCAGTCAAGTGGCAGCAAGGTTACCGCTTCCTCATGCCATGAACCACTGCCTCGGGGGAAACCCTGCATTTAGCTACTACCTGCGGCAGCCCAATGGATAATGGGCTGTCATATCTTCAGATGCTGCTTCCAGCTGCCAGGAGCCGGGCAACATTGCTTGATCCCATTGCAGGTCTGAACTTATCCTTAGGAATGGCAGGTTTAGGGATAAAAAAACACTGATTTAGCCACCACATCTAAAAACTTGTATTCTGTAATGTATTAGTTTTTGTTTTTAAATTCCAATTTTTTAATTCAATGCCTCCTTCACAAATGGGCAGCTATGTTTATCCAAAGTTGTACGTTAGATATGGTGATGTATTGTAATCCTATATTAGCTATTGTTTCAGGTGAAAATCTAATGCCTGTACAGCTGTCACCTCCTCAGTGAATGATTAACGGGTTATGGCCAATGCTGTTTCCCCTTCTATGTCCATAGAACAAACTGAGATTTCTCTAAATTCTCAACTTGGCCTTATTGTTGCTGCGATTCATCACCACTGATTTATTTTTGGCATTGATCTATTGCTAATTCCTGCTGAAAGATTCATGTTGTGGCTGCAGCTGCTTGCAAATGAGGTTACCTGCAGTGTGGTCTGCAGCACCTAGGTACACAGGAGCAGTCTGCTATACGCCTGGGAACTAGGCAAAAGTGCTGTTTTACCCCAATGGGTTTTAAGGGCTTTAATGCTTTCCTCACCCTCTGAAACAAGAAAAACGAATGAAATCAAGAACTAAATTTTCGGAAGAGTTTTACTTGAAATCAAGTGAACTTTAAAGTAAAAAAGCAACATGAAAGGGTAAACTAGTATCCAAAAAACGAGAGGATGGGAATTACAACGTATTGGCAAAAAGAATATATATTTTTTATTATAATACACTGTTATATATCCCTGTGAATTAAGGCAGCAGATTGTGATTTGATTTTTATGTATCCTTGCAACTTTAATTATTCAACTTGTTTTTTTGAATGTGGTCTTTTTTTATGGGCCTCTATGGGAAGTAATAAGATACAGTGCAGGGAAGTTTCTAAACTCGGGGCACTGCATTGATCTGTGTGTAGAAAGTCCACAACTGACTTACACTTTGTTAAATTGCAGAAGTAAATAATTGCTGTTCCATTGGGAAATGTCACACATGCTGATATAACTACCAGATTCCTTTTAGAATGGCTGTAAAGAATACCACTGAACTAGTAAAGACAATCTACATTTTTATGTTTGTATGCACAGGGAGTGAACTGGGACACAGACAGGGATTTTGCTGTTCTACACTGGGATTAAAAAGAACTTCTGGCTAATGTTCCCCCACTAATGGTTTCAAGACAACATGGCAAGTTTGCTATTGAAAAAAAAAAAATGTAAGCCTATGCCCATGTTGCTTGTTGGTGATCATTGGTTTTAGAAAGAATTCATTGCTAAGGTTCTTGGTGGAGAGCTCACAGGGTCCCGACGCCTTCATCTGTCATGTCAGGAAATGGGTGCACAGAAGATTGGTTGGCTGAGCATGTAGTTAGTTTTGACTTTTTATTGACTTGTTTTCAGTCTGTTTTTATCGGTATATACATCAGCGATATGTTACTGTATCTTGCACGCATGTTAAGGTTATGTAATGGCAAAAATCTGGCGGCTATGATTCAATATACTGCAGTACTGTAAACAAGGCAGTATGTTGCAACTTTTTAAAGGAAACCTGTCATAATATAAATTATTTTACAATAATGCAGCATTTATCCTTCCTTGCTAGTCCCCAGCTGCCATTTAAATCAGATTGCAGCCAGAATTGGATATTATATAGCAACACCAGTGCTTGAAAACGGTAAAGTGGATTTTGTTGCATCACAAATGCAGGTAATTATAGTGGAACTAATCCCTGTTATATTTCCCTGTCCCCATTCTGTTGAGGAGGCTGCAATCTTATTCATCCTGCTTTCTGCATTCAGATCTTTAGCTAACTTGATTGGTTAGGCCGGGATGATGTAACTCCTTCTCAGGTCATTCAATCCTAGCAAACTGCAGAGTATTCCTGCAACCAATGCACAGCTTGGTGATTTTAACAGATAAGTGATCAGGCAGGTAAGAATGCTTACTACAGAAGAAGCATCACTTGCCCTTTTCTGTAATAATGCCCTGCCAATCTTTTAAATGGGTGCCTATTCTTTTGTTGGGCTGGTGACAGTTTAAACATAATATCCCAATATTATTATGGTCCTTAGGTGTAAGAATTGATACAGTATTGCTAAACATAATATTACTCTACTTAAGTTTATAATTTCTTGCACATGATATCTCCTATTTTAAAAGTCTGATCTGTCGAGATGCAATATACTCTTGTAACTAAATCAAATGGGTATAAAACCTATTGGAGTATCTAGGAACAGATCTGATGGTTACCATTGGGTGTCACTGTTGGAGCACTTCACAGTTTTGGTGTCCCTTTTAACATCAGCTCTGCAGTGTCGGCGTCCCTGATTTGTGCAGAGGATGCAGATGTTGACTTTATTCAGAGATATTTTGTTCAAAACAATTTAGAATTGGTCCATGGAAGACACAAAGAGTTAAACATCTGATGAAGCATTTCTTCGCTTGATAGATTGTCTGATGTTAGTTGATATCTCTGTACATGCTGCAAAGCGAGCGTGAAGAGTTTTGCTACCAGCGAGGTTCCACATTCCCATCATATGTATAAATAACGGCTTGTTGGCAAATCTCCATCTGTTTGTTAAGTCAACTCGCACAAGTTACAACCATATCCATGTGCCCAGGGCTTGGCCTGTTAAATATACAACATTTTCGCTTTCCTGTTCACGGCTACTAAATAAGTAATGCAAAAAAATGTAGCAGGGTCACATTTTTCTGTATGATGTTATTTCATTTTTACTTTGCTGGCTTTTATTTTAAAGCTAACCGTCAGCAATAAGGCAACTTTACTTAAATGAAAGCCTAACTAAACCTACTTAGATTACTGTAATGTATTTAGACTGGATCTCTTGCATAGGTCTGGTACAGAGTATTTACCTCTTTCTGCAGCAAAGAATGTTTAAATATATTAGGCAGATGTTTTTATGGTTTATGCAGCCTGATTATATTACAGTAATATACAGGAAGGGTTAGTTGGACTTTAAAGTGACACTATGAACTCTATTTTTAAAACCGGGTATCTGACATTCCCTCATGGGAATCATTTACTGCCATTGAACCACATGGAGGGAATTCCAGATTCCCTCTTTTATAAATGATGCCCTATGAGTTAAATACAAAATTACCCCCACAATAAAAGCATTAAATGCTTATCCATTGCTCCGGTAGGCTTCTGACCCTTGTGCTACCGGTCCTCTTAAATGCAAAGTATAATCTGCTGGGGAAGAGAGGGATAAGGTAAATAAAAAGAGTCTTTCACTAATCTTTTACATTCTTCTTAAATATGTTTATTTTTGAATAATACTTTAATGTGTTAAAAGCCTCTTCCTATCCCTTTTACAGGGAAGACAAAACAGCACAAAAAGCTAATTGGTTATTCAGGTATACTGATATTCTTATGCGTTCAACATGAAAACCTGTTGTTTAGTGGCAGGCTTGACAATCTAATCCGTCTTCTGCTTCTCCTTTAATGGTCCAGTGGCAGGCTGGGGAAGGGACAGGTGCTGACATTTTATTATAGTGACATATATACATTAATTGCTACCTGCACAATGCCACCTTCTTGATCTCATGTATGTTAGTATATTTTTTAGTTTACTGACCCTCCTTTGGCATCCTTTTTAGTGTAGAGTTGCATATTTGTAAAAGGGAATGTGTATATATTACTAATAATCTGGATTAGAAAAAAACGTTTGCTGTTTATAATATTTTGCACAGATAATAGTTCTGTGTTGAGCTAAGAGGTAGAAATTCAGACTCCTCCTTACATTTTACAAGGTCTTAATTTGCTTGTTTAATGAATCCTTTTGTTTACACAACTCAATGGCTCCAGTTGTAATTTACATCTACTAATGGGTGACTTATAAGCATTGACTCTTCCCTTAAGCTGCGTACACACGGCAAATTTTTCTCGCCCGATAATCGGTATTGGCCAATTATCGGGCGAAAATCTGCCGTGTGTACAGTCGGTCGTCGTCCATCGTCCGACGACCGTCCTGGCGGATCCATGGACGATGGACGACGACCGATCCTAATGAAAGGGAAGGGGAGAGCGCGCAGCAGGGTGCCGCTCCGTCCCTCTCCCCCTCCCCTCTCCATAGAGCATGAACGGTGCTGTATGTACAGCACCGTTCATGCATCGTGCACTCCCTGGTCGTTGGAAAGGATCGTGAAAGATCCTTTCCAACGACAAAAATTGCAAGTGTGTGTACGCAGCTTTACCAGATGGCTGGGACATGAAATCTATCATATTGACTTTTCAATTGCATAAACTGCTTTAAGTTAAGCGCCGTCTGTATTATCACTTCAGCTAACCCACAGTGCTTTAGGAAAATCTTTGTAATCACGCCCCCCTGGTCGATCCGGCAGGGATCGGCAACCCGCAGCTATGGAGCCGCATGCGGCTCTTGAGCCTCCTTGTTATGCCTCCCTTCCCTATTTACTGTGGCCAGCTAGACAATTCTGCCGACGGGGTAAGGGGGCGTTCCCTCTCCTCAGTATGCATTGTGGAGGTTAGGGATTTCCTTTCAGGGTCGTTCCCTCTTCTCCGTATGCATTGCGAAGGAGAGGGATTTCCTTTCGGGGCGTTCCTGGCGGGGGGCGGAGCCATCAGCGCGGGACTTGAGAGAGAGAGAGAGTCTGGCCTAGTGTGCCTTCTTGACCTCCTAAAATGGTCTAGTAGCCAAAAAAGTTTGCTGACCCCTGGTTTAGAGCATATATGTGATGGTTGATCAGTGACTGGCAGGGGTAAAGCCTCCTTCCTACTGCCCATGTGAATTGGCTTTAAATCTGTGGTCGCCAACCTTTTGGACCTCATGGACCATGTGTCACTCAAAGGGGATCAAATGTCCCCCATAGTGATGTCATGATGCCAGAACCCACCCACTCTCCCATCACAGGTCTGAGGCTGGGATGAAAGAGTGGGCAGGTTGTGTCCAGAGACACCATCCGCCCACTGCCCTGATCCTGACGCATAAGGGTGACATGGTCCACGACTCTGGCCAGGTTGGCAACGGCTGCTCTAAAGGGTTCCTAAGGGTTGCAAATGTCTTCCTTTTATTGATGGAATGCTATTACTTTCTTCTAGTGTGTTTGATTGCTGTGTATTGATTTACCTGGATATCTGTGAACCATTTGGTCTTAACAGAAATGTTTTAATTTTCAGTGCCCCCCCCCCCCCCCCAATACATTTTAGCCACGCACACCACCCAGCACTGGTTACTGAAAAGTTGTGTCACCCACCTATAGCTCCTTCCCTTGCAGCTTAAAATTCTGGGCTTCAGAGGCAATGCAGCTGATGTACTTTCATGGTATAAGACATCCCATACCCTTTGGATGACTGTGGATGGTTTAAACAACACTTGCAATTTTTGTAAGCTAGGTAACACAATTTAAGGTTATTTTTGAAGTTCCAGGTAAAGAACTGGTCTATAATTATGTCTTCAATGCAAGACCAGTACTAGGGATGTCATAAAATTACATAGAAAGACCATTGATTTGGAATGCCTAAGCACTACATGGCAGGACTGATGCTAGGGATGTCCACGTCAGCAGGGCAAGTGCATTTATAACATTTTCTTACTAATTAAAAGAGACTTTAAGAGCGAAAGCAATTGTTATAGTAAGGGCAACTTACTTGCTCTAAAAGAGGTGGGATTTGCCAGAGGTGCTACCTACCTCTGTTTAATATCTGTATATGTTTATATCGATGTTTGTATGTGTGTATGTACAACCAACCTTGGCTTGCAGTTTTGTTTAAGAGAAAGTGGATAGTCGGGCCCCTAGAACAAAAGTAAGGGGCTCTTTGTCTGGGGTTTTTACTAATTTAGAAGAAGTAGGTCACTTTCCTTTTTAAATGTTTACATGCATTTTCCTAACTGGAGAAAGGGTACATTTATCAGTAAGTACAATTTCACAACGGATAGAAGAATCGCTGCTATGTGAAGGATGTCCTGGACATGTTCTTGGCTGATGCTGCTCTGTCTGGCATCTGACCTATCCCTACATGTTGTACAACTCAGGAAGCTGGCCTTTATAAACTAGTTGCAGAGTTGGCTGCAGCAGTACCCTCGGACATGTCTGATCTCTAGCAAGTCATTGTTGTCTGCTCTTCAAAATGCAGATATCGATTATTTCAACTGGAAGGAAATAACAATATTTTTTTTCCTTTTTGTGTCTCTTAGGTCATTGGCCTTAGTGAACAGCTTTCTTTGATGTTTGGAGCTACAGCAAGACACCATTTGGGAAAGTTCCAAAAGTAAGTCCCTTTGTGTGCGGATACTGATGGCATTGCAAATTTTATTATAAAATTGCTTATTTTTTATTTTTTACATATATCCTTGGAGATGAAAACACGTTCAGTAATTGTCATTGGAAAGGATATCTCACGATCCTTTCCAACAACAGACGGTACATACAGCACTGTTCTGCTCTATGGAGAGGGAAGGGTGTGGAACGACAGAGTGGCACCCGCTGCACTCTCCCTCCCATCACTTGTATTACGATTGCTCTCCTTTTGTGGATCTGCCAGGGCGGATCCATGAACGACGACAGATGAGAGCTGTACATTCGCCAGATTTATATCCGATGCTAGCCCTGAGGCGATTATCGGACGAGAAACATCTGATGTGTACGTAGCCTTAGATGGCAAGCCTAATTTTTCAGTTTTATTTTTGGACAAATGTTTTAAGAACAAATCAAGTCCTGCAGGTAATTGTTTTTTTGAATAGATTTTGTGAGAAAAGACCTTGGTTCAAGCCTTGATATGTGCTTAACTCAAGGTAATGCCCTTAAAAAATCCAGTGTTTTTTTTGGATGGCTTGTTTAGAAAATCCTCCCAGCATGATGCAAAGACTTGACCCTTGCTCTGTGTGGAAGCGGTGGTCTGTCTACAAATGTATGATCCACCTTTTACTGATAAGGAGCTTTTTGTAAAGGATGTTTGGACATCTTCATACATAAGACATTAATCTAATCAGGTTCCAAATCCAATATAATAAAATGTATAAAAAATAAGTCATTCTAAAGCTTCTTCTGGAATGGTCTTCCTCATCCTATTCAGCTTGCTCAAACTTTCAGATCCTTTAAAAAAGCACTCAAAACCCATTTTTTTCTAACTTGCGTACCTGTCTTTTCTGTCTTCTAAAACCCTCACTACTCATCCACCATTCCATATCTCTGCTCCTGTTTTGTGATACTTCCCCCACCTCCTAGATTGTAAGCTCTTTGGGACATTGTGTCACTCTGTATCTGTCTGTCATATTCTACCCCTATTTAATGTATAGCGCTGCGTAATATGTTGGTGCTAGATAAATAATCATAACTTGAAACTATCTTTCATAAGTTCCTTTAGTGTTGGGGTTCTTGTGATATTCATCTTGCTAAATGGTTCTTTATTGTTTAAACAGGGGTCATATATTTGTGACTTGGAAAGCCTTTGTTCGGCTTTCTTTCTGTTCAGAGATTAGGTAAATGCAGGATGTATGTGGTTATTGGCTGAGCCGTGTTTATCGGTGTGTTTGTTCATACAGAGAAAAATGTGTATATTATGGGAAGCATTATTACAATATTTTTCTTCGCCCTCGATTCACATGAACTTTTCCTCCTGCGCACTTGGCTTCGAAATAGGATAAAGCAAATTGTGTTTTTGCAGCGGATATGATAATACAAGCAACAGGATCAGATCCCTGAAAAGCTGATTGAATTATTCAGGGGAATATTTTGCACAGCTGTTTTAAATGAGTGTTACTTTGCAAAGCTTGTTATATGAAGGATTATATGAAGAGCTTCCCCCTCCTCATCTGCTTGGCTGCTGCGGCAATGATTTAGTAGCGTGCAATGAAAGGATTACGATAGGCAATGAAAGAGCAAACCCTTGATTATGAGATGTTACAGTAAATAACAAGGGTGTTCTCCCTTTTTTTTTTTTTTTTTCCCTTCCCTACTTAAAAACTTTCCCTAGTTTAAAAACTGCTGGTATTGAGTGACTCTTACTTTTCCATAGATTGTGAAACCACAATAACACAGTAATATAGGCTTAGAAAAGTATACATGGTTAAGGGAACTTGTTCTAGGAAAATTGATATAGCTGGCATTACAGACATTTAATTTCACAAATGCTGTCTTACTGACATTTTAGCTTCAAGACTTTCCTTCACTTTGTTTAGGCTCAGTGTCTTTGTTTTCAAATCAAACAGCCAGGCAAGTAGCATTATAGAAAAGCCTTCATTATTGGCATATTTTTTAGGAAAGGTTTATTATAATGCTACCTGTTGGACATCATTAATTGAAGCCCAAAACTTTTGGCTATGTGTGTCTGATACTTTCTGCTCTCCCGGTATCTCATTTGATGACACCTAGGTGGTCTTCCAGGTTCTACCTACTTTCTCATTTCAGAACTGTATTATTCTACTGTCTTTTTCCCGAATCCGCCCTTATGTCCTATAAAATTGTATTTTTTTAAATCTCTATAGTTATTATGTTCAATGGGGCCCATGCACTCAAAAGTGGTATTTCAGCTGCAGTCTGGGTGGCTGATTTATCTGCTGGATTGTTATCACTAGTAAACTCCCCCTAATTAAGAGTTCAGTTCTTGCCCTGCTTAGACCCTACACTGCTTTTAGTGTTCTCAAAGGGCAGAAAAGCCTGCAGGCTCCAGCAAGATGCCATTTTTTTTCTTTCATATAAAATGTTAAATGCTTTTTTTGTTATGGCTCAGAATGACTACAGTAATTTTTAGTACAATTGTTATTTATTTTTTTATTTTCTTATTATACTTAATATTGTTTTGGATGAAATTATGAAAGCATGACCTATTGCAGACAGCCCAGGCAGTCACCTGTGCTCCTATACTCTTATTAAGCCAGGTAACCCACAACAGAGCTGGNCAGGGCTTGTTAAATGACTTGTACAAAGTGCAAAATGATTCTTTTTGTCCTCTGCCTATGCATGGTACCACATGACTAAACACTTTGGAAACATCCGATGACAATCTGTATTTATTGTACACTGGACGGTAAGACATTCAAAATTTGCCCTGGTGCTTTCCCCTAGAATATTTTTGGCAAAGACATATAAATTGTTAAAGTTGGACCAAATAATTGGGTTATATGAACATGAGTAAAATCTAAATCTTCAGGCAAATGGCTAACCACAGTGTTCTCACCAGTTTTTTTTTTTTTTTTTTTTAGCTGGAAAAAGCTGTAAATGGGTGGTCAACAAATGGGCAAGGCAACACATGACAAATGTACTGTAATCAGTTGTTGATATAGAAATCCAGTAACCTCTAAAAGTCATCTTTCTTCCATCCTACATATTTTGTTTCAACTTTCTAATGCTCACCTTCTTAGTATGTCCCATTTTTTCCTAGTCATTGTAATATGCCTAACTGTCCAGTTTCCCTGTATTGTGACCCAACTTTTCAGTAACCAACAGCCGGGTGGTGCGCCCGACTTAAAGAGCTGGGGAGACCACTGATGAAAACACACTTGATAATAAAACTGCTTTACCTTCCAATAATTTGTTTGTCCACCTACTACAGAGATTTTTACGGCCCTATCGCACAACACAGCCAAGTGGGTAACTCTTCTTGCACACTGGTGTCCTGTCTCCACCACCAGGCTTGCTGGCTGGATAGTGATGGAGGAGCAGCAGACCCATGAAGTCGTCCCTCTGACTTCCAGTCCCTTATTGTCTATTTCCAGGCTGTATAGGATATTGCAAGTGGTTGATATCAACTTGCAGTAGCTAAATTTAAATATAATATATAATGTTTGCATAAATGTTATTGTAATATTGATTATAATCATTATAATGGTGGTATAGGTTTAAATAAGTCACTGTCTTCAGGTGAGCTTTATCACATAAATATAATAGAAAATCAAAATGTGTTAAGTTGCTGCCCCTCATGCTACACCAGCACAGGCAGAGAGAAAGATAGATTGCTGTTTATCTTTTGTATGTGTTCTTGGCTACAGCCCATTCCACAACATGCCCAGGTTATTTAAAGCTACTTAACCTCTACAGATAGATTAACCCACCCTCAGCTGGTTAACCAGCCATTGCAGCTTTGGAATTGTTACATTGATTGGTTTTTAATTAGCATTAATTGCATTATGCAAATGAACAGTAGGAGTTCCTGGACATCCTAAAATCTGTTTTGAAGAAAGTGATGTGTAATGCTATTAAATATTGTAACCCGCAGCATGGTGGTGTGGTGGCTCAGAGGTTAGCACTCTGGCCTTTGCAGTGCTGGGTCCCAGGTTCAAATCTCGTCCAGGACACTATCTGCATGGAGTTTGCAGGTTCTCCCCTTGTTGCATGGGTTTCCTCCCACATTCCAAAAACATGCAGTTAGGTTAATTGGCTAACAAGACTGTATTAATGAAATATGACTATGGTAGGGACATTAGATTGTGAGCTCCTTTGAGGGACAGCTAGTGACAGGACTATGGACTTTGTAATATGTAAGCTGTGTAATATGTTGGTGCTATTACGATGTTATTATTACACAGAACTTATATATCATTTGTCATAGCTCTACAACTTCATTACAAGCAACAATAGGGAATTTTCTAAAATTGCAGATATTTGTTTATCTCACTCCAATACAGAATTATTCTGCATTGGAAATCGAGCAAGCATGGCAGCCATCAACTGATTTTACATACCCTGTAAAAGCACTGTACTCTTCTGTGCCTGGGACATTAACTTATTTTATATGTTACTTTTTGTTCTGGAAAATATACAATCGATGGGGCTTTCTTCAATCTGTTGGAGTCTAAAATTACCTGTCAGCCGTGTCAAAAGCCCAGATATATCCTGTGCCTTGTTCTCTACTCTGCGGTGTTATTTTAGGAAAGGGATCTAATTAGCTCTAGCTATTGCATACTACAGGATGTTTAGCATATTTTGCTGTGTATATAATTAGAGTGGGTGGGTTTGAGCAGTTTATAGTGTAATTTTATTATGTTTTTTGTTATAGGTTAGGAAGAGAGGGGGTAGGAA
Organism: Pyxicephalus adspersus; assembly: GCF_032062135.1. NCBI lineage: Eukaryota > Metazoa > Chordata > Amphibia > Anura > Pyxicephalidae > Pyxicephalus > Pyxicephalus adspersus. The sequence continues at coordinate 128,011,670 of NC_092862.1, read as the reverse complement.
AATGAGCAGGTTCTTCTTACAGTCTGATTGCTTAGATTCATTATTTTTTTTTCCTGATCACCAAACCTTATCACTAATATTGCTCACAATAAAAGTAAGAGTAAATCCTAAAGTTGGTGTGAGTAGAATGGGAAAATAGCAAATATCTTCCAATAGGGCATACAAGTTCAAAGTATTTAATACTTAGTTAAGCTATTTTTCTCTGTACCTGCAGAATAAATGCTCTTTTTACACCTCCTAGGCCATGGCCATGTCCAGTATCTTCCTTATTCCCCAGTCTGTATAGGAGGTATTGCCTTTCTTTGGGTGTCCACATCTCGAACTTTGTGACATGGACTCTTCCTATTTGTTGCCCAGTGGTGGGGTCCTCCCTGTATACAGAAGGGTCTGCAAATCCTTGCAAAACAGATTTTAGGGACCAGCAGCACAGTCATATTTACAGCTTTAGAGTAGCGGTACCTTCACCCAGAAACCCTAGAAAGCCACCCGGAGGTTGCATTTATTAGTGTATCCTAATACCCAATGTAAGATAAAGGGAATAGACTAGAATGTCATAAAGGGGTATAGAAAGAGGAATACAAAATTGAGCTTTAAGCAGAACAAACATCAGACAAGTAGTCTGAAATCCTTTTTTGCTTCCATGTTCCATTCTAGCACTTTTGTTATTGTAACAGGTAAAACTTGGACAGCCTGGCAAACAACACTTCTCATATCAGATACTGACAGACACAAAGCTTCATTTACTAAACTGTATTATATAGGAGAATGTGTTTGTGGAAACAGTCATATGCTGTGTTTTAATAAAGCACACTTGTGCCATTTCATTTTTTTTCCTGGCAACGTGACGGAAATCCTGCATGTGTATTGTCATATTGTCAAGGAAAAACTTTTTCTGACGCTGTGATTTAATGCGAGTCATGTGTGCAGTATTGTGGGCCTTCCTGGCACTCGGAGCGCTGAATAAGGCTGGCAAAAGCCACACTGGTAGCATGACATCAAAGAGAAATGCCACACACCTAATTCTATTGTGAAGGATGATTCCTAATTCTAATATTATGCTTTTTTTATATTATATATGTCTTTGCGTCAACTTTATTACTGCCCCCCCCCCTGCTGGTTTGTAAGATAATGTTTTGCTTCCTTGGCCATTGCTGGACTTTGTTGTCCTATTTTTGGCTGGGCTGTTATACTGTGAAAAGGTTATCATGCAAAAATAGGACAGATAGTAGGGCAGAGATAGGAGGGGAATGTGACAGACAAAAAGAGAGGCCAACTGCTGAAAGGGGAACACCGCATGCTGGATAGCAGAGGACCTATCATTGCTTGCAGTTTTTCCATTTTGCTGCTGTCTATCTTTTCATTAGTATAGAAACTGCCTTTCGCAAAAGGTTAGCATTAAGGACTGCAGTAATTTCATGGGAACCTTTGTTTGGAAAATATATGTATATTGACTTACTGACCTCTTCTGAAAATGAGCATTATAACATTAGAATGACTATTCTAATGCTCTCCCCCCACCTCCATTTTACTTGGCCTTCCTGCACTCCTCCTTTGTCTTCCTTGAGCTTCAACCCCAGAGGGCTAGCTCTCTGATAATGCCATAGCTTGCACAGTGTTTAATACTATTTTTTTCTCTCTTGGCTAAGATCAGAGCTGATGATTGCCCTCTCAATCCAGGGCCTTTCATGCCCAGAGGCCCCAGTTTTCAGCGAGTGAATAAGAAGAATTTAAGCGGTTCATGACCTTTTTAGCTACATGTACTGTGAAGGAATTCATCTTCAGAAATTTCCGACTTTAGAGTCCTAACTGTATTTATTTGGTTCTTAGCAGCTTACAGCAGCAGGTGTTAATATTAGAAGGTTAAAAGGTTGTAAAATTTTGCTTTCATAGAGAGTTTAGGGAAGGAATAAGTAGAATCTTTTTCCTCCCAGAATCCCTAGGCATTTTAAACCAAGCAATGAATAGGTGAGTGGGGTGGAAAGAGAAAGAAATCAAAAATGATAGCTGACAGCACTGCAGCATTACTACTACCACCACTGCTGCCCCCATTCATTATGTAGTTGCCTCCAGGAACAAGCTACATGTAGCTTCTTCCCAGATGCAGTAGTTCCTTGGCATAAGGAAGCAGTAACTGCACTGCAACCTCACCACCAATGTGAACGCACAAGGCCTTATTTTCTATTGCAGCATAATCCTGGCAGCCCGCCCTCCTAATACAAACACACAGTAGGTGTTTGCAAGCTCTAACAAGCCAATTTTGTTGAGATCTTTGAGAATTTTACAGACAATTTACTTTACAGTACATGTAGCCAGAACTGATTAGGTTTGTATTAAAACTTTTTTGCGGCTTGTTAGGAATAAATACTTTCATGCACATAGTCTGGGCACAGGTAGACTTCATGGCTTTTTTTTTTTTTGTAACATTTGTTTGTACTTTTTACATAGGCTTAGAAACAAAACTTTATTTCCTGTATATATTCCTTTCCAGAGGCACTGATCTCTGCTGCCAACTATCTTGAAGTACATTCTTTGAATCTTTTTAATGTTAAGAAACTCAAAAGTATTCAAACAATTAATAACTTTCCTGAAAAGACAACATATAAAGACAACATATACTTTTGAGAATTTGTCATTTTGACCTTTATTATAATGCTGCAGAAAAGAGAGCATACAAAGCGCAATCACTAATGTACAATGCAAAGCAGGGACAGTAAAACAAAACTAAACACAGTAAAATACTCACATGTGCCTGTTCTGTCACAGGCACCACCATCTTCTTCCTTCTTTTGCGTTCCAATCTTCAGCCATCTTTATTGGCTGAAAACAAGAAAAAATGATAAAATGCACACAAGGTATGAAGCAGCCAACTTCACAGTATTGATAATAATCAAATGGCGCTAATAATCTCAGAAAAGATAAGACAATTCAATCAAACCCACATAAATATAACTTAGAGATAGAGATAAATAATAAAAAAAAATATTGACAAGGCCAGTTTGGCATAACTCCTGTGCAGGTGCATGACAATTCATTTAGTGGCAATATCCACAAAGGAAAAAAAATTGCCGGTTTTCCCTTGCAACAAAAACAAAGCTGCACATTTGCAGCTCTGCGAAATTTGACAGCTGGGCAGTGATCAGGTAGGTAAGACTAGTTATAGGGAACAGAAGGGACATCACTCGTCTTTCTGCAATAACCACCTGCCCGGTCATTAAATTGATACATATTTAGGAAGCAAGTGAACATAATACACAAATTAAATACATAGGAGTGCTGTTTTACATTCCCAAATATTTGTATTGGTTTTTTCAGTTCTGAGATTTGCATAGCTCTGCCACATCCCTGTATAGGAGGTTGAAGAGGGGAATAAAACCCCCTTCCCCCCAGCATGTGACTGGAAAAGAAAGGTAAGAAATGAACTGCCAAGCTCATTCCTCTGCTCTCTACTTCTGTTAGCATATTTATTTTCAGTAGAATGTAGTATTTTTATTGATTTTATGTTTTATTATAATGTAGTATAAATCCACAGTATTCTGCTTGGCTTTTCATTCTGCCCATCCTTCTTCCAAAGTTCCATGGCACAAATAAATTAGAACTAACTGATACCAGGACAAATACATTATTAGAGGGTTTTACTGTGTGTGTTTTTAATATTATTATTATTATTAGCTTGAAGTTTAGCTTTAAATTATAGGGGGCAGACTGTAAGCTTTCTAGAAATGAAAAATAAAGAAACGTGCTTAAAAAAAAAAAAAAGTATAATGGAAAGCTGAAACAGTCAAATAGTACATACAATGAAAAAGGTGGCCACTGGCTGCGAGGAGGAGAACAGCTGATTTGATCCTCGCCGTTTGCAGAGCTATTTATGGTAGATTAGCCTGAAGCATGTGCTCCTCTCTTCAAGCCATAAATGGTTGCTCCTCTGTAATGTTACCACACTGCATTTGGCTTGGAGTGTTCTGAGGTTGTAGCAATCCTCTAATTTCATGCGGGCAAACACAGGCATGGATAAAGACAACGCTGGCACATACAGTCTGTTGAACTTCATCTTGCAGCTGAGAACTTTTTTTTGCCCCCAAGATTTTTTCTTCTCTGACCAATCCAGATTTTTCTACAGCTGTGTTGGGATTGGCTTTTGGTCACATGTCTGATGTGCGTGTGATTTTAGCTGCCGGCTGAAGTTACTCCTGAACTTTCTTGGCAACAGGCGTCATATATACCTGCATATTCTCTAATTCGTGAGCTGTATTTCATGTTTGCAGTTCTCACAATGGCCACCAGGACAACTAGAGTGGGAGAATCTACATAGCAGAGACACAAATCCTGGCATGGGTTCTAAACCCTCCCAGCTCATTTCAAAATGAATATTTTGAGCTATACATATGTCTTTACAGTGGTCTCCTCCAGCCTCTTTTAGCGGGGTACACCACGGTGCACTTTTCAGTAACTACCCGCCTGTTTTTGGATGGATACTGAAGAGATGGCTCACAATACAGGGGCTGCTACCCAGCTACAATTTCTTCCCATCTGGCTCAAAATTTCTGAGTTGACCACTGCTTTTATATAATGGTTTCTATGTGGAAATTGGGAATGAGGTTTTGGTTGTTGACTTTTAAGACTACTGTTTTTCTGAACTGGCAACATTAATGTACCATACTTTGAATCTTACAACATAGGGGAATATTGGCTTGGATGGACTTGGTTTGCAGATGGTACAAGGCAATTGAACGTCGTCGATTTTATCTGTAGAAGAATTTTTTGTATAGATATATAGACCGCAAAATTTCTGAATTTATTATCACTGCATATTCTTTTAGTTTTCAATATTGGTAATACTTTTTCTATAAATATTTTATAAGATGCATTTCCAAATGGACACATCAGCATAGATCGATGCATAAGATATAGGTTGCAAAGATCTTTACTTTTAAATCCCTGTTTTATTCATAAACCAATTCCAAATCAAGTGCACTGTCACTTCTCTTGGGAAAGTCTACCCATACAAGAACTTTTACATTCCAGCTTCATTAAGGAAATGTTTTTTTTTTTTTTTTTTTTTTTTTTTTTTTTTTTTTTTTTACTTGCCACCATTACCATCCATTTAGATGTATCTAGACAGTCCATGAAATAATGTCATCTATGTTGTCTCAAGTCTACAAACAACGGGTCTGTTTTAAATTGTGTGCTTAATGCCTTGCGTCGGCCATTCCAAAGTTTTATTGTTGGTAAAGTTAAATATTCCTATTTTATTCTTCTTATTTGTTTTGTCATGTGGTTTTAAAATGATTGTGTCTGTGGACAATCCATTGCTCCTAAAAGTCCACATATAAGTTAAAACTTTGTTGATATCTTTTGAATGATCACTTCTATCCACTAGTCCAGGATATTGATGGAAACTGACACGTGGAGCACTGGCGCAGGCCCAGGTTTTTATTGATGACCATTTTGACCCTGGCGACATCTGTTCGGGTGAAAACTGACTAAGAGGAGATTTACTCTCACTTCTTACTCACTGCCTATTTTTTCTCTGATATCATAAATCTCCTCTCCACAACTTTACCTTTTGAAACAAAGTCTAACTTTGGCTACACACTTAAAGCAATGGTTACATCCTTGGTACTCCTCTGTCCATGACCTCTTTGAAAGATTGCACCTACCTTTACTCTCCTTCCTCTTTTCCTTATAAAGGTTTTTGTTCACAAGTGGGGCGTTTCCTTTCACTTTCTGTCCTAACAGAAAGTGAACAGAGTCCTCCATAGAGGTGACAAAGTCCTAAAATATAAACTCTGTGCCATCATCCATCGGTCTTGCTTTTTTTATAACTCCGGAACAGGTTGCAACAGCCAACTGTGAAAACGTCCAACTCCAGTTGGAAGAAAAAGGAGCAAAATAAGCACAAATACTTTTTTTTCCTGCTACATTTCTGTAATCTAAACCTTGTGTGTGTGTGTAGATAACAGAATAAAATAAAATAAACAGTTTTGCTCTGGACGACCTTTAGATCTTCTGGTTTTAATAAAGATCTCAGACCTGATATGTGAATGGAAGAATTCAGCTGAGCCAAGACATCGGGGAGCAGCACTGTGGTTTATATTCTTATGGGGATCCTCTATCAGATGGGATGTGCTGTTGAGGGCTCAGGTTTTCTGTATTTCATTCCAAAAAAACTAAACCAGATACAAAAAAACACGATTAACTAAATTCTCATTAAATGGAAAAAAAATCTGAAATGGAATGTTTACCAGTAGTAGTCGGTCCTTGAATAAAGGGGGACCTATGGCTATTATGGCTTTATAACTCTCCAGGTATGAGAAGATGGGGCATGTGCACATGGGTGATAGCACCTGCAGATTTTATAGGCATTCTGTTTCTGGGGTCAGTGCCCAATCTCAGTTTGGTAACAGAGCCACTCCGTGCATGCAGCTTTTAAAGCCAGATTTGATGAGCTATTCTGATATCGAATGCTAAGGATTTTACTGATGGCTTTTTCCTGGAGTTTAAGGGACACCATGCTTCAGAACAGATATAGAGGCCTTTTTTATGAAATTGGAAATCTTTACTTTTGTAACACCAGAAGAATCTGACTTCTAAAAGTGGGGAATAGAGGTTCTGTAAAACCTGTGCAGTGGCATTCAGGTTCTACATTCACTTAAATGAAATAACAGTTCTACATTTTTCAAAACACTGTTCAACTGCAGAAGTAGCAAGCATGGTGGACATCATAGGCCACAATAGGGATCATTAGTGAGATATATATATATAAATTGTAATTAAAATAATTACAATAATTGTAATAATTACATTTATTGTAATTTTATTAAATTGGATGGACTGAAAATGTCAGTCTGTTTTTAGGGTGAATAACCTCACTTGTTATTATAAATAGGCCCCAAAAAGTGTACTTTCTTTTTTTCAACAGTGCTCCTCCTTTTAATGTATACCTACATGCTGCAGTCTGCAGGGGAAAATATACTCTCTGCTGTCAGGACTTAAGCAGGCTTCCATGGACTTTGATGGGACCCCATAAACTTTAGATAAGGACACTGCAATGGGATTAGGTTAAAGTATTGTTTTTAGAGTGTGCAAACTGGTCCTATTTAGGCATTAACGTTTTGTGCACTATCCTATGGAGTAATCTAAGAGCCTTCATCTGACATTGAACTTTTCGTAGGTCTAGCAGGACTCCCCTTTCTTTTGGTGGCCCTGCACTTGAGCTTTTAATTGCCTGTTTTGTTCTTGGTATTTGCTGTAACTTACCCATTACTGTGTTGTGTTCATGTACCTGAATGTTTAGGGAATTCCAGTGACATGGTAATTTGATCATTTTGGAAAGTTGTCATCTGGTGATAACGTGACCTTATACCCCACAGTATCTGTCACTTATTTAGATGCACTGGAGAAGTGATCTAATATAGTATTATAACAAAATTGATGTTCTGCTATGTATTGAAAACTATTCTCACATACCTATCGCCTTCATGTTCATTTTTTATTTCATACATTGCTAAATATGTGTTATGGTGCATTCATGGTATTTAAGAAAACACTTTTAGTTTATTACAGAGTTTTAGTTCCTCTATATGAGAAGAGCTCCACCGTGTTTTATGTTCTATTTCTTTGATGTGATAAGCTGAGATGCCATGTGTTACACGGTCATTATTCATATATGGGGAAGGGAAGGTTGGGAGGGGGATTCTGAGCAATGGGATGATCTCACTCCCATGCCAAGCATTTCCAAAGTGTGTTTTAGGATGACATAAATAACATCTAATGAGGAAAGTGAGAATGCCAGTGGAACATTCTGTAAATGGGCAGAGAAGGAAGGCTCTGATGTTTTTGGGCAGGTTATGTCTTGTGCAAAAGTTGTGTAATACTTTTATTTCTTATTGTAAGACTTACATTTTAGGTTATGAGCCTCAAAGGATCCCTAAATATGTAACAGCTGATTGTTTTATTTACTTGAAGTATATCTCTAATTTTTTTCAACCCAAGGTAAAGTAGGGAACAGTTGGTGTTTGCTCACATGAACAGTTGTGCAGTTGTTAGGGTACCACTTTACTTTTATATTCACAGTACATTCTGTACTAGTGCCTGAAAGGCAGAAATGTTGGTTCTGGCACTGGGTTGAATACACAACTGACTGTCAGATGTTGCAGATAGTATTTCAGAATGTAGGATACTGTAGAAAACATGTGAATGATATATTGTGAATGCCTGCACTAGCAGCTACCACTCATCGCTGAAATCATCCATATTTCAATGATGAGCACCATGGGGTGAGTAGCACAGGGCTGCCATTATCAGGGGAGGGAAAATGGATACTTGTGTTCCAGGATCCAATGAAAAGAAATTGTCTTGGCTATGTTGACACTTTTAGACATAGAGGAGGCCGAGCCCATAAAATGTACCTAGTGTATGGGGCCCAGAGATTTCAGGGCCCTGGGGTATCAATGGAATTGTGGCTGGGGGGCAGTGCCACCATCCTCTAACTGCTGTAAAAAATGGAGCTGTGTGTACTTATTTTTCACAGGTTGACACTGAAGTTTAGCAGCTGCTGTGCTTGCTGTACAGAATTAGTAGATTTCTAAATACCTTTACTGCTTGCATGGATAGTTTTGCAAGCAACCAGTCTGTAGAATTAGCTGATCCTTCCTTGATTGTACCATTCAAAAATAGGGTACCAAAAATGACTGCTTTATCGTCATGACTGCAAAACTGTATATCACCTGTATATAAACCTATATCAGCCAGTGATCACAATGTTTCCAATGGTCTTAAAACTTATTGTAAAATTATAAAGTTGCCACATATGAACGCACCCTACTATCAAATCTCCATTGGGGCTAATGATTGCAGATGAGTATAAATCCCTTGTGGAACGTCTCCTGTCTGACTATTTTGGCAGAGTACCCGGGTGCCCTGGGTTACGCACCTCATTAAAATCCAGCCGTCGCGTGACTTGGCACACAGATCTGGTAAAGATCCAAACTATGGCCCTATAAAATGGGGAATCAATTAAAGATAATTACTACTCATTAAAAAGTATTTTAACAAGCTTCTGACCATTTTGCAACTTATTTCTGTTTTTTGTTTACTTTTTTTTTAACTGCTTTCATAGCTGTCCAGTTTGATTGGTTTGTTAGGTAGTAATATCTTTCAGGCAGTAGAGGAGAAAACATGTATTCCCTCTTGTGTTATTTACAAATAAGGGGGAACAAATCTTTCGATGGATGTCTGTTCTGTACCAAGAATGCTTCCTAACTTGGTGAACACATGTCATATAGTTTACAGTCCCAGTCATTCACTTTTCATCATTTTTTTTGTATGTAACATGCAGGGTTAGCTTTTTGCTGTGCAATAGAGAGAAACATGTTTGCAGAAAACTTTTTAGAAAAGAACAAAGTTCATGAATTGCTCTTATACAGTATGTATTTGGTTTTGAACTTGAAGAGATACGAATCATATTGTTCAGCAATTGGACATAGAAGTTGCTGTATAGATGTAGGAAAATGTAGTGGACTTAGCTTACTGAAGTCTTTCTAGTTTGGATCTGTATTCAGTATTACAATATTTTCGCATATTAGGGTGGTCTAACATGAAGAATTGTGGTGTATGATAACTGTGTTATCCCAATACCTTTTGGATGGGCGCACCACCCGGCACTTTTCAGTAACCACCTGGTTGTTCCTGGGTGGTTACTAAAGATTTGGGTCACAATACAAAGGTTGCCACCCACCTGTGATTTTTTTTTTTTTTTACCCCCCACTCAGATTAAAAAAGTTTCTGGGTTGAACACTGTAATTTATGATAAAAAAAAAAATGAGGGGGGAAATTTGCAAACGCATAAGAAAATAAATGTAAAATCATGTAATGTATAAATGCCCATTTCATACACACATATTGTTAAGTGGTGCTTTTTGGACATAAATGAGGCCTGGGTTTCCCAGATTGTTTCATTCCTGTGTATGAATGGGAGTAAATGGAGCACAAGCTGTGCTGCCAGGCCACAAAGCTTCATCTGTCCGCTACAGGCAATACTGTGAGTTATGAGAGAGGCAATCAGCCAGCTATAAGAGGAAGTGTTCTAAGTCACCAGGGCTTTATCCACCTGGCAAGCATTAATGAATACAAATGGAGAATAAGGACTTGGATTATTTTGTTATTTAATTAGTTGTTTCCAGGCCAGGTGTTTGTAAATGTGGTGATATCATCTGGTCAGATACCTTTAGCTGCTCACTGTTATTCCACTGGGACGAGGTCGATGCACAAACCTTGGAGCATGACCCACAACATAAAAATCAAAACGCTCCTCTCCCATTCTTTGTGACGTGTCTGAATAAATGTCGCTTTCCCAAGACTGTTGGGTGGTTGCTGATAGCATAAATGCATGCTAATTTGGAGTATCACTCCAGGACAAGACCTGGCCTTTATGTAGGAGCTCATTGATAATTTTTATTACATAGGTATGTTGCTAACATCAAAAGTAATTAAAGTGTATGTAAACCAAACCATGAACTTCCTTTCTGCTCCCCCCCTTTTTTATAAACCGAACCAAATATTATTAATGCAAGAAAATGACCCGTTTATCCAGTTAGTGTAATAGGCCTTGCCGAGTTCATTCCTGTGCAATACATGCAGCTGTATGTTGCCATGCATTGCTTTTTTAGAAATGCAAAGTCAGACTTGGCACTGGACCTTACCAATCAGAAGCAACCATGGGCTTTGCTCATTGCATTGATATAAGCCTGACTTTACAGAGATCTAACACAGCCCTTGCTCAGTAACCACTGCTTCCGCAAGGGTGAGACGGTTTTTCTCTACAGCATGCTGGCAGGAGACGGGCTTTTCGACTTGGGCTGTGGCTGCTTTCTAAAGAAAATGAACTGTAAGACTTTGCATGCTTTTGTTTTGATGCAGCTGGAATTTGTATAGCTAAATTAAACTGGGAGTTCAAGTGGACTTTAATGTCTGTGGCTGGCTTTAGCACTAGTGTAATAATCTGATAGCTAGGAGGAGGATTGCAAAGTACACTCCTTGCCGATAGTTATTTCACGTCTCCTGTACTTCCTGCTGTTCGAGTTTTTTCTTTCTTTTTTCTTTTTTTTTTTTCTCTTTATCTGTGTCATTTCTGAAGCATGTGTTTTAATTTGTCTGAAGCTGGAGTTTTTAGCATCTCTCAGTCCCTATGACCCAATCTGTATCTGAGTGCCTAATTTCTGTTTGTAATCTGATTACTGGCTTGGGTTCCTCCAGCTTCCCAGCCCATTGCTATGCACTCACTGTGCTCAGGCTCTCCAGCTTGACAGGCTCAGTGCAGTGCTGGGGAAATGCTGTCTCTAAAGCTCTTTGGAAGCGGCCTGAGGCTTTGGTTCTGTCTAAAATAAAGACATTGTCGCACTGGCAGAGGAAAAATGTTTAGAAACCGATGGATTTCCACTTATATGGGGAGTGTTCTCTGTCCTGAGGATCCAGGTTAGTGGCTTATGTCATTTCTGAAATGAATATGCATTGATTTATTGACCTAATACATAAAATGTTTCTTTAACACACCCAAAGGCTTGTTCGCACTCATGGACAATGTGCAAAGTGCAGGAATCCGGTTGTACTCATCCTATACCCTTAAACTAAAATCTGGTAGCTGTAGGTCACTGTGATTTGCACAATATTGCTTTCTGAACTATTTTTAAAAAATGAAACCTTTAATATAGAGAACTGGTTTGTTTCCTTATTCGTATACAGTAACCATAGATTAGATAGATCTGTTAATGAGCTTAAAGGGACTTTGTCTCATTAGTGTTAAATATGTCAGAATGCTTAATCCAGAGCTAGTTGTATTTTGTGCTTTTCTGGAGCACTTTTGCACTTCATGCAAGCTTTGATTAATTTACTATAGTGTCCAAATGTTGTGTGTCTGGGTTTATCTGTATGTTCCCAGGTGCCACCCATTGTATACACAGTGACTGTTCGCATATTCTAGGATAGAAAGCAAAACTCGGTTATATCACAAGGGAGCAGTGTACTAATTGCTCTGTGCACCTTGCAGCTGCCATGCACAGTGCTCCAATTCTTATCTCCCAAGTGCTATGCAAAAACACTATAAAAGAATGAAAAGATGTTTTTTGGGTCACAGGTTGGACGATTTTTTCTGGTTATTCTTTCCATGTTAAAGCAAATGCTCTAAATGTATAAAAATATAGTTATGTTTCTAAAATAAATGGTATGCAAAACGTTAGTTGATATTACTAAATCAAATCAATATTTGGAATAAAGTAACATTATTACATTCTTTAGTTCACCTAAAGCCTAGGTGTAAAGATCTCATGGTCAATGCCTGCCAAGAAAACTTTGGGTGTTTTTATAATATTATGTACAGTATATGGGGACTTTTTAGACAGATTCTCCCTAGTCTGATAAAAAAGAACATGGAGCAACTGTAATAACCCAGAAGCGAAAAATGCATGTGGTATAAAAAAAAATAAAATAGGGCTACTCTTCAGTATGTATAAAACAATATTGCCACTGAGATGACAATAGACCAGTTGCTTCTCTGTCCAGGACAAGTATGTAAATGGAAGATTTCTAATATCTCCTTGCTGTGAATGCTAGTTTCCTGGCTGTTATGCTGATCCAGTGGC
>NC_092862.1:127951622-127998055 GCF_032062135.1 Pyxicephalus adspersus | reverse complement strand
TCCTACAAGGAAGATTTGGCGTACTCTACTAATATATCTAGATATAGTGTTGTCTGTCAAGGTTTTTATTCATCCAGGTCATTGAAAAGCTAGTAGTAGTAGGTCTCATTCATCGGGATATATTCTTGTAATTTTGAAGACGTTTGTAGCTTCTTCATCATAGATATATTGTTCGTTATCACATTTGACTTTCATTGAAGGTAATGCCTGCTTGTATTTTAATTGCTAAGATTGTGACAGATTTACTTTAAAAACATTTTCTTCTAGGATAATCCAAAGCTTTTGAAGCTTGAAAACTCGGTCATATTTAATTTGGCTGACATACATATAAAAACCCGGAGGGTTCTTATTTTTGTGTCAGGCCTGCAAGTGTAGCAGTTCTAAAGCTTCATTAATTCTGACATGAATGACTTTGGCGTTGTCTGGTTTTATCCATAAGCTGTGTTTAGCAATTTGTGTACTAAGCTGTTTGTTGGATTCACGGTGTGGCTACAACTGTTATAGCTGTATATAGAGAGATATGTGAATCCTGTGCAAATGTGACAGGTGTATGTGGAATCAGGTGTATGTATGGAATTCCAGCTGTAAAGCTGCAGTGAAGCCTTTTATTAAGTAATTATAGCTAATCATTTGCCAGGCTTAGAAAAGAACATGCACATTTATAGCCCGACTCATACTTTTTTTTCTTGTTTTTACAAAGAGCTGGTTAGAAGTGCTCCAAGAAAAGTCACAGGGACTGAAATGTAGGGAAACACACCTTAATGGCGACCACTACAAAACTAGAATACTGCCAAGTACTGTGTGTGGTTTTTTCCCCCTTACATTCTTCTTGGCCTGTATGAACTATGTTGCATGACATGGTTACCCTTAGCATTGTGCGTTTGCACTATTGACTGATGATGTAGGCACCGGACTGCAGTAACATCGGGGCTCAAAGTCACTTGACCCAGAAGCACAGTGCCACAAGACATGCTGTTAAGGAGCTTAAAGGTAAATTTCTTTTCTTAACTCTGTTTAATTATGCATTATTCATCTAGTAAAGTTGGTTGTTTTAGAGTAAACCTGCAAACAAAGCAGTGTATAAGAACTAGTATTGTGGACTAGGGTCAGGCTCAAGATATTCTGATGTAGGAAATGTGCTTGTTGTGAACCCTGAGCTTTGATAATAAAAGTAATATTAAAAGTCGAGCATACATGTTTGGAATAGCCAACCAGTAGACATGCCTCTGAAGTGTATTTTCACCCGACATTTTGTCTTGGATAAGATTTGGAAATGTTGATTGTGCCAATTCAGGCTTGAGTTACTATCCAATCAAACTAAGCATTTGGTACTTGCTAAGGAAATAAGCATATAAATGTTGCTTTGTAAATATTACTCTGGGACATATTTTAAGGGGTCTGGTTTTGCCCTGTGCTTGGAAAGTGCCATTTAAACGCATTGCCAACACAGACTGCTGATTCCAATACTTCAGTATTGGATTTTGTTCACTTTCTTTCTGAATAATTTTAACCGCTACACCAATTGGCCTTTGCAGCCTAGCCCTTGACCATCATCACATGGACCAATAATTGGGTACATCAGCTTCCATGACTTACTTGCAAAGACTAGGGCAAAAAGAAAAGCTGGCATTGGCTTTTTGTAGACCAATCAAATGCTGGTATTCTGATTAAACCAGGTGTTTGGCAAACATGTATAATTGTGTACCATCTGTTAAAAAGGTGTCTGTCTTGTTTCTGGGGTTTGTGTCATTAGAATTTGTCCTTATTTACGGGCAGTTTATCTCTGTCATGCTTTCCTGTGTACTTTGTTATGCATTTGTTCCTTTATTTAAAGGTTATAGGGAAATATTAAGCACTATATATTAAGTATATCCAGCCAGTAGTTGAAGCTCTTTGACTTCCTTTCATAGATTATTAGCACAGTTTGGAATTTATACACAAAACCGATTTGCATAGTTTAATTACGACCAGTCTGAGCGAGCGCTAGACTTACAATGTGGTCTTTTCAGTTAACTCTTAGTGCTTTGGGTTTCCTTTATCGATTATGTAAAATGTAACAAACAGTGTTGTGCTTTCAAACACTACTACCAATGTGTACGTAATGCTTTAAACAAGAACAAGTGCCTTAAACTTCTTTGTTTTCTATTGGGTCACATAACTGCACTTTTTCTCCCTTTGATGTGGAAGAAGGGAAAAGTTCATTATGTATTGCTGATGTCCTATATCAGGCTCAGGAAGACTCCTATCAGTTTAGGATGCTAAGATCATTCAGAATTCAAACATGTTAAAATGATAAAAAGATTTTTATTGATAAAGTTCATATCTGCTGTACTTTAAATTTGAATTTATTCTTTGGACACTAGAGTAATGTTTGGTAAAATGGAACTTTGATTGTCATAATGCCTATAATATATTAAAAAGGAAAAAAATCCAGCTTGAACATCTGGGTAATGCAAATACCCCTTTACCTGAAAATCACCCCCTCACGGCTTTACTGTGGGTATATAGGCCTGTGAGGTCATGCTTGTATCATACAGTTTTAGGTACTATTGTGCATGTCTCTATGGTCACAATGTCCCGTGGTCTTGCAGGAAGAATGGCATGAGAAGTCATACCTGCGGGATCACCAGGTGTTAGAAAAAAAATAGAATCATTTTGTAAGTAATCTTGCAAATTTGAACTCCTATGAGTAAATTTTTTTAGGTTGACTTTTTTTCATCACGCAGTTCACCCAGTGGTTTAGAAGCTGCATTTGGCCTACTTTGCATTGTGTTTATTTAGAAGCAGCATGTTTTCTCTGGGTGCATTTCAACGGTAGGCAATGCAGGTCAGGAGCATATGTTTGTGTTTTAATATCAAATGCAGAGTTGGTAAAGAACGCCAATTAATATAAGCTTTATTCTGCGTCTAATAACGGCATAAATGAAAAACCTCTTTTTTCACAGCCACCAAAACCAGTGTGTCAAGTAGTGGTCCAGTACTTAAAGCTTAGGCTTACCCTTAAGAAAGGGTCAGTTCATTAAGCTTTAAGTAATATTATTTGCCCTACTAGCTATTTTATGTAGTGCTTTTACTGATCCATTCTGTGTTCCTGTTCATAGTGGTAAAATCGGTTGCCAGGTCATTCGTTTAGACAATTTTGATCTCAAATCACTTTCCTGCATTACCTGTATTACCTATCATTTGCCTTTTAGCTGTAAAGATATTTTTCACTGTCTTTAAAAACTAACACATTGAGAAGGACAGTCGATGAGCTTGTCCTGGAACTAGGATTGATTTTTGGGAGTCTCATAGAGATGAATTCTCTTTCCTTGAAAGCTGCTATGACATGCTGTCTCACTACCTGGGCCTCTGTTAATATGTCTGCAGGTAGCAGGAAAGGAGCTCTAATTAGGCTGTCTGGTTGTGTGCAATGAATTATGGAGCAGAACTGTCAGACTCCATTCATAAAATGGACACATCAGTATGTGCATTGCACGCTCCCTGTCTGCCAGATATATCTAACACAATATATGATGACGGTTGTGCAGTGTGTATGTGTGCGTTGGGGTTGGTGAGGGGGTTGTGTTGTGCAAGTTTCCAGTATATTTTTCCTTATTGCATAGCTACGATTTAAAAAAAAAAAAAAAATTGTTTTCCATGGAGACGTCAATTTTTTCTTTAATATATTATTACTCTTATTTTTATATTTCTAAACCTACAAAGAATTCTGTAGCCCCAGTTTTCTGTATGTTAGTGTATGTTTTCCAATTACTATTGCAATCAGCATGAGGGCCACAATCATAATGACCCAAGTTGTTTAGCCAGTTAGTATAGATTGTAAGCTCTTCGAGGCAGGGACCTCTCCTACTATATCACTGTCTGTATTAGTCTGTCATTTGCAATCCCTATTTAATGTACAGCGCTGCGTAATTTGTTGGGGCTATAGAAATCCTGTGTAAAAATAATAAACAGAGAGCTATACAGACAAGGGTCCTTAGCTAGTAAAGGTCAAAGAAGTGGTGTTTGCTCCTAATATGGGCCTTTTAGATTGCTTCCCTATAAGCAAGGTCTGAGGCTTCACTTTTATGTGGAAAAGATGAACTAAAGTGCTGCATATGCACCATGATCAGTCCAGATTATTGCAGTATTTTCTGGTGGGGTTAGAAAATTTTTGGCGGGTTCTTAGGAAAATATCAACTTGTCTATGGCTTGGCTAAATCTACCCACATACTTTAGGGGGTGATTAAGCCCACAGGCATAATTTGAACCTCCCTTTGGTCAAGGTTTGGACAAAGTGCTTCGAAGTGCTTTATTGGCTTATAAGCTCAGCTGAGCTCAGTTGATTATTGTGGCCAGCACACTGGAGGAGTTCACAACGTGCCTATGATGTAATGTGCACTGAGCAGGTAGACAGTATTCTCTGTCTGCATTTCAAGACTTCATTTTCCAGTTGGAGTGCACGGTTTATATATAAAAGAATGTGGTTTTAAATTGCCTGTTTTGATTCCAGATAGCCTCATTATGGAAATAATTATTTTATCCGGAGTCTTGGCACAGAGGTTAAATATCTAAGCTGAAAACACAATTTTAACATTGTTCCTAAGAATTTGCCTTCCATTATAGCAAAATGATATGTGTCCCATGAGCCTGCCCTAATAAAGCACAGACTCCAGCCTCGGTTTGCTGTCATTGCTCTGTCATCTCTCAGCTTTCTAAGCCAGCATTCTATCACAGTGACAGCATCGTCAGTGGCCTGTTACCTGTTATACAAGTAAAAAGAAACATCCCGTCACTACATTTATATCATCGCCAAATATAGGTCATGAATTCAGTAGGGCCATAATCTATTTTGTTTTTTTTTTATTGCTGAAAATTCTGCAGCATGATCTCAACCTACAGGTTTGTTGCAGTGGCAAAAGTATGCAGTAAATTTAGCATTATTTTGAATAAAGGTATGTAATGCTGTGTTAAAGCAGGACTTCAATTAAAATTTTATAATCCAGCTAAAAAAACAAAATAACAAACCATTATTCTTCTATCTGAAGAGATTGACTGACTGTAAAAGTGCTATTAGATTGCACCAAGCCTCTGGGTTGAATTATGTTGTGTCATTTACAGGTTTTCTGAGCCCAGACTGTCATGGACCTGCTTCCTGGGACTGCATGTTCATGTAGCCAGAACACTATAAATACTATTGAATTGTGTTCACACCTGAGCATCCTCCATCTAAGAAGCCCTCCAGTGTTCTCCTTAGCCTCTTTTAGCTGGGCGCACCACCCGGCTGTTTTTGGGTGGTTATCAATGAGTTGGGTCACAATACAGTGGGCACCACCTGCCTACAATTTCTTCCCACTCGGCTTAAAAAAAACTTTCAGGAAGGACCCATTATGTCACTAATATCACAGCCAGTTAACAGGATTTTGATGTAAGGTTAAAGTGCCTGAAGTTCTGTATGTTTTTTTTTTTACATGCATTTGTTTTTATGCAAGTGTATTTTTTCCTGTGCATTCTAACTAAATTATTTTTACTATTCTGCTTTTGTGGGATTTCAGGTTTTAACCGAGAAGGACCATTTCATCACAGAACTCCAAGGCTTCACCAGAGGAAAACACCCAGGTACTACTGCATCTACATTTATATTTAATTCTATGACATAGCTCCAATTTCTACCCAAATACCCTACTCGGGAAGGTTAAAAATGAATAAACAATTCATGTTAAAACCTGTACTGGGAGAAGTATGGAGGCTGTCATTGCATGCCTCCACCTCTAAAGTTCTGGGTGTCTCTGGCAACATTACTTTGTTACTGACTTTATTATTTCTGGGCTTTGAGTGTAAGAGATACACCCAAAAAGTTTCAACAACGTTCCTTAGGTGTATTTCCCAAATATAATTCTTTATTGGTCATCACTCTCTGGCTTCTATATCCACCAAACTCCTAGCTGTGAGCATGAAAGGCCAGACTTGCTGCTCATTACCAACACCTGATTTAGCCTTCTGGTTTGTGGAACAAAGCTTTCAAAAGTTTTTAAGCTTTGAGAAATACGATGTTACAATGTCATAGTATTTTAATTGTGAATTGTTTGTACCAGAAATGTCATTTTATTCTCAATATTACCAAGAAATAAAACAGACTAAAATGTTCGCCTTTCCACAGTAACACTACTTGCTTTATACCTAGCACTCATGAAACCTTTTTTTTTTTTTTTTTTTTTTTACCAATATTGCCCATTCATACTCGGATGTCAAATACTTGGCTTCATTTACCAATGACTGGAGCTGGCTTTGCCATTATTATATTACCATATAATATCATTTAGCTTATTTGTTACTTTTACAGCTGTATTTTCTTGAATACACCTCCTAAATGTTGGTAAAGAGGCTATGAAATTTGTTGGCTGTTTACTGTGTGCATTTTTCAGTGTAAACTTTGCATTGGTCTTCAAACACTTTTTCCGGTCCCCTAGTTTGTTGTTGCCCATGATTGACAATAAATTAGTCACCTCTATCATTCAGGTGGACATTAGAATTTTCTTTCATAGGCTAATTTCCTATTTTTGTTGGGCTACCAGAGAAGATAGGTATATTCTGTGATTTTCATTAATCATCCAGAATATGCAGATAGGTTTAAGCACATTGCTTATGAGCCGCATTGGAAATCTATCAGCTGGCACAGTCATGCAAAATTTGGGTGCTATGAGTTCTCTTTTCATCAGTTTGCTACATTCTTGTTAAAACTTTATGTATTAAAACTTTAGAAGATAATTCCTTACTGTCCCGGTCATCCACCACCACTCACTATATATATACTGTGATCTTTTGCTGGCTTTATTCATACAGTTCAACAGTGTATTTGGTACAGTCCTCTCAGTTTGCCTCCAAATATTTTTTCTTGTAACGAGTTGAACGACATTATGATAAATACTGTTTTTACTGTGTTTGTGGTCTTTCACGTTTCTTCATTGAATGCTTTTTGAGTATCCGCCCTTCATTTGATGAGTAAGCACATCGAAGCCAATGCAAAATGTGTGTGGTCACATTATCCCAAGAGCATGGAGAGTGCAAGCCAAAGCCATTTCCTTTTTCTGAGCAAAAGGGCATTTAATAGGGTTTCATCCTCTTCCAACGCACATTCCTTCACCCCGCATCGGCCTCAAATCCCTTATCTGTGCAAGATTTTAGGCTTGCTGTGTGCCAGGAGACTTGGTGATTTCCTTTTGAGCAGGGGTGAAAGGATCTAAAGACTTTCTATTGATTTCCTGAAAGCTTGAGTTAAAGGGCCAGGGAATTCCATTAACTTTTCCTTGGAAGGACTTTATAATCATTGAATTATTCCCAAGAATTTTTATATATTTAATATTTATTTTATCTGTTCATCTGTTTGCCTTTTTAGCTTTAGAGTGAACCTGTGTCAGTGCTGAGAATTTCAAACTAAACAAATTAGACATAAAATGAGTAAATCCATATGTGCAAGCGATCTGTTTGATACCATGTATTAATCCAATCTTTTTCTACAAAGCTGAGCCACTACTGGCATCAGTTGGTGGTTTAAAGTAATGATTAGACTTGATGACCAATAGAGGAAGTAGAATCCAAGATCAACATTACAGTATTCTTGCATATAACTTTAGCTTTCTTTATACAGATCTGCTGATCATTTTAGTTTCGTGTTTTCACTAAAGCTTAACCTGCTGCTTTTTTTTGTGTTTTTTTTTAATTATTTAATTACTTTTTTTTTTCTATTATTTTTATCACACATAAATATTGTGCTCTGCTACGGACAGCTTGAGCCACTTTTTTTATTGTTTTTTTTTTTTCACACATATGAAGGATCGATTTTACCAAACTGCATGTTTTTGGAGGGGTGGAGAAAACCAGGCTGCCCAGACCAGACCCTACTTATGTTTTTAAATATATTTGCTCGTTTGAATCTCTTAGCTTCATCTAAAGCATAGCCACTGTGAAGCCTAGTCTCAGTCATCCCTATTGTGAACTGTCATGCTCACCTCATCTATTTTTCAAAACTTCAGCCCTCTTGTGAGCCCAGATATTTCAGTGCTTTAGGTTTCCATTTTATTGGCAATATATAATACCAGTATTCTTCCCAGCCCCTTTTAGCCGGGCACACCTCCCAGCACTTTTCAGTTCTCACCTTGCTATTTTTACGTGGTTACTGAAAAGTTGGGTCATAATACAGGGTCACAGTTAATGCTAACTGTATGGAATAATGGGATATACTTAGAGTGGTCATTGGAAAGTTAGAACAAAATATATGTTTTTTTTTTTTGGGGGGGGGGGTTGCATTAGAAAGCGGACAAGGTTATAGGGGTTACTGGGTTCCAGTGGCAACAATTGGGAACGCTAAATTTGTTGCGTTGTTGTCTCATCACCTTTTTGAACACTGCTACAGCTGAAAACATTTCTTGGGAGCAATACTCAAATACATATAGAAATATAGAAACTCCAACTGGTTGATTTCCTCTGTTGCAATTCTGGAGAAGACATAAGAAGATGGTGAGTGAGCTGAGGAATCAGAGAATCAGATGTTTAACTATATTTGGTAATATTCCAGTGAAAATAATACTTTGGCAGTTTGAATTTTGCTGAAAGATTTTTAGTACAGTTTTTTTTTTTTTTTATTTTTTTTGCTGAAGAAAGCCTAATCCCAGCTAATAACATTATCTCTAATGCTAGTGATAAATAGCAGTTGCCAGTAAAAAAAAAAATACTTTAATTACTTTGAGGTACATATGCCTAAAGATTGCTTCCTCTTTATGTTCATCATTATTTATATAGGACTACAGATAACAATAAAATAGCCTGCAGTTTCCTCTTTTCTGCTGTATTTTACAGGGCTGTTTTACTTTATACATGGTTATTTTGGGAAGCTTTGTATTGTTTGTAGGCAATGTGCTAAAAACTAGAATTTCCCTATAAGTGGAATATGTGACAGAGAAAAACTGTGATTTGGTCATTCTGCAACAGTAGTTCTTCATACTAGCCATGTGGCATTAAAGTAGTACATGATGTCCTTCTTGGAATTGGTGTTAAGCAGGGAATACCTGAATTCTTCCTAATACTTTTTCTTAATATGAGTAAAATATGATTAATATGAGTCTTCCAAATTAAAAAAATGTTTTGCCATATTAAAGGATAATCCAAGAAAGTGAGTATGTATATTTTCTTTTTTCAGCAGCTTTCAGAAGAGCTTTTCCAGTGGAGCTCCAGGGGATTTAGGGAACCGTTCCACGGATATTGATGCTCATATACTTTCCGTCCTTCCTAAAGGTAAGAAATGATAAAATATGTATCATTGCTAGGGTCCTGCAGCTGATGGGAGGGGCGAGCCGCGGGCTGCGCTGCCCAGCAGATGTGCGTTTCGTGTGTGATTTACCAGCCCGGTTACATTTCATAAAACTACAGCCTTTCTAAAATCTTACGGCCGGCATGGGAGCACATAATTATTGTGAACGTGTTGCAGTTGGCACTTGGTGCTGAGGCAGCAGGTTAATATTTCAGTAGTGACACATGTCATGGAAACTCTGAGATATGGAAACTGGGAAAGGATGCCGATCCCAGCAGTTACGGATAGTTTACTTCCTGAATGCTGTATAAAAGTCTGATCAGCTGTGCCAAATTAATGGTGTGACGCCTATTTATCATCAGTTATCACATCACCTGGCAGGCCTCACAACCAAAAATAAACTTTTTGGTGTTAAGCTATTTTCAATGCTTGTCTGAACTATTATTAAAATTAGGAAGAACTGTTTACAATATTTCTGGATTAGTATGCTCTTCTTCTAGTAACTAATGTGGATGTCAAATCTCTCAAAGTTTCGAATATTTCTATTAATATTGATCACTTTTACTGATTAGGAATGTGCTTACATAAGATCTGTTCGTATCTTTTTCTGAGATGAGCAATTCAATACTACATTCAGCCCCAGCCCCTGAAACATACCTATTAATTCATTACAGATTTGTCACATCGCTGAGATCACAGTCCATCAGCTACAGATCTGGCACAAAATTGAAACCATTTTCACACAGATTTTACTTTATTATGGACCATGTTACTTTTCATTATAGGTCAGCCATGCAACTGAAAACATATCTATTCCCTACTGACTGGTTAGATTGTCACCCACTGTAGCCTATCCACATCATTTGAAAATAGACTATCCAACTATTAATCACATCTTTTATTTACTATCGATCAGGCACATCACAGGGTACACAGCCTATTCATTTACTAGAGATTAGGCATGTCACAAGGAACACGGCCTATCCATATACTAGACATCAGTGTGCCTAAAGGTCAGGCACAGCAAAAGGAACACCGCCTATCGATTTACTAAAGATCAGGCACGTCACATGGAACACTGCCTGTCCATTTACTAGGAATCGGGCCCAGCACAAGGAGTACGGCCTATCCATATACTAGAGATCAGGTACGCCACAAGGAACACGGCCTATCCATTTACTAGAGATCAGGCGCATCTTTGGGAAGACCACTTGGCCATATTCTAGATTTTGACTATGTTTGAGAACACGACCTATCCATTCCATTTATTAGAGATTAGGCATGTCACAAGGAACGCGGCCTATCCATTTACTAGATATCAGGCACGTCGCAAGGAACACGACCTATCCATTTACTAGAGGTCAGACACGTCACAAGGTACACGGCCCATCCATTTACTAGAGATCGGGCACGTCACAAGGAACACGACCTATCCATTTACTAGAGATCAGGTGCATATTTGGGAAGACCACTTCGCCATTATCTGGATTTTTATGTTTGAGAACACGACCTATCAATTCTCAGACCCTGCATCATGACCAAATATGCATGTTTTTTATTTAGTAGGGATTTGCAACATCTTTTAGAGAGCATTGACCTCTATAGTCTATTTTTTTTAATTTCTACAAACCAGTACAGTACTATGACATCAAAACTTACCAGCATATTTATTTCTCTTTGGTATATTTCATATATGTGCAGTTAAAACAAAGCCCATCAGAAAACCACTGCAGATGAATGCACGCATTCCCTACTTCTTTGAAAGAGTTTTCACTTTCTCTTGTGACTGCATTCTATTGAGGGATTCTGAATTAGCTATTTTAATACTGTGCTTTATAGAGATGTTTTTACAGTTTTTTTTTTTTCACCCATAAAGCCTTTTTATTTTTTTAGTGTCCGAATTAAGAAAACTATTTGAGCCCAGCAAAAAAGTCTTCACAGAAATGAAGAGGTAAGCTTTGTTATTGTACTTGACTGTTCTGTGTCTGACATCTGTGTATATTTAGGATTCAAAAACATCATCTTCTTTGCAGGAAAGAAAGAATTGCTAGGCGTTTGGAAGGCATTGAAAATGAAGCACCGCCGATAATGTTACAAAACAGGCTGTTGGAGGAGGACACGCCAAGATACATGAGAGCAACAGATGCATTTAGTCCACACATAGGTATGAATCTCCAGACCAGGTCTACCTTTGTAGGACTACACTTTGCTTTAGGAAAGGGCAAACATCTTTACCAGACTTGGCTATTTTGAAGCAGGTGGAGTTATCTGTGGTTGACACTTTTAGTGCTCAGCTTTAGCCTCAACATTCTGTGGAAATAATGGTTTTGGTTGAACTGACCCATTACAAGAAACCAACTGTTTTTGAAAAAAAGTTATTCCAAGATTATGCTTTTGTTAATATACATACATAAAACCTTTTATATTTTTGTTAAGGTCACAATGATGATGCAACTTCAGAGTCTTCAATAGAGGCACATTCTAGACTAAGACATCACCATCAGCAGGCAGACAATATGTCTGAGACCTCCAGTATTCCAGGAAGTGTGGATCTACATGAACAGGAATCCAAGGCAGAACGCATAGCAAGGTACAAAGCAGAACGCAGAC
This sequence comes from Pyxicephalus adspersus, assembly GCF_032062135.1. Taxonomy (NCBI): domain Eukaryota; kingdom Metazoa; phylum Chordata; class Amphibia; order Anura; family Pyxicephalidae; genus Pyxicephalus; species Pyxicephalus adspersus. The sequence goes on along the minus strand of NC_092862.1, from coordinate 127,986,159 downwards.
GCCAGTTGGCAGAAAAATACGGACTTTCCCTTGACTCTGAAGCAGATTCAGAATATCAGTCTAGGTACACGCGTACAAGGAAAGACAGTGAAACCTCAGAGAAGAGTTCTGGATTGTTTAAAGATGATGAATCTAAAGATAACAGTTCAGATTACTTTTACCGTCCGGAAAGGAGGGTGCGTCCCTTGGACAGTAAACACCATGACATTAATGAGAATTTGATGACCAGAGATGCACTACAGAACCTAGAAAACAATAACCAGTCCCGTGCAATCTCACAAACCGATGGTCCCAGTTCAATAACTACATCCAGGCAAGGAAACCTGCTGGGAGAGACACCGCGATCGCCAAAGTTTCCTAGGCAGACCTCTCCAAAGCGACCATCATCCCCTACTATTTGGTCAGTGGAGTCACAGCAGCAGTCGGACTCATGGCAAGGGTATGTATAATTCTAGTAATTACTGTTTATAGAGATTTTTCTACCTTGAAGTTTGCTACTTACATGGCTGGACACGTTAATATAAAATGCTCCAATTGTAACCAACATGTAAACACAAGGCTTTTTTTTGGGTGATAACACCTTCTATTGAAAGGGCAAAAAGTAAAAGCTTATCAAAACCTTGGGCCACATTTATTCAAAGCTTTACCAACTTGTACAATTTGTCATTCTTTTGCCAGCAGTTGGTAGAATGAAAAGGGACGGTGTGTGGCATTTTTTTCTGCAAATCTCCATTTCGCCATTTTTCTTCTTTTCTTTCTATTTCAGAGGAGTTACATAAAGTAGGGGTTTATTAGTGGAAAGCTCAGCCCCATGTTGGATTGATATCTGAACTCTAATTTGGCTATTTCAGGACATTAAACCCCCCCCTAGCGGTAATCCCGAGTGTGACTCGGGGTGGATTTTCCATGCAAAAAGCGGCAATCCTGAGTGATATTCGGGGTCACTAAAAAGATTTTAAAAAAAACCACTTGTATGTACGTATGTGTGTATGTTCCACCATCACTCAAAAACGCATGGAGACATTTCAACCAAACTTGCCATATATATGACTGAGACTCATGTGAGTGCACCTGTCATCTTTGTACAGCGCTGTGCTATAAGTCAGAGCTTTATTTGGATGAAACACATGGAGACATTTCAACCAAACTTGCTATGTTCCACGATCACTAGAAAACGCATCACCAAACTTGCCATACATATGCACCAGACATCTTTGTACAGCGCTGTGCTATATGTCGGAGCTATATGTGAGTGCACCGCTGATTACTATTAAACGCATGGAGACAATTCAGCCAAACTTGCTAAACATATGACAGAGACTCATGGGAGTGCACCAGACATCTTTACACAGTGCTGTGCTGTATGTCAGAGCTATATTTGGATGTATGTGTATGTCATCACTAGGAAACGCATGGAGACATTTCAACCAAACTTCCTAGACATATGACTAAGACTCATTAAGTGCACCGCTGATCTTTGTACAGCGCTGTGGTATATGTCAAAGGTAAATTTGCATCTATGTATGTATGTATTGCTCAGCACAGTGTGCCTTTTGCTTATGTTTTTACATACTTTTTTTTTTTACTATAATATAAGATTGCAATAAATAAATACCCGGGCAACGCCGGGTAGTCAGCTAGTATATTATATATGCTATGGACTGAATTAGAACCCTGGGGGGGCAACAGTTGTTTAAAACAATTCTTCCATAGTTTAAGCTATGCCCTTGGTCATTGGGGTTGATGTATGAAAGGAATAAAAGATGTTTGTGTGACAAAGGTATTTACTGAGCTTGGTGAATGAGGTGAAGCTCTGCTAATTTCAAACATCTAAGTATGTACAAGTATTTTTTTTTTTTTTTTGCTTGAATTTTCGGAGGGTTTTTTGTAAAGAGAACTTTTACCACTTTTTCTCTGCTAAGTGAAATATCCATTGCACGGGGATGATACACCTTGGCAAATGTCAGGTCTGTACTAGGAGTCAGTGGTTGCAATTACAAATGAGTTTCGGTGCACTGTGGAATGAAGACAGAATTAGTATTGTTACAAGGTATTTATATAGCGGCAACATATTACGCAGCACTTTACTAAAGTCCATAGTCATGTCCCTCAAAGGGACTCATAATCTAATGTCCCTATCATAATTCTTTATCTTTAATACAGTCTATGGTCAATTTGGGAGGAAGTCAATTAACCTAACTGCATGTCTTTGGAATGTCGGGGGGGAAACCGAAGTACCTGAAGGAAACCCATGCAAACATGGGGTGAACCTGCAAATTCCATGCAGATAGTGTCCTGGCCAAGACTTGAACCTGGGACCCAGGGCTGCAAAGACCAGAGTGCTAACCACTCTGTCCATTTAAATTATTGATTCAGTGAATGTTCATTTGAGCAGACCCTTTCATAATTTTTGCAAATCTACAATCTGGATTTATCCTACTGCAAAATCTCATGCTATGTGCTCTTAAAACCTTTTGTATTTGGCCACCTATGATTCTTAAAAATTACATTAATTTAGCTTTCCGTATATTAGTTAAGCATATTTCATATTTTTATTCTGTTTTTATTATCTTTTAAGGAACTGATTGCAGCTCACATTATGTATATTTGTCTACAAGGTATTTTGATATGCCTGTGTAGGCCTCCTCTAATAGATAGGTCTTTTGGTGTATCTGTTCCAAGAGTTATTAAAAAAAAAAAAATAATAATTACTGAAACCTTAAAGCCCATATAAAGATCTACCTCTTTTCTATGTTCAATATTATGGTGGAATTATGTTGGGTATCTGATGCTTTGGATAAGGCCTGGCCAGGACTTTTGTTGGCTAAGCAGCAGTTTCTCTGGCTCATCCTTCTTTGTATAGGTTGGGCTATTTTTCAGGTATACTGGCATTCAGGTGTTTTAAAGAACTTTGGTTTCAGGTCAGGTAAGTACAAAAATTAATTCCTCTCATGGAAAGTGCCCTCTAACTTTTGATATATTCCAAGCTTATCATGGCAGCTTGACCCTCCGAGACAAAGCCATCTGAGGATCCTTTCGGATGAATCATTCCCACCACATTCATAATTTTAGCCCTGTGACTGCATCATATGTTATCATGGACAATAAACCTTTGTGTTTTTCGTTTCAGTAAGCAAAAAAAAAAGAAGTTAAATAGGCAACGTTTGGCTACAGATGTCTCATTAGAAGTTTGTAACTGAATTCAAACATCCTCTCCAAAATGGCCAAAGATTTTAGTTCTCTAAAATGTCTCCATAAACAGATTTTTTTTTCTTCACCTCCCATCCAAGTAATTTCCCCCACTCAAATTAGTGTTACCATACATAATACAAAGACCAAAATACAAACCACACTACTTATAGCCACTAGGGCATCCTAATTCAATTCCCATGGTGTCACGTAATATGTCAAGTCAGATATCCATTGTCCAAAAGTTTGATATATTGTCCCTTCACTAGTAGAGTGCTTCTTATATGATATTTTAGATTGGTGGACGACAATTTTTTTGGACTTCAAGTACCACTAAATGTACGGAATCCGGACTGTGCAATGTGCACGAAGCCGTGTGTCACGCAAAAGGGAAGAGTGTTGTCATTATGCTAGAACCCGCCCACTCTCCCATCACAGGTCTGAGCCCAGAGACACAACCCACCCACCGCCCTGAGCCCAGAGACACAACCCACCCAACGCCCTGAGCCCAGAGACACAACCCACCCAACGCCCTGAGCCTACGATCCATACAGAAGGCATGGTCTGTGGCGACCCCCCCAGTGGGGTCCTCTTCTGACCCTGCTGGGTGGTGCTCTGGCCAGAGCCGCAGACCACCGGATGGTGACCGCTGTTTTTGATAATGTTTTAAACAGGCTGTATGACCTGTTTTATAAACTGTATTTATATAGCACTAACATTTTATGCAGCGCTGTACATTAAATAGGGGTTGGACAGGCAGACAGATACAAACAATGACATGAAAGGAGGTACTTGGGGTATTACAAGTTTTACAAATCTTGTCGATTGTTTTCTTGAAATAGAGTATTGGATCGGAGAAAAATATATTCCAATGCTTTTCTGTTGTGAGGCATTGATACACGGGGGAGCAGCATTTCCAGGAAAATCTTCTGGCATGTGACTTACCACTATGCATATAAATTAAATGCATTGATAACTGGCTTTGTTCTTAGCTGCAATTTATTGATTACTGCAAAAATAACGACCATTGCCAAAGAATATGTAAATGATTCTAGCCTGACTACAGGTTCACTTAAAATTTTCAGCTGTGTAAAAGAACGTTAGGAAGAGGTCTGGATATTTACTGACCTTGTACTTGCTTACTGAATTTGTATGTGACATTAAAAAAAAAAGAAAATTGATTCCCACTTGTCTGCTATAGGACACACTGGTGATTATGCACAAAATAATCATTTTCATAAAACATCATCATAAAACAAATTGGTGAATGAATGGGTGCTGTTTGTTTAAATCACCTTCCCCATGCCCCATGGAGGAGAGTGGAACCCTGACATAAGCTTTCATTTCCTGCAAAGGTAAGATAGCTTTAAGCTTTCTTTCTTTCTGTGTCTCTTCATTATTTGTGGGGCTTGGATATGATTCACCCAAGTGAAATGGCCAATATGTTTCCATATCCTGTAATTTCATTTTTGCCTTTTTGTGTCCTAAACCCAAAGTCTCCCTTCGGGTTCTTCTTCCAGTGGATCTTTGTGAACAAGCCCTATCCCCACTGAATGTGAGAAAAGATTGTATATTGTGGAAAAGGTCACTAAATGGCTGTGCATATTTTTCCAATCTTGCCGAAATCTGAAACCTTCCCTGTTTATTGGAAGCTGAACCACCTCTCCAAACCTTGGAAAAGTCTCCGAGGGAGGTGAAGGATTATATATTCTCACAGTGTGCTGCCTCTTCCAAGCCAGGTCTCGGTGTTCATACCGGTCATGTTACATTTCATAGCTTTCCTGAAATGAAGGAGCCCAGAGACCATAATACAATGACCTAATGTGCAGCTGCTCTTGGCAGCTTTGTGCTGCTTCAGCTACAATACAGGCAGGGGAGAGTGTGCACTGAAATATGTTGTCATCTGTCAGCATACCTTGATTTGGAAAACAATACAAATTGTGCCGGAAAGAGTATTGCACAATTGATTTATAATTTTATGAGGATTTTTTGGCTTCATATGCTTTCATTTTTAAAGCCTCCGTCAGACTTTTACAACATAAACCATTGAGATAATTTTCAAGTTTTGGGGAACCACTCTCAAAAACTATTTATCATGGGTAGATGGGATTATTACCCTTTTATTTTGGTGGTCAGTTGGAAGAGTTGCCCAACCAGAATTGAACCTTTACAGGCAGCTGAAAGATCATTGATGTAACACTACTGGTTCTGCCCAGTGGCTTTAGGTAGATACTATCAGATGGGAACTCAGTCAGCCACAGTTTAAGGAACCTATATCAACCTCTTGGGAAAAACTAGGGTTCCATGAAGAAAGCTGCTCTATGCAGCTTTTTTATATACTATTAGCAAGGTTTATTGCTAGCAGGCCTATATGATGATCAATAAAATAATGCTCTTGTGTTATAGGGTTCAACATGGTAGGCATGTTATTTTTTGCATCACATGGAGAATGGGTTGTTGTTCCTCTAAAAAGATGCATGGGTACCTTTTGCATTCCTGTCTCCTGTTCAGAGACAATGCAGCATGCAAGGAAACACTGCCTTTCTGCACTAGATTTTAACTCTGTTAATAAAACCATATAATCTAAGTGGCTGGTGTATAGGTAATTTTTTATAATGTTTTTATTATTATTATCTCAGGTGTATGTCAGAGATATGGCCATAGCCTTGATTTGAGCTTCAGTTGGATAAGTGCTATTTTAGTGGTGAAATGTGTTTGTTTTCTGTATTGTATACCAACATACTGCAAAGGAAGATTTAGGAATACATACACATACTTGATAGCACTAATCACAAGTAACTTGCTGACTCTTTTTGGAACACTTAAAGTGGAACGAAAGCCCCCAAATGTCCCTTCTGTAATAACTGTTCCTGCCTGCCTCGGCTGTCAAAACTTGCGGAGCTTTACTTGCAGCTGTTGGCTTGGGGTCTGCTTTAACAGACTACTAAAACTTTTTGAATAGCAGTGAAATGCTGCAAGTTGGGTTTCCCTACCAGAATGTGTTCCTCAATCAGTAGGCTTTTGGCTTTCATTGTCAGCCGACCAATGTATCTAACCATTAATGCTCTGCTCATTATTAGAACATAGACTAATAGTTTGGGATTCAGCATTTAGGCCATTTTTCACGATCAATGCTTGCAAACTGAACTAATTTCATTCTTTTGTGAGTTTTATTACATTTCTATAGTTAGATATGGCATGGCAGTGTAAAAGTAGTCTTGAGAAAGAAATATTTTTTGCTGGAAAAATGGGATGTTTAACCTACATGACAATTGTAAATTTGCTTCTACAAGAACCTTTAGTGGTCTTTATACTAATTCCTTCATTTATCACATTTCCCTTTTATTTTGTGACTCCTGATGAAGCCGCTGAGTTGAAGAAACATGTTAAGTTGTGGGTAACATCTGGTTATTTAGAGCTAAAATTAAATTTATATTGTCTTTGTAATTTTTTTAAATAGACTCATAAACATAATTTAATTCTCTTATGTTCTCCTCCATGTAATGCTGGTAGATTATGGTGGACATCTGCACAAAGAACACAGCACTCTACATTATTTCTCCCCTTAAGAACTTTTGGTACTGATGCAAGCATGGGGCTGGCTCTTAATATACGTTTTGCAAATGATTTGATGATATGTTATTTGTGCACTGTATAGGAAAAAATAATGCAGGAGAAGAGAATACCATTTAGTTGAGTGATTTTCTTTTTTTTCCTTTGCATAAATATCAAATGAAAAATTGCATGCTATTCATACAAGGGATAGACATGTGGTCTTCTTCCAATATTGCTATAGCCAGCCATTTAAAGAAGCAAGAACAATGTATAGGTAGAATTCAACCTCTTATTGGTTGACTAAGCAGGTTTTAAGAGGAGCTTTGTAGTTTGAGTAGTATTAAAAAAACATCTTATTCTCTGCTTCTAAAGGAAACATGTTATTAAAGAAATACTAGAGCTTCCACTGTTGAAGTCTCTTTTTGCTAGTCTATTGGCTGCCATGCAAATGCTGTGACTCCAACGGGTTAGACATGGAAAAAACATTGACAAAGGAAATGCTTTCTCTCTCGCTTTCAATTGCTTTGTGCTTATTTTGTGTCCATGACTCAGAAATATAAAATATTGCAAATTTCTCATAGTGGTGGTACTTTTGGCAGCTGATTGCATGTGCTAGGTTATATCCTGCACTGATTTCCAAACTAGATATGGTAACCAGCCAGTGTTCCATGTGCTTTGTCTTTATTTTTGTATTGCTTGTGTTTTCGGTCTCATTTTATAAATAGCTGTGCCGTCTTCCTCCCCATAACAGGAAACAAGCTAAGGTATCTGTGACAAGCAGCTTTTCCATCGGGGCTAGTCATGTCTTCTTGCCAAGAAATATTGTAGTACAACTTTTATTTCACCTGACACCTTATTTTGTTTGTTTTTTTCCACCAGAAGAATATTGAAATGTTTACACCCAGAAACTATTTTTTATTGTTGCAAAAAATAGAGAAAGGAAAGATTTGTTGTGTGGTAAATGTTGTCTCGGTCTTCATTGTGCATATCAGCCATCATTTATTAGCCCTGTGAGACCAGGACAAGGGATAAATGTTTAACGGCTATATAATATAAAGTATATATATATATCCTTTGTATAACTTTGTGTGTGGATATATATATTAGTATTTGTCGTATGTATGTGTAAAAAAAAAAGGAAACATACACATGCACACTCATAAAACAAAAATACTGACCTCTTCATAAACATGGTATAAGATCAAATTAAAATACAGAATATATAAAAAGGCTTTCATTGGCTTTCCTTTATTGGAAATTTGGTCCCCAGTGCTTGCCAAATCATTCCAGGAAAAACTCACTGTGCTGAATTCAGAAAAATGAATCCATTCACCTGCAAGGAACAGAAATCAGGGAGTTGCCCATTACTGATTAACGGACTAGATATTAGTCCAATCTATGACCTGAGAAAAGGGATCGGCCTGTTGACTATACCTCCAACAAGTCAGCGATGGTAGCTTTAAAAAGTATCTTCTGAGTTCATTAATCAGTGGTGCTTCCTGGACAGAAGAACAAAAGCCTGGACAGGCAAGCTTTGTCTTTTGTATATATGTATCAATGAAATCTTACTCTTCAGTTTTGACTGGCGAGTACCTTGAAGTTGTCTTTCTATGTATTTAAAAGTTGTGTTGCTTGCTCGTTTTATAAAGTTGTGTCTTTTGTGTGCCAGTCCAGAGAGGCAGAAGCCAGAGTGGTTCCTTCAGAAAGATTCCGATGGGGACACACCGTCTCTCATCAGCTGGCCCTCCAGGTACCAGAGCTTGAGGTTTTGTGGCTGATTCTGACATACTATAATTCGGTTGCTGGGTCCTAAATTTAACCACTTCTAATGTAACGCACTAAACCACAGAACTGTAAAGCCCCATAGCATCACATCTGTTTGTGTTGCATTTTGCATATCTCCCACCACAAAGTTACTGCACAACTAATCGGCCAAATTAAAAACAAAAAACAGATTAACACAGATCTAATGTGATGGTTTTGTCATCATTTTCTAATCTTGATCATAACATGTTTGTTACATTGGCATTATTTTATTGTTTAATAAGTTAAATTTAAACACCCTATAATTGGACTTATGCAGAAGGGTGATGTTAGAATTTAGATGTATCAGGGTAGTGCTCGAGTTCTTATTTTTTTGGTGTTTGTTGCTTCTACCTAGGTAGCATCCTTTCCCCATGTAGCAAGACATCACCCAGTTTTGACTTAAAGGGGATCTTGACCAATTTATTGTTGGTTGGATACAGACCATGGTAAAAAAAACATGGAGGATTCAACGGGTGTTCCTTTGCTGTACATTGCCTGGCCAAATAGTACCACTTTAGTGTTTTGGGCAACAGGTTCCATAATGAATAGCCTGTCTTTACACACAACATCCAGAACAATTCCCAATAGTTGCTTCTGTTGAGACTGAACTTATATCCGTATTCTCCCTAGAAATATTTTTAAGCTTGATGACAAGAAGCTGTAGGTGGGTGGTGGCCCTGTATTGTGACCCAACTTTTCAGTAACCACCCAAAAACAGCCGGACAGTTACTGAAACGTGCCAGGTGGTGCACACGGCTAAGAGGGGCCAGGGAGAACACTGACATACAGTACATCAAGGCTGTCAATTTGTTAAATGAATTGATGTGATCAGAATGAAAGCCCTGAAACCTTATCTCGGGTTTAGTTAAGTATAGATTACAATACAGGGCAATGCTTACCAGCAAGCAATATTTACAGCATGTAGGCATGACTTTTTACTTAAGCCCTAGAATGTTATTGTTTTGGTCCTAATTAGCAGAAGTTTGATGTAAATTGCTTTGAAATGTTTTATAATTTGCATGAAATGTTTTATTGTTGTGTGGGCGAATCAAGTGTAAGGAGCCAGTTTACAGAGTTTCAAAGCCTCCTGTTGTCAATGTTTATGTTGTCTGGTGCACGATTTGAGCTAGAAGTTGTATAATGGCAGCCTCCAGCACCAAATGACTGTCCGGACAGGTTCCCTTTAAATTTTTTTTTGTAAAGCTTGCAAGTATTCAATTTACATCCATCAAAGAATAAACGTTAGACAAAACCAGTGGAGAATTAGATTAGTTGACTTTTAGTTTAGGTCTATTGTACAGCTAGTATAAAACATTGCAAAAAAGTGTTTCAATGACCAGATATTATTCCAGACATTCTAATAGGCAGCCAATTTGTGACACTGGATTCAGATATGGAAAGTCATTCATGTTTGTAATCCATGATATACAGCATTACTTAGTAGACAATACTAAATCGGATCTTAGGTAGGGGGGCTCAAATCTTGCAGGACATTTACAAAGTAATTTTTCAACTAGTAAATTGGGTTTGTGTATCTAAAGTTTTCAAAAATAGAATTTTTAATAGAATCCTTATTTTACAATTGCATACAAATGTACTTTTGTGCCTTCTAATGTTTCCTATGCATGTCCCAGTGTTCTATCTGCAGGGGATGCAAGATGGAGAAATAGAAGATTGTGTGAGCATTTGTGGTTTCACAGCTTGACTATTTGTGGTTGTTGGGTTGGTCATGGCTAACCACATATGAGGCCCCTTTTCATTTTCAGTTTCATTCCAGCAATATGAATGGCAGGAGAAATGTGACAGTTTGCCATCACTATTCACTCTTTAGTAATTGACCACACACATAGTGTGGCCAGCAAAAGCTGGAAAATTTATTGTTGGTTGATTTTGCTGGGCGCACCAACTATAGCACTTTTCAGTAACAACCCCACTGTTTATGGGAGGTTACTGAAAAGTTCAGTAACAATACAGTTGGCACCTCCTGCCTACCGCTTCTTCCCACCCAGCTTAAAATGAAATCTGGGGAGAATACTGTAATTCTTAATAGTTTACTGATGACACTTTCAAATGTGTCTTTAGTTTAAAAATATATAATTTATGAATTTAGGTTGACTGAGCTCTTAAAACAGCCAAACTGATTTTTTTTTAAATTTTATTTATTTATTTTTGAAAGAGTGGAAAAGGAATAGACTTCACTTTGAGTTTGTGCTGCTTTTTAGGGATCTGTAGTAGGCAGTGGGGATTTCTCTAACTTACAAATTTATTGACAACTATTTCGCCAAACAAGAGGTTAGACAAAATCTTCATTAGCATCATAAGGGGAACTATTTTTTAAACAGTGTATTACACACTCCCTCAAGCATTCTGTTGTGGGAATATCCCAGGTCTGTGTTTCAATGGCAATAATTGATTCCCATGAGGAAATGTCTGATTCCCTATTTTGGAAACAAAACCAAAAGTATTTTTCTTGAACACACTACTGAGGTTTGTTGTATTTCACAAAATGTATTTGTGTTTTTCGTCCTGAGCAAACAAGAAGCTGTTTCAACTCTCTAACAAATTTCTAAAATTATTTTTGAGAAAGTTTTTTTTTTTTTTTCTCTAGCACCTTTTAATACCTTCTCTATATGCTTAAAAATTAAATTTAACTGATAAGCCTATTAACCTCTGATAATTGCTGACGAGTAATTTTTTCCTGAGCATTTTACAAACTATATTCAATACTTTTTCTCAAGATATGCAGCTTAAAGTGTATGTAAGCTCCTACAATGAACTATGAATGCTTTTTTTATTCTGTTAAATATAGCATTTATAGTGTTTTATTGGATCTACTTGACAAAGACAAAACATACCTGTTAATTCTGCCAGAATTTATTGAGCATCTCATACCATAAATGTTGTTTTCTCCTCCTGTAAGTTGTAACCAGTACTTGCCAATACTTTGCCTGTAAATCACTATAATACACTCTTTTTATATATATATTTATAATGCTCTGGAATTCTAATTACTTTTCTTTTTTAAAGAGTTAAAATTAGAGAGAGGCTGGTGAGAGATGAAAACGTGCTTGGGAGTCCAAAACCTGATACAGAGACTTCTACTCAAAAGCAACATCATGCTGCCCCGGTCTACTGTGTGCCCTTTCAGTCTGAAAACTCTGCCTTTGATAGGGTATATAAACAGCCAGCTCCTTACCGCCAACCAATGCATGGCTATATCCAGCCAGCTAATGTTGCTCATACACCAAAAGTTATTTCGCGGACTCAGTCTGATAATGTCATGGTTTCAGCATTCACTACCTCCTTGAGAAATCCTTGTGCTGTCAATGATGAGAACATTGAGAAGTCCCGTCCAGTTAATCATGGTCTCACCAGTACTATCCAGCCCTTCAAACTGGGAAATAGCACTGGTAAACTATATCACTCATTTGATGAAACAGCAATGCATATATCATCATCTCATGACAACAAGCAACTGCATGAAGAAAGGCTGGAGACCAAAGATCAGTTGATGCGCGTTTCACCAATTGTACAGCCTCCAAAGAGGTCCCCTGAAAATGTAGGAAAAACTGATACCACAATGAATCTGCAAAGCGGAACAGCTCTAATTCTATCTAAACCGCAAAGCCAAACTAAAGAGGTCTCCACCATGAAACATAGGATGCTTGTACGCTCAATGTCAGACTCTACAGGCACTCAGAAGATGGAAACCTTTAAGATTAAAGAGTCTGAGGTGCAAAATGAGATGTTTTTTTTAGGCACTGAAGACCCTGCCCATGTTGCCAATGGGGAACATAGTACAGTCGACACTAAGGTGTCTGTTGCCCAGCTCAGGAGTGCATATTTGGAGACGGCAAACGCAAGCAAAAGGGTTGACCAGTGGGTGACATTTGCAAGTTTTTGTTTCATTCCTTGTGTGATTCCCTGCACGCCCTTGACCTTTTTACACCTTTTTTTAAAATGCACTTGTTTGGTGACCCAAATATTTTACACTGTAGTGTTAACACAAAGATTAGTTTTGATTTATCTCTCACTCTTGCATGCCGTTTAAGTCTTAAAATTGATTTTAAAAATCTGTTTTTTTTCCTTATCTTGTCTTTCTTTTTATATTCCAAATAACCTACATCTTGGTTACAAAGTGTACCTAAGGCTGAAATGCCAATGTCAGGTGTTGATTTGGGTGCTGCCAATGAGCGTGAAAAGGGCCCTCGAAAGCCAAGACTGTATTTCTCACCCGGTGACAATAGAAAGACCTCTGAAAGATTTAGAACTCAACCAGTTACTTCAGCTGAGAGAAAAGAAACGGATAGGTAGGCACTGGAATGCATAGCAAAGCCACACAAATAAACTCAATGGAGATTTCCACTGGGCTATGCAAAAGCATGACACTGTGGATAGACAGCAGTCTGGGTTTTTAAATTTTTTATTTTTTTGCTTGGCATTTGTAGCCTCTGAGCATAAACCAAAAGAAAAAGCTTCACTTGTTAACTTACGCATTTTATTATGGTTTTATCCTCTGGGATGTTGTGTTTCTCTGTTTCGGCATATGTATAAATTCTCACAACTGACACACAACTTGTACAGCTGCGTCCTGGTTTACTGTTTTGAGTCTTGCATGTGTTTGGTATACAGATAATATGCAAGTTATTTTTAAAACTGTTTGCTAATTATGTTCTTTATTCCACAGGACAACGTTCCATCCACCAGTGGAAACAACTGAAGGCAAGTGCTTCTAATATAATCTATTCCCATTCAAACTATTTTAATTGAATTGTTGATTGTTCTGTTTTTGTTGGCTTTGCAGTCAAGTCAATTATTCATCACCTTTTTCTAACTCATTTTACCTACTTTGCTGTGGCTTTACGGTCATCTGCCATTTGGAACACGTGCAACTCAATGCATAGAAGTGAGGTGCAACAGTCTCTTTCCTTTCAGCTCATAGAGCACTGTGTAACATTTGAGCTATATGTATGCCGTAAATATCAGCTATGGGTCTGTTGTAAAATAAAGATTTGAAGAAGTTACAAATATAAGTGGTGATGTAATAAACATTGCACAAAATGAACAAAGGCAACCAAAAAAGTGTTAGTTTTCATGCCCACTAGTTGCCCTTGTTTCACAGGAAAGTGGACAGAAACTTATTTTATGTTCCTTTCAGAGCATGGTTTTGTTATGTTACTAAACGTTTGACTAATCTGACTTTGGGGCCAAACCCTACCTACCCATCATATCCCTGTCTAATTCGAGATCCTTATTGGTTACTAAATCACTTCAAGGAGCGAAATGGCAAGGGAATTGTAGCTCAAAAGGTCTATGTTTTGATCATCAAGCCTGAAAAATTAATCTTGTAGTAACAAAGTGAAACCAGTGAGAAAAAAAAAGCGCATTCCCCTTTTTTAAGACACCGGTAACTCATTGGTTGCAAAGATGTTTTATATATAAAAAAAATCATGCAATCGATAATGAGCACTTGTGCACCCATTTCTATACTATGTTAACTTGCCATCCAAAGCTGTGCCAAAAGTGTCATTTTGCTTGCAAAACGATATTGCGACCTAGTGTGTGATCTGTGAAGTTTGTCGGGAGGACTACTGAGAAATATTATTACCAATAGTTTGTTTTTTATCTTTTGAAACACTGGTACAGTTTACACCTATGCATGCTTGTATTTTTACTGATCGGCTGTGGCAGCTTTGACCATTCGACATTATCCCCCCCGAAAGTTATACATAAAACAGATGGATTTCAAACATACCCTGTTACCCTGTAAAACAGAGTTGCCCAGCACTGTACTTTTTGGCTGAAAACAAGAATTCAAGTAATCATATGCAGGTTTTTAAAATTAATTTATAATTAACATATATGAAGCCACTTTACAGTACCCCTTACGACAAAGGTTGGCAAACTCCGGTCTTTAGGCCAGGTACAGTGTAGCCGGTAGTTTGTTTCAGTCTAACGCCTCCTGGCCGATCCGGCCCAGTTCTGGCCAGCGACCCGCAGAATTAGGCAGGTACAAATTGCTGGAGCCCCCAAAGCCGCATGCGGCTCTTGAGCCTCCTCTTGCTGTGGTTTCCTGAAGAGAATATACCCTGGCGGCAGAAGTGTTAAAGCCGGCCATGTTCCTGGTGGGGGGCCATTAGGGCAGGATTTGAGAGAGAGTCCGGCCTAGTGTGCTCCTGCCCACCCCTGAAATGGCCTAGTGGCCTCAAAAGTTTGATGACCCCTGCTTTAAGACAAAATGGTAACCTTACACATTTAGAGCAAAGGGACTGCATCTTCCTTTGTCTCAGCCAAAATTGAAATTTGTTCTAGAAGGTACTGGGTGGGTAGGTTTTAGTTGCATTGGTTTAGTTGAATTAGGGAAAGACACTGTTACTTTTCCCTGCAAAAGCAAGGTGACAGTTTGTCTTTATCATGTATTTTTCTAAAAAGTTTTTTTTTTCCATGTGCAAAAGCTTTTTTCAATATTTATAATGAGTCCTTGTTTATTGAGCATTTTAGAATAAACCTTAGTCCTAAAATCAAGTATTTCTTAATATTCTAGGACCGCAGATAGCCAAGATATGGAGCTCTTCAATTTTATGTGTTTATTTGTGTGTGTCCAATAATTATTCTTACATTTTTTTTTCTTCTATGATTACAGAGGAAGCGAAAGTGGATGAGAGGGCAAAGCTAAGTGTAGCTGCAAAAAGGCTTCTGTTCCGGGTAAGTATATCTCCCCCCCCCCCCCCGCCCACCTAGCACCTATGGGGGATTGGTACCTTTGTGCAATGTGTACAAACCTTTTTGTCATTGCTCATTGTACATTTTATTAGCAAAGATGCTTTGATTACATAGTAAAAAAAAGGGCATTAGATTAGTGCCAGCAAAGAAAAGGTTATGTCCTTAATGAAAACTTTTTTTATCTGAATGGTTTAATTCATTACCTCAGAAAGCAGATGATTGCATTGCTAGCAGGCAAGGGTTAGCATAGCATACTGATGGCTCCTTGTTCTGATCTGTAATTTAAAATGTGCTCTGCTTTGATCTTCGGGAGAAGAAAAGGTAAAATGTCTGCAAAAACTATTAAGTGGTGTACCTTGCCTGGCATTTAAAAGTGATTTACAACACAGTCCGATAATCTATAGAAAGAAAGGATGCATATGAAAGTACTTATCCTAAAGAAGTCGTATTTGTTTGAAATATTGCAATTGAAGATATCCATAAAAGAGGTCATGTACAGCTAGTCTTCCAGGAGGAAGGGAAAGACATTAATTTTCCCTTTGTTTTATTTATTCCCCAGTTATAGAAAAGTATTTTGGTGCATCAAGTTTTTTTTTAAAAACTCATGTTCTAAAGTAAAACTCCATTTGCGTTTAGTTTTGGTTAGTGTGGCATGGGGATAGAGCCATTGTCAGATTTTTACTGCTGTTTTCTTGATGGGGAAACTTAGCCTGCCAATGCGACTGTAATGCGGCCACCACTTTTTTATGCAAGTGAACCTTTTACCGTGAGGAAGATGCTACATGTAGCGTCTACCCACAGCAGCCCATTAGAGAATAAATGTGGGCCGCAGTGATCAGTTTCATGGAATTCTGCATAGTAAGACTTTATATACTGCTCTATATACACCAGTATTATATTCACAGCCCTATAATACTCACTGTTATATACGCGAACAACAACAATGACCCCCTCCTAACATATCAGTTGCCAAAAAATGTAATGTCAAGAGTAAGTGTGTCCTGGCACACTGTTATTCTTAATAGACTCCAACAGGAAGCAGTTTAAAAGGCTCTTAGGTTGTGTACAGTGTGCCAACTTTGAATAATCTGGATGCAGAAGATCATGGCATTTCTGGGTAGCTGCTGATGAAGTCATACGCTTAAACTGCAGTTTGTCTCAACTGAGCATTTCTTTCCATTATTTACTTTCAATTACAGGAGATGGAAAAATCTGTGGACCCCAAAGCTCCCAAGCCACGTCCTAGAAATGCGGCCATAGAGCGGAGGCTTCGTCGTGCACAAGACAGGTCCCGCACACAGCCTGTTACTACGGAAGAAGTGGTGATCGCTACAACGTAAGTGCGGGCACTGTGTGAGCATGCTGCTGCTTTTGGATTCTAGGCTGTTCTCCCAATGTATTAGCTAGGGAAGTATGCAGTACTTGTAGCTCAAGGACCTAGGCACTTCACATCCTGTCTGCTAAAATGATGGATAATTGAACACCATGTTTGCAAAGGGATTTGAGACCTGAATCACTTCAGATGTGCTGTAGTAAAGGTTTTTCCAAAGAAAAACTTAATTATTTTTTCTTTTGTGGCTGAAAAAATTATATGCTGTATGATCTAAAAGTTGGATTATTGTTACTGCATAGCAACTAACAGGATACATAGTGGGGTCAAGTCTACCAAATATTGAGCCTTGTCTGTTGCTGGTGTTTTGATAGGGTGAAACATAAGCTGAGCTGTTGAAAAAGTTAACTTTAGTGACTTAGGTATTTTGAAGATGAATTGATGCACTTTATGCAGCTACAGTTGTCAGGAAGGTCATGTTTTAAAGCCCTGCCTTTTATTATTAATATTATTATTATTATTATCAACATTATTTTATTATTTTTTTTTAGAAATTATTAAACATTTTCCAGATGATAGACTGGTATCAGGTTAACCTAATGGTGCTTTTAGGCTAAATTTAGGCTATGATCAGCTTTACAATGAGGTTGTAGCACAGCTACCGCTTCCTCATGTTTGTGAACTGCTGCCTCGGGAGAAATGCCACAAGTCGCTTCAACCCACAGCAGCCCAGTAGGGAATGAATGGTGGAGGCAGTGATCAATGGTACAACACCACTCAATGCCAGCCGCTGTCAAATCTGCAGACCCTGGCTCTGACTTTGGATGTCATCACTGCTTTTCTTTAAATAGATGACTGTAAAGTGCAATTCATCATAATTTATCAGTTACCTGAAAAACACTAATTTGACAGTGTGATTTCCTACAAAAGTGCCACTGGCTGTGGGTCAGAGGGTTGCCCATACTACACAACATACACAACATACACAAAATACACAAATACTATATTTCTGTAGGTCTGTTAAGCTGCTGTAGTGATCCATACACCTCTGCTACTATTCAGCACCTACAACTATTTTAATGCTTCACATCCTTTTTTACTACAAGTGGATATGACCTCATATGTTGAACAAACCTGTAAACTTAACTGATCATCTTTTCAGCTCCTAGTCTATGAAACATGGCACAACATTACTGCCCAATGCAATAGAGCCTGGTGAGCGTATACTCCTGGCGCTCCCATTTGCTTTTCTGCTTAATGAATGGTTGCTGGGAAAATTCAAGCTCAGCTTCACTACTAAACACGATTTTAGGATTTTTGATCGGATAAAAAGTTTACAGATGTTTCTATTGAGGGGATTGCATTCTATTTCTATGTCTCCCTGTGTCTTTTGTTTTAATACATGTTCAATAGTCAGGAGAACTATACCCCCCCCCCCCCTACGGGACACTCATGAAATCAGAAGTTTTAACCTTCCATGCTTTATCCAAAATTGGTGGGGAAACTTTAAAGTGGAGTTGGGCTTTCAATGTTTCAGACAATTTGGCTCACAAGTTTGTTGTGTTTTTAAATATATTGACCTATTTATTAGGATTTATAAGTGAGCTATATTTTACTATGTTATACATGTCTCAAAATAAAAAAAAGTGTTTATTACAATCAGGTAAATTTCACTGTGCAGTTTTCCTTTCAGAAAACTTCATTTATGGAACCCAAATTTCTTTTTTCTTTTTAGTTCTAATGTTCTGTTCTTCTATCTCTCTTTTCATAATCTTAAAGCAAGCCTAGCCCTGCTGCACACACAGTGACCACACACACTGTCACCTCCAGCATCTCTAGCCCCATTGTAACTAGGAATACTGTGCAACGTATCAGGTACTACAGGGCAGCATCTTGCATGCGGAAACAGAGCAGCCATGCAGTGCAGCAGATGCTTCATTAATAAGTAACACCTTTACTAATCACACCTGTTGCTGTCAATTTTAAGCTAACCTAGGAGGCTGCATGACATTTAATCGATGTGACACCAATAACATTGTTCATTTCTGCATGTTGACATTTCTGCCTTCTGTCACTTACTGCCTTACTGTGAAAATAAGAAAGGTGACTGTGTTGTTTTTTTTTTTGTTTTTTTTTTGTTTTTTTTTTTTAAAACCCCCTAATCCATTTACCTGTATTGCATGTGAACATTGTTATGTTCTAGCAATGGTAAATCTTAGCAAAACAGTTGTAGGCGAAATGTGGTTATAATGTGTTGCTCAATATTATTATTATTATTATTAAACAGGATTTATATAGCGCCAACATATTACGCAGCGCTGTACATTAAATAGGGATCAATAAATACCAAATGATAATGTAGCTCTTTGGGTTTAGGAGGTTGTCAGTGCTGAGAACTTCAGTGCAGCAATATTACATTATATTGCATGTAATTGAAAACTTCAGCATTCCCAGTTGATGCAAGGAACCAGTGGCTTTCTTGTATGTAACATTTGAAGTAGCTGGTTACATATTGTACTTTTCCTCCACTGCTCAGTGTCAATACATTTTACTGTGAATGCTCAACTGTAGTTTAAGCCAAAATGAACAGATACATTGATGATGAAAAAGTGCTAACGTCTTACTGTTAGAAATCCTGTAAACAAAGGCACCGACTGCAGAAAAAGAAATCTATTGTTCGCTGGACAGCAGCAGTCACTCTAGGGGTCCATTATATACTTTACATTGTCAAAGCTGGAGCTTGCTGCAAAGAGACCATCTTCTGCAGTAATTCATAAAGCTTGGTGCCAACCTAGTTGTAGTGGTGGGAAGTAGTGAGGGTTTTGGAGACAGAAGAAGACGTGTAGGCAAGTTTGAAAAGATGGGTGTTCAAAAAGAAACAAGCCGAAGAGGATGAGGAAGACCATTCTAGAGAGTCGGGGCAGCTCTAGAAAAGTCTTGGAGATGTTTGTAAAATGAGATTATGAGTGAGGAAGTCATTAGTAGGTCATTGGAGGAGCAAAAAGAGCGACTGGAGGAGTATTTTACTGTTGGGTCCGAAAGGTAAGTGGGACAAGAGTTGTGGAGGGATTTGAAGGCAAGGCACAGGAGCTTGAATTTACTTGTAAAGTGAAATGGAAGTTCACATCTGTCTTGAGTTGACATACAATGGCCCAAAATGATGACCCAACTCGCTGCTGAATGAGCTTTTGAAGGGAATAGGAGCACATGTCAATGCATGACCATGTTTAAAGCAATAATACATGGGAGAACACAGTTGCATTAGGTGAGTAACCAGTCTTTCAGGCACTCTTTGTATATGATGTGAATAGGTGCTACGTCAATTTTGACTGGGTGAGTATTTTGAATGGAATAACTAAGGGCACTCACCTGCTGCCTGTGCCTTTCCCATGGTATCTATAAGAATAATTTGGCCAAGCCTGTAGTATTACATTACTTGCACTTGCTGGGTCTATTGTCCCACTATGAGACCATTTACAACCTAAATATTTATATTTGACGCATTCCAGTTGCTTTCAATCTAGCAACCATTTGATCATGGCAATAAAATATTAAAGAAAAGTAAACTAAATTTCCTGACCTATATCTTGTTTTCTTCTGAGTTTTGTGTGTAGTGTTTTCCTTTCATTTTATTATTTTTGCTGTTGGAAAAAATAGTGATGGGTTCTGTCCCAGGTTCCTTTTTTAATTTTTAGATCTCTGCTGCAATACTGAACAGAACTAAAACTTTAACTTATCACTCCAATATGTTTGGGGTGTAAAATATATATTGTAAGGTTCCAAACTACAGGATGTTTAACAAAGCCTTGTTGGCAGCCTTTGCTTTCCATTTAAACCACACTTTCTTCTATTTACTTGTCTGTTTTACACTCCTAAAATGACCACATGTAAACATAATCAATTCATATTGGTTTTTAAGTAAATGTAAGGTCCCCCCCCCCTGTGCCCAGCTTTTGTCCTCTGCATGTGAGAACAAAGAGGAGGGAACTCTGGCATTGCACAAAAGTCATTTACCTAAGTGACATAAGCCTACAAGTGTATGAGTTATAGAGGGTCCAACAAATGTAAATTGTATATTATAATATTAATGTAATTGCTTGTGTTGGAGGTGTTTGGGTACAGTCAATGGAAAATCAAACAAAAAAATTGTGAGGTCTGAGAACTTGGCTGACATATCACAGTGTGAAAAGATATGACATGGTGGCAAGATGTTTAAACTAATCTGATTGGGATGTTGTATGGTAATCCTAGACCACTTTTTTAACATTTACGTATACTAAGGCATGCAGGTTTGTTTTGGTGTAGCCAGTTGCGTGCCTTAAGCTTGCCTAGCCCAACCTGCTTGGTTTCATTCAAGGGTAGGTTAGGGTTTGGTAAAACTTGTGCTTTGGACCCGCTATGGTTGAAGCATTCTGAGGGCAACTTTTCTCCTCTCTTCTTCAGGTCAAACCGTGCAGCCAACCGTGTTGTCACTGCTCTATAATCAGCTGCGTTCAAAAATGCTCCCAACCACTGCCATTCACTTGAACAGGTAAGGTTGGGACCACGAATGAGCTCTTGGTAAACCAGTGCAGCTCCCCACTGGTCTGAGATTGCCCTTAAGTATGTGCATTATTATGTTTTATAGCCTGTATATAGGTTAATACAGCTTGATTAGTGACATTTAAGACACTTCTGATAGCATACATTCAATACAATTGTGTTTGAGCATTTGGGATTTTTCTGTGAAAAAAAATGCAGAGATTGCATGAATGTTATTGGAAGCAGTCATAACAGATGTTATAGATGTTAGAACTTATATTTAGTTTTGTTTAGAAACATGGAACAATCTTTCAAAAAAAAAAAAAAAAAAGACATGTTTCATATTGAAGTGATTTCTTGCCTAGTTGATGGAAACTATTCATACAGTGTTGGAAAGCCTCAGAATTAAAAATATTTGTAGTTACATGCTCGCCAGGCCACCCGCTGTGTGAGGTGGGAGTATCAATATGTTTTGTTCTTTTAAGGAAGTGTCACTTAATATTGTAATGTAACCTTGCAATTGTCTAGTGCCCATTTATGTAGTCAATGTTAAACGTTTGAGGCTTTGCTAAAAAATCATGGCAAACGGCAACCTATGCAGATGCCGTTACTGTCAGTAGTTCAACCAGAAAGATCAGCTGACGTCAGTCCCCCAAGAGACCATTAGGCCAGTGACTTGTCCGTTATCATTTGGCCAGGTGCCATGCTAATACCAGAATACCCTTTTTAGTGCTAGCTTTACACATTAATCAGAGCCTAAAAACTATTGTAGGATAATTTGTAATCTCTGGGCCCATGCTTAAGGCTTTGTGCTTGTGTTGGTCGAATGCAGCTTGGTGTTGCATGCGGTCAGCTTGCATTTCACCAAAGCATGTTTAAAGCATCCACAGGTGCATTTGACCTCCTTTCAAGCTGCATGAACTTGATTCAAGCTGTGTTGCAATTCCCAACAACTTGTACAGGTAGAAAA
The DNA here is from genome assembly GCF_032062135.1 of Pyxicephalus adspersus. NCBI lineage: Eukaryota > Metazoa > Chordata > Amphibia > Anura > Pyxicephalidae > Pyxicephalus > Pyxicephalus adspersus. The sequence goes on along the minus strand of NC_092862.1, from coordinate 127,964,065 downwards.
ACAGGTTTGGCTTGAACAAAAACGTGTAAACACAGGCTTAGTCCACTTCATTCACGCCAGTATTAATATCTCTTATCTTCCAAGCCTCGCCTTCCTTCTTTCTATATCCATTATGTAGGAGTCTCACTTTAACTATTTTTACATTTTAGATAATGTTAGAGTAGTCTTGAGTTTGAGCAATGCAAGGAGTTTAGGTGAGGAAAGCCAACTGCTAGACACCCCAAAGAAGATGGGAAGTCTTCTGTGATTCAGCCCACCCCTAAATTTGAGTATTGACCATTTCAGTGCTGCATTAAACAGGAGCAGCATCTATAGAATGCTCAGATATATATGACTGTTGAATTTGTGTAGCAACTCCTTGTTTTTTTTATGTAGTTTCCCTTTAAATGTAGTAAATGGAAATCTTCTGGCCTAACACAAATGGAGAAACTCGTTTCTTCAGCTGACATGTGTTTCTGGTTTGTTGACTGTTGTTGCAGTTTAAGAACGGAGGTGAAAAGATCGCTCCATTGTCTCAGACCGTTGTAACATCTGTGGCTACTCTGACGTCCCGATCTTCTCCAGTTCACCCCGGGGATATGAATGTCACAAAGTCATCTAATTACGATGAGAGAATATCAAATATCTCCAGCGCTTCGACTCTGCTTCACACATCAATGGAGACTGCAAACACTACAGAGCGGAGTTTACTGCTGTCAGAATCCTGGAGCTCTCCACTCAATGAGAAACCCAGAGAGCCAGAACCAAGCAAACCCGTGAATGAGAATAGGGAGCTGGTCGCAGACGAGAACAGCTTAAGAAAGTGCAGCCTTGCTCAAAAGGAAGTCGCCCATCCTGTGCTGGATGTGTCAAAGGAGGAGGAATCGGCTAAAGAACAGAAGAAGCTTGGGCATGTTATCTCAAGTAAAAGCGCAGTGGAATTGCTCAGCCCACAAACACTGTTACAACCTGCTGTGCAGCAAGAGCTGCCAATAGCTTCAAGCTCCCCGCAGGTAGAGGTGGATGACATGAAGCCAGAGAGGAGGAATCTGTTTTCAGAATCCGAAGCATGGAGCGTTAAAGGTGCCGCTGGTAAGAAGCTTTTCCATTTTTTTTTTCATGTATAAGAACGTGTGGCTATTCTGGTTTCTGCTCTGCCTGTGCATTTATTCTGCTCTCCTTTGTGTCTGTTTAAAGAAAAATCACATTGTGCAGAAAATACATTTCACTCATGCCTAGCTGAAGTCCCCTCCTTTTCTTTGTGTCTCTTTCTATCAGTAGTGTCTGGGTAACTGGAGCCAGAAATAATACATTATGGGTATTCAGAGACCTGCACCCCCTCATTGCTGATTTTATTTTATCTATTAGCCAGCAAATAGGTGCTCATACAGCAGTAATTTATCATTGGTGCTGCCTCGTCAAGCATGTGGAAGAAATAGGTGATATAAGATACAGGTGGTTAGAGGAAACCTGCACGGAGATATTAAAGGCCAGTGTTGTCTGGCTGTCCAGTGGGCTTGGCTTTCCATGTCACTGACCAGGAACTAGCATGGTGATCCAAAAGGTCTGTTCTAATTCTCATTACATTTTCCATGTGCTTGTTGTGTTAGGCAAAAGGTATTAAAGCAGAATTAAACCCATCTTCTCCCTTCCTCGTTCCAATCATCGGCCATATTGATTGGTGCAGCCAGGAGGACGTAACTCCTGCACAGGTGCACGGGAGTCCATAAATTCCCAGAATGCACAAGTGAATCCAGGATTGCTGGGTAACCCTCATAACAAATGACAATTTTTACAGCTGGGCAGCGATCAGGCAGGTCAGAACACTTTTTTTTATAGACATTTCTTGTTTTTTGAAGAAACACCTCTCTGATCTTTGTTGTTCCCAGAATATAGAATGATAGACCCCCCCCCATTGCTGTGTGTTGGGGAAGCGGGATTATTTGCCCTTTTTATTCATCCTTTAAGTATGTTTTTTTTGGTTTTTGTTGTACAAAATGGTAAGGAAAATCCATAATGTTTTAATTGTCATGGGAACTGGAGGTGAAAAGAACTTTTTTTAATAGCAATACCTGTCTTGGAGGATTTCCCCCTCATTTGCAATTGTGTTACTTCTGCTTCACACCCCCATAGATGGCATTTTTTTTGTCCAAATGGTAAATATTGATCATTTTTTTCCCCAGACTAGCAAGGAGAAATAAATGCTTTTCTTTTCTCCTAATATAAACCTTTTCTAAATATTATTGGAGTTCTCATGGATAAATTCCCAATGAAAATGTTTACTGCCTGGCTGTATACGAGAACAAGTAATACAAACTTGCTTCCGGATTAGTGTCCCATACGTTTTGTAGGAAAAGTTCACCAATGGCAGCCTTTATCAGTTTTCTCATGACAAGTTTACTTTAGTTTTCTCATGACAAGTTTACTTTAAAGGATAGCTGCACTTTTAAACAAAGTGCAGTTATCCCATTTGGCCCCAGACCTAAACTTAACAGACATTCCCCTTTGGAATACATATTTGGATCTGACAGCCATGGCTTTGCTGTTTGCTTATATCCAACACTATCCTGTTCTGCCTGTATCTTTTACAGTCCTGCAGACTTATATGGAACAGACCTCAGCCACTGAAGCTTTAATATGGCCCAATAAAATTCTAAAGTTCATGCAATTGCCTAAGGTGTGCTGAGACAGCCACTGCCATCCTAAAAAAGCAACAATACATCTTTAGGATGGTTCACAGCTCTGTAATTTTTTTTGCATATTTATAGGGGTAGGGTGAATTGGTTTAGGTCAAATGTGATTAATGTTTTGATCAACAATGCAGCCATCCTTTAAATTTTCTGAAATTAAGAAAAAGTCACCATGAGGTTGTATTATTTGACAAAAAAGGACATGCATTGTCTCTATGGTCAAAAAAAAATAAATCCCTGGTTACTGGTGGCATTTTTGTTAAGCTGTACGGCGTAACCATATAGTGCACGCCCGTGCGTGTATGTGTGTGTAACCGTATGGAGTGTGTGTACAGTACAGAGCCAGCGGAAGCGTAACTCCTTTGCACACACAGGATCATCAGTGATTCATCCAGTGGATGAGGAGATCATCTTTGTGGAAGTTTGCAGTGAAGCTGGCATCTTCCGAGGATGGACCTGTCATTGCTGCAGGGCGAATGCACAGGGGTGCGTATGTGCCATAATCAGTGGTTCGTACTTGCTGATTATTGCAGAAGCTCTCAAATGAGTTTGGTTATGCTTTAAAGGGAAACCTGTGGTAAGAGAAACTTTGGATCTGGCCTCCCAATGAAAATGCTAGTAGTCTGGTTGTAATGCTAATTCTCTAACTTTACCACTGATCAGCAGGACAGCCAGGCAGCTGGAAATTTAAAAAGAACACATCAATGGCAGCTTCTAAGTCTCCTTTAAAACTTGGCCCCCAATATTGAGATGTCACATTAGGAATGACTTTAAAAGTCTTCAACAGTAAGTGTTGTGTCTTGATCGAGTCTGGAATGTTCATCTCCATGTCTCCCTCAGGAAAGACATTTTTGCAAGTAGACATCTGCTCACACCATACAAACTACAACAACACAGACGTGTCAGCTGAGGTAAAGCAAGTTTAGGATAATACATCAGCTTCTCCCGCTAATATGACAGCATTGAGCCTCAACTGTAACAACAAAGCTGTTTAGCATTAGCGCGATCTGTTCTGCATTGATGTATCTTTTGATTAAGGAATACATAAATATTGCAGCTGCTGGGCCCTGAAATTGACATCAAAATTGAATCTGCTGTGTGTGTACTGCTCGATTCTGACTGCTATCTAGACTTTGATCTTGGATGTGTCTTGTATGTCGAGCTAAAAAAGGTTTTTTATTACTTGAATGGGGAAGATAGAGAAAGCTTACAATATTGCAACTATCTGGGACTCTTGAGAGATTTTTCTCTCCCTTTCTATTACAACACTACTTTGTTTCTAGGTGAGGTCTTTTTTAACAGCTTTACCATGCAAAAAATAAGCAGTAGTCACCAATAGCTACACCAATATATAAAATTCATCTGTACTGTGTGCTTGTTACTGAATGTTCAGACACTTACACGGATGGAAACCACCTAGAAATTGGAATATTCCATGCAGCACTTCATATGCAGTTTGTTATAATTAAGATGTTTCATTTATATGACTACTGCTAAATAGTTTAGAATACCTGGAAATGTATGTTTGCTGCAGGAAACAAAAAATAGCATTTGCAAAGGTAATTTTCTAGTTGTAAGTGATCCAGTTTGATGATGGGGATATCCAGATCAAAAGTGTAGGTATTGGTAGAAGAATAGAAAACTTGCAAATGTTAAGTTTGGTGCTAACAAAAAACCATTCCATACGCTGCTTTATATTCACTTGTAACATGATGTGGAGTGCTACCAAGCAAGAATCACATGAATCGTATTGCTTGTAAAGGTTATCCACTAAAATTTCCTCCACCAGTCAAAAATTGTTCAAATAGAAAAAGGGGAGTTGTTCTTTCACCTTGTGTACCAAGATGATCCCAAAACGAAGAAAAAAGTTTTTGACTTGGAGCCCCAGCAGGTGTATTTGGGTATTTTTAGCACTCCTATACATCACGAGATCAAAACTAATCTTATGGTTCATATTTCTGAAAAGCGCCAAGTACTCCCTTTGCTACAAGGGTCCATTATAAAAGCTTGGTTCATGCATGTGCTCATGGAATGCAAGCATTAAATTACTCTCTTCCTCTAAATCTTAACTCAACGCAAAATAGATTTTTAATACAGTGAGAAAATTGTCAGGTTTTTATTGTTACATCCTGGAGTCATAGATTATTAAAATCTAAATACTAAAGTCTGTGGTTTTGCCTTTTCTTTTCAAAACTAGTAAAGCAATTGGATGGGTTTGAGCGTCCCCAGGGAAGTCAAGACATGTCCCAACCCCAGTGCCAGGATACTTGCACTGCACCATTTTAATCTTAACTCCAGGCAAAATATGTTTTCAGTGGAATAAGAAAAATGTGTTGTGTTGTGTGTTTTACCTCTTTTATCCAAAACTAGGAAAGAAATTGGTTGAATTTGAGGTCCCCAGTGACAGCAGTACATGCCCCAACCTCAGTGTCAGGATTCTCACGCTGTATGTACACAAAGGTCAGCAAGGACAGTATTGTGGGTAGACTTTCCCTTGTGACATTGAAGTTGGCTGTCACACACCCATGTCTGGTGTCTTCTGTGTTTACAACATAGTGTGCTGTATAACAGTGGCTGCCCTGATCGGAGTGCCCTGAGGGAAACAACATAAATGTTGCCCTCCCTCAATACCTCATTAACTGTTCACTGAGCTTTAGTAAACCTTTTCCTTCCCGTGAGCTGCTACTTTTATCTCGGGGAATTCAGCAGGATGCTTTGTACTTAGATTTTTCTGATAGTGTCAAGCAACATACTCATTGGTATCAAATTAAAACTGAAAACAAATTCTCAACCCTACCAAAAATGGGAGCAAAATAGCTCTGTACACCCCTACACCTCTGTGCTTGTTTTTGCATTAGGCGGTGTCCTAACTAAATAAACTGTAATGACTGGCCACATTTGACAATGCCATTTACTTATTTGTATTACATTTATAGGTCTTTGAGAGAAACAGGGAAGCAATCTTTCTGAAAATATGCTAGTTGCATGGCTGTCTTGCTATCATCTGGCTTTAATGGGTATGACTTGGAATAAGTAAATAAGTGTATCTCAAGTTCTGCTTGTGGCTTTCAGATCAGTGAGGACCTCAGGCAACCCTGGCATATCATTAATTACTTGCATTATTCAGAGGAACATAGGGCTAAAAAAGAACATATCACTTCTGCATCAAATCAATGTGGAATTCTTGCTTTCTACTGACGCCGTTCATCTGCATCCAATGGTTCTGAACATGGTGTATAGATGGTATGCCACTGTGATCACTGGAGAAGTGGATGTCATTACTCCGGGTTTTAGGCATACTCAGGTGTCAAAATAGGCAATCTTTAGTCCTGCTGAGCACTCCTGACCCTGAAGCAAGGAAAGGTGTGGGGAGCCAATTGGTAAAATACATCTGCAAGCATTCACTTTGCATCATGCTGCTTCACAACACATTAATGTGCACGGTTCCATAAACCCCCCAGGAGAGAACCTTAAGCATAAAACATTTCAAATTTTTTTCTGCATTTCTGGAAGACCGTAAAAAACAACAGATTGCTTTTGAGGTGTGTATTTTTAGAGAGTGAACGATTCTCCATGCATCAATTACGTGACAAATTTTGGCTCTGCATTTTAGGTAATACGCATGAATATTTTTAAAAATATGTTCATTCAGTATTTTTTTGAATAGAATATTGTGCAGTGTTTTGCCAGTATGAACAAAAGATCTGTGCATAGATTTGATAGCACACCTCCTCTTTTAGGAGGTTGTATGCAAACAAAAGGAAACATTACTGACACATTGCTCTGTTATGATTGAAGCAGAGGTCAGATACATGTAAAAACACACTAGTTTTTAAGGAAACACATGTGTAACCTAAGGGATGAGCTCAGCAAGCAGATTACAGTGAAGGAGGAGGTGAGGTTGGGCAAGGGAAATGGGGAGGGGGTTTGTACAAGACTGCGAAGCATGTGATTGCTCACTAATGCTGAGCCTCTCTTCACAATAAGCAGAGATTGTCAAGCCAGCCTCTGAAGCTCTTGGCTCCGGCACAGCGCAGACACTTTCTCACAGTTCACCGGCGGCATGCTACAAACCGCAGACAGAGGAGCAAGAGGAAAGTGACCCCTTCGAGAGGACAGCCGACATCTCTCCCCCTGCCACCGAGGGCAAATCGCAAGAGGATATTGACAGCTCCGGCAAAAGCATGTCTATTCGTGACAGGTACTCCTATTCCTCTGATAACCCTTCAAATGTCTTCTGCAAAGCTAATCAATTGTTGATCAGTTGTCATTTCACCTCTGCCTGCAGAATTTATTTTCAGATATTGTATTTATTCTCTTTTTTTTTTTTTTATATGATGTACCAGAAATCTGTCAGATGCGTTGTTCGCCCTGTGGTGTGCAGACGCTATTAACAGCAGATATTTAGCTGCTGTGTGCCACTGCCTATGTTTATGTGCACTGTGATGTTTAATAAGCTCAGGTATTTGTTACAGGCTACATTCACACCTTGCAGTTTTAATGTGTTACATTCTTTTTTTTATTTTTGTTTTGTTTTTTTATTTGCATTTTGCACACATTTTGCTCTTGCATTGCTATTCATACCCATGGAAGGAAAATTTAGTTGGAAACTGCACCTAGGATGCAACTAGCATTCAAAATGGAGTATTGTGAATATAGCAGTGTTGGAAAGGTGATTTTCAGAGCCAGTCAACCCAGAAACACAATTTATAAATGGCTGTGGCAGCTTAGAGATTTTTTTTTTATCTATATCCGAACCCACCCAGCATTTCTGACAGCCCCCTCATCTGGGCTTACCCAACCATATTGTGGTTGACCCCAATATCACAGCTAATATTGGACACTACGTTATGTATCCACTAAAGTAATAATAATTATACATTGTCTATACATCATACATGCTTAGGGGTTAATTAGCCAAATACAACATTAAACTAGTGATATAGAAATACAAAAATGTACTGAAAGTTTCCATGAAACATAACTTTCTTATTTTCATATGTATTTGCCTAATCTTTTCACTTTTTAGTAAATAGAGCCTTCAGCACAGGAGAGAGTTAAAAGGTTATACAAGAAGTTATATTTTTATTGCACATTGCTCTGTTTGTTGTCTCTGCTGTTATAATATTGCAAAAGAAACAACACATCATCTGAAATCTGATGCCACTCCGTTTTTGTTTTGCTGGTTGAGCACTTTTACTGTACTTTGAATCAGAGAAGCGTAGTGCAGGGATGGGTACTGTTGAGTCAGATTCCCTTCTGAATCAGATGTTTCTCATTAAGAGTTACTCATGTGTCCAATGGATGGCTGCAGCATTGTGTACATTGGAAAAATGCTTTGCTGCGCTATGTAAAACCAGGGATTCCCAACGTGTTGTGTTATTTCATGGGACGTGACAGTACTGTGGTATTAAGAGCAATGTGAAAATGCAAGGTGATGACAATTTCATTTTTCCCCTTTATAAGAACAATGATAACAATCTGATGATCATCAAATCATCATCATCATCATTATTACTGGTGTTATCATAACCAGATAAATCTCCTGAAGACTTTGCACTTTGATGTAGAAGGCCATCATTAAACCAAAAGTCCACCAATCAAAAGTATTTTAAAGAAAGATGGCTGTGTATATTTTGACCATAGAAAGACCCACCAATGGGTTTACCCAAAACTTTGTAGAAATAAAAGTTTGTTCTACATAAACATATATTTTAAGTTTGCTGCCTCCTTTTGTCCTACTTATCCGAGCACTGGAATATCTGTGTAATATTAATTACAACTCTAGCGTCTTGCTGGCTATAATTTACTTCATTTCCCAGTGCTTTAAAAACAATCCAGAAATGTGTAATCCCTGTAAACTTTCTCAGGATGTGCAGAAGTTTCCTTTATAGAACTGTTGGGTTTGGGTGCAAACCAAATAAATAGTCATCTCTGGACTGGTAATATGATTAATATGATTCACCACTCTCGTCCAATGTACATAACATTGCACTTTGTGTCTGTGTTTTCTTTCTTTTATGCTTGGTTACCAATAATGTCTTGAGGATTGTTGTACATAACATTTGACTTTGATGCCCAGTGGTGCCCGGTGTCCGGTCAAATTTGGTAGTCTAGCCAGTTAGTAAATGTGTTGGGTATTTTACAAACGTTTTCAGTGATTTACTGTGGAGAGTGCCAAAAATAATTTGACAGTGATGTCCTCCTACCCTTGGGTCATGGCCTTTTAGCACCAGAAATGCATATTTTAGTGCCAACAACCGTACAAATCTGAATGTCCCCAGGCCAAACACCTTCCAAATAAAATGTTCATTACCTGTTGCATGTTTCTCTTCTAGATTATATGTTGTAGAAGCCTTACCTAAAATATCCTCTAGTAAGATAAACTCCCATACTACATTATTGCAATGTGTGTGCAGGCAGCCTAATACTATGTACACATTTGGAATATTTAGCTCTGGAAAAAATCACTGGCACCATACAGACAGCCCTGTTCTTCTATGAGGAGCTAACATGGTAAGGATGAGCAGGAGGCCTTCTGCTGCATCCTCCCCTTAGAAAACAGCAGTGGTCATAGGCCTGCAGTTGTTTTGTGACCCAGCAGAGCAGACGGCAATACAGAGCTTAGGCTGGTGAGCATAAGTCATACGGTGGAAAATTTAACGTCATGCAGCTTAGGTACTGTTGATCTGCAACCCATATATTGCCCTAGAATGCATTTATTGTGCATTGTTATGTGTTAAACAAAACAAAAACTTCACTGCAATGTGTTTGTAGCCCATTCTGAAGAAATTAATTTGTCTAACCTAATGCAGATGACATGGCGTTACTAAAGCTGCAAATTGCTACTTTAGGATTACTGATATGATAATCTCGGCATTAGGCTCTAGCATACAAATTCTGATCTCCTTTTGATAAATTGGGTATTACAAAGTTACAAACATACTTGAAGAAGTGAAGAACAAAGAAGTGTTGATCTATTAACAGATTGCCACTGCTTTATAAATAGTCTTTTACTTCTGTGTTCCCATATTATAAACTCTTCACCCCTGCGGTAGCAGTAACATAGGGCTGGACTGCCAGCAAGCACCATGGGCCCTGTTCCTTATAGCAAAACAAAGCACAATGCTTTTGAGTAAAGACCAGTGATCCTTTAAAAGATTATAGCAGGTGAACCTCAACATACCCTCACCAGCATATTTTTTTTTTTTTTACCATTATCTATTTGAGATTTTTTGCTGCCATTATGTATAGCAGCAATGCTTGTATAATGAAAGTTGAGATACTGATGGCTGAGGCCAAATTTCTCTTTTTCAATGGGCTTCATGACAGTAGTTTTGCCCTTTGGTAAGGGGGTATTTGAAATAAAACGTCCCTATACTTGTTTTCTATCCAGCAGTGTATTGCCCCTATCAACAGTTTGATGCCTGTACCAGCTGCAGAGGTTTATTCGTCTTTTGCAGTAGACATACACTTCTGGAACTTAAAATAAAAAGCACAAGTGTAAAGGACCAAACATTCTATGAGTTTACCAGTGAGATTTATTCTGACCGGAGTGCTCTTTTATCCTCTACTCAGCAGTTATTGGCAGTGCTTGAATCAGCACTTTGTATTTTCTTTCTATTCAAATATCGGCAACCAAATAGCATCCCTTGTTTGTTTTTTGTGACGCCAGTGTCCTAGAAGCACATTGAAATCTTCTGCTGGGTCTCAGTGGATGGCATGACTTGTGTGGAATGTCTCACAAACAATGTGGCATATTATTCCTTCTTAGGTTGGCGCTACTGAAGAAGAGCGGGGAGGAAGACTGGAAGAACAGGATTAACAAAAAGCAGGAGTACACCAAAGTATCTGTCATAGAGCGCAGCTCACGTGCCCAACTGCAGGAAATTGAGCAGTCGCTGACAAAGAAGGTAACGAGAACCATGTTAGGAATAAGCTGTCCAACTTGTCCCAGTAGTTTGATATCTTGCAGTCCTGTTTTGTCCTTGCTTTTTACCACTGGGAGCTATAGAACAGGATTTATCCTTCTCACAGGCTTAGTAATAATTGGCTCGCAGCTGCCGGGGGATCTGTATAGACATATTCAGTGCATGAACTGTTCTGTGATGCATCAGTAGGGCAATGCAAGGAAACAATAAGTTGCAAAAGGCAGTGACCAATGACCAGCAGAACCAAACCTGAAAATGTGATCTGACCTTTCTGAGGTTGGCTTGGTTGGGGTCTCGTAGTTTGCACATCATTGCTTCTCTTTTACTGCCATATTAAAATGGGTCTAAAGCCAAAACATTTTTTATTACTTCATTCCAAATAAAAAAGGTTAGAATCCCTGTTTAGTTGTTACAGATGTCTGTCCTTGTCACCACCACTGAAAATCAATGGAAAGTGAGAGTTTGAGGTCATTACTAGCACTGTGTTTTGTTGAAACGTGAGATTTTTCCACACTTTGATCACATTTCCTGCTTTCTTTTGTATCAGTAGGACAGGAAGTTAAAGGAAATCTCCCCAGTGATGAAATTGGGGCACAAATGGCAAGAATATGACTAAGCTGTTAACTCTTTCTTATTTCATACAAATTGAAAATAAATCCACTAGATCTGTGTAGTCCCAAATATTAAATATGTTTGCACTTTCCCTTTGTGACGGAGTTGCCTGTAATAAAGACCAGTTGCTGCTATTTTCTGTCTTATGTGGGGTGACTGGTCTTGCATACACCCCCTCCTGTATTTTTCAATAGAATGTTCACCTGTTGGGTAGCTCCCACAGTTCTACTTGAATGCAACTTGGTTATTATGTTTTCCCGGGTTTGCAAAAACATTCTTTGTGACTATTGAATACATTTTAAGTTTTTGGGTTCAGCGTTTTTGCCAAGGTTACTGTGAATTTATTTGCTCTCAAGGTTTAACTGATTTTTACCAATAAAAAGCATTTTGTTTCAAGAATTCCATATTTGCAAAAAATAAAACTTGATTGCATCAGACATATAAAGTTATCCTGCGTGCTCTGCTTGTAAAAGGGAGTAATTGGTCTTCCCAGTCTTTGTTTTGGAAATGGGAAAAGTGGGGTCTGAGTAGCTGGCATGAGCAGGACAATGCTCAGTCTACAAAATTTGAAGCTTAGAAGCGGAGTGCATTTCTGGTAGATTAACAGGTATCTTTCTGTACTTGTAGGACATGGAGGGTAAACTAATGTGGGGCAAATGTGTACTAATGTATATGCAAATGTATTACTAAAATGTATGGCATATGTTTGTTCTTTCCCTCATGTTATTAAGGTTTGAAAGACCACCCTTACTTAAAGAATGTGATGTTAGTTATGTAGGACAGTAAGTTAGCCTCCACAGACAATAACATAGAAGAGTTTGTTGGTGGGTCTATTCATTTTTTCCATAGTCTTTTCTGGACCATGGCTTTAATCCATGGATAGCACTGCTCTGACCAATATGTTAAATATTGGTCCTGTGTATTTCTAACAGAGGCTGATCCTCTAATTCTACAGTATGTTAGGAAGGCACCCCCATCCCTCAAGTGACAGATCACTGCTCTTATAACATCAAAGGGCCTTTGGAGGTCCCATAATGGGTCCCAGGCGGACCTGTTGATGGTTGTATACCTACATAGACCAGGGAGCTGCATACTGTTCCCACAGCTGACTTCCATATGTAGAGAAACAGTAAATGAACCCCATATGGCCTAAAACACACAACACAAATTAACAGATTCAATAGCTTCTTCAACTTTTAAGCTTTTGATTTTGTATATGTTTCCCTGTTAT
>NC_092862.1:127919960-127950437 GCF_032062135.1 Pyxicephalus adspersus | reverse complement strand
TTGACATGTGAAAACATTCATGGATTGGGTATACAGTCAGCTCCAGGCTAAAAATTATGATAAGAAAGGAATCCTGGAACATTCCATTGACATTGTAAAGACAAAAATGTCTTTAAAGTACCTCAAGTAACTTGGTGGACTTTCTGCAATGTCATTTATGTCAAGTTGTGTAAGTTTATGGCCTTTTGTAGAGAGAAAAACAAAGCCATGTGACTGGTAATATTTTCCTTCTGTGCTTTAGAAGGAATTACAAATCTATGGATTGCATCTAGAAATAAATCCAAAGAGACAGTTAGTAAGATTTGTGTGTCATTGGACTTCTCCTTCAATTAATATTTAGTTAACATACATAACAGTGTTAGTTCCAACATTTATGTTATAAAATATGGCTTTAACAAGAATTCCCTCTATAGGTAAGTAAACTGTTTAAAACTTAACATTTCCATACCTCCCTGTACTTATTGTTTTGATTGAGCTGAACTGGGTTCCTGTGGTGCAGGTTTTTAGATAATGTTGGTTTATAATCTTCTGGAAAAGCAAATTTAAGTTAGTGGGCCAAGGTAAATCAATATCTGCTAACCTATTAAATGTTGAAAGATAATTTTATTTTCACTTTTCACTTCTCGCCAAAAATGGCATTTTGAAGATGTTCATAAAAACTGTTGGCTTAGTTTGTGTTTGGCTCACATCATCTGAGATGAGATTCTTGTTAAAGATACATTGGCAATGTTTTTTTAATAAGACAGAAACACGTGAAAGACCATAATCCACATAATTGCTAGAAGCTTGATGCAAAGTTATTATGAACTAACAACCATAAACCCCCTGCTTACATTGCTGTCTTGAACTCATACATGTTAAATCCTTATAGTATTTGCCTTGCAGAAAACACTGCGCCGGGCTCCCCCAGCAGCTGGTCACCTAACAATTCCCAGACATTGGTCAGTGGAACTGTTTTTGGAGGGGTGGATCACTGTTCAAGCACATTTTCGATCAAGCAGAAGCTTGACTAATCCTGCTAACTAGAGTAGTCCCCTAAATTCCATGGTATTTGGTCATGTGACAGGCGACTTTGGGTGTCCAAAAAAGCTTTTCTATTTTTAATAAAAGAACAAATTTAGCCAAGATTGAACACTGAACATTCTCAAAACAATAATTTTGTATAACCTATAAGTATTGCCTTTGCAACTGCAATACATAAATTAAAAACCTTGTGTAGCTTGGTCTGTCTGAGAAACTATAGAAACTTTCATGCTTTTTACTCTAACAGATTGAGATCCTACAATATTTGGAAATGTAGCCTGAAATCTATTGTTCTTCCTACTTTGGGTGTTGCATGATCACACATTGACCCTTCCACCAATTTAGAATGAGAAGAAATAGAAATACCTGCAGTGTGCAAGCACATATTCCATTCACCACTTTATGAATTATTTTGTCATTAGAATTTGCTTTGTCCCATGTTATGTTTGGTTAGGCTTTTCGGAGAGTAAATGTTCATGTACATCACATCATTGTTTGACTTTTTGGAGGTGAAGAAAACAAGGTTAAAATGTTGGAGTGCATCATTAATATTATGTGGATAGGAAGGTTTCAGAATATGCAAACATTTTCTTGCAATTGCAGTAAATTGTGCAAATCGTTTGGAATAAAACATTAGTTCTAGATGTATTAATCCTTGTTAATGATTTAAGACCTGCTGTGGCCTATGAATGTAAATCTAACCTACTGTAAATCTAATTGGAGCATTTTTCAACTGGGTTACTGGCCCTTTCCAAACATCAACAGCTACATTAGCCATGCTTTCATTTAGAAGAAGTGCAGACCCCAGTATAGTGTATACATTTCTTATATAAATATGCAAAAGCTTTTGGTATAGTGCAAACAAAAGTTTTACCTTCATCTTAAGGGTCTGTTACTGTAACATATTTGAAGCAAGAGGATTAATTTCTGATGTCAAAGAAGTTATATAGTTATGGACACAGAAAAAAAAATTGCATGGGAATATATGTGCAAAAAAGGGCACACTAACAGGAGAATGCCATATATGATTATAAAGCAGTGGAATATGAGGAGCTCTACAGTTTTCAGTCCCATTTTACATAGATCCCCATTTAGTTGTAGATTTATGTAAATGCTACAATAAAACTCTTCATCAGTATGTAACCCTTTAAAAATAAAAATTACAAGTACAAAGAATATTTTTATCATGTTTTATACTCTAATACAGTGTTGATAAACTGATAGAAATTTGGTCTCCTGGTTGAAATTTTTTATACCTGTGTCTCCAAGACTATCCCTGCATGTTAAATAGGAGATACCTGTATGTTTCAAAAACTACACCATACTACACAGAACCTATTTTTTTTTCTTTTTTTTTTTCATGGAGGTACACACCCAACCAATTAGCCCTTTAATGTTAGGGACAGAGGTATATCATCCAAAGAAAATGCCCCACACCCAGTGCCATGGTGTCTCACTGATTAATTGTTGGTGAAAGTTGGGTGTTCTTTAAGGACCCGACTTTAATGTCCAATACAGCATCTCAGTGCCTCAATGGAAGTCAGAATTGGGAGACTTCCTTTTCTAGATGCTGTAAATAGGAAGTGGGTAGCTTTGTAATTTCAATTGACCATGGGCTCTGGTTTGATTGAGATCTGAATGGTCTTTTCCCTTAGGATCTTCAGCCCAGCATGGGTTATTAGTAATTGCCTAGGTTCAGCCACCAACTAGCCCATTCCAGCAGTGGAGTCTTCTCAGATTTTTAGGCTTTACGGACTGCAATGGCATTCTCTTTTTGCCATATGTTGACGTTGTTACCACCCTTCTTGTGACTTTGGGGTATTATAGATAATACCTTTAGGAGGCAAGAGTGGGTTCCCTGAATTAGCTACATTTCATTAATAATTTCCCTTGTATATATTATATATTAATTTCCCTAAGTTATTAGTACTTGTGCTTTGCAAAACTGTTCTTTTTGCACTCATGACAGTCTTTTATGAAATGAGTGATAGAGCAGAATTTATACTATAGGTGATATATCTAGGTCATAAACATTTGGGATTGACAAAATAATTATTTGAATGTTAAACCATCTGTCATATTGTAAGTAGATTTTTGGAATCATTTACTATATGCTGTAACAAATCTTTTGCCCCTTTCAACCTTTTTGAGCTCACTATTCTGAGAATTTTTATTGGTGAATGCCATGTTTATAATGGGCTCCATATGGTTGGAAGCTTTAGCTGTTGCTGAGCAATGGATTCCTTGTAAAATCTTTAATTAGTGCTGCTTAACTTGTGACGGTAGAAGACCTTTTGCTCCATTTAGATCAAAGGATGTTATCTGTGTAATGTGTATGTTCACCAACCTGTGATCGCTTTACTGGCTTCAACTTCATTCCTCATCACCCTGTTTGTTTTGACCTGTAGGGAGAAGGAGATATTAAAGATGATTATGTCCAGTGTAATCAACTGTGGGTAAGCCGGACTGTGCCATAACGGCTTTACAATAGTGTTTCTAATAATGGCTGTGTGCTGTTATTTGCTTTACGCAGCTTGGAAAAGCTGGCACCGGTGTTTGCAAGGACTGTAGTGGCATCTCCCCAAATCATATCAGTAATTTGTTGGTGCCAGTAAACATTTTTTTTTTTTTTTTTTTTTTTTTTCGTTTGATATTTTATTTAAAAAAAAAAGTAAACACCATAAGGTTTTTGGTATGTTCCAATGTAAAGATAGATGTGTGCTGGCAGGGCAAGCTATAGTTATATAGGAATGGAATAGATATCTCTTATATAAAAATATTACAGAAATGGTAAAGAGTCGGTCCACCCAAAAGTTATATTTTAGGTAAAGTCTGGTAGGATAAGTCAACCCATGGCCTTCTATATAGATCAGATACACCTACATGGAGAGCATTCTACTATAATTACTGACTTTATCTTGGTGCTCTTGCCCAACTTTTGTGTGTTTCACCTCTCTGCACAATGCTCAACCCAGAATTTTTTTTTAAGCTGGGTGGGAAGAAATTTTAGGCGGGTGGCAGCCCCTGTGTTGTGACTTACCTCTTTAGTAACCACCCAAAAACAGCCGGCTGGTTGAACTGTGCCGGGTGGTGCGCGCAGTTAAAGAAAGCTGGGCAGAACACAGCTGCATAATAATGGCAATTAGGTGTTTAGACACCTAAACCCAGAGATCTTACCAAGACATATGTGAAACTATTCAGTGCTTCAACTGTAGCACCTACCAACAACTGAAATTTCAATTTTGGGTTGACTAACTATTTAAAGAGATAATTGGCAAAATAATGCATGGGCATGGCTTTTAATACTATTTCTTTTGAACCATGCCCTTTAGGAATGCTACCCCCACTCCCAGTTATGACTGCATTGTTAAGAAAAAAAAAAAACTTTTCTTGATTACCTCCTAATTTTCATGCTTTGCTTCTGCCTCTGTCCATAGGAACCTGTGTATGCTTCTGTTTACTCTCCTGCTATACCTGCTGCCTATAAATGCCAGTATTTCCTTCCCATAAACCAGGTGAGAAAAGCGTGTGCACCTTTAAACACTGGCATAGCTTTTTAGCCAAGCGGTCAGACCCTGCATGTGGCCATCACTTGGAGTTTTATGGAAAGAGTACTGTGAAATAGTTTAAAGGAATGCAATTCAAAAGAATGAGTATAGCAGAATTGCATTGGTAATCAAAAGACAATGTATTGGAAGTATAGCATAGTGTACATGCTGGCAAAAGAGAAAACATAGAAAAGCAGAAAAAAACAGCCATATGATAAAAAGTAGGAAGGCAGCAAGAATGGAAAGTGGAAAAGGGGTAAGAAAAGAAATGTTGTGGGCCATTCACTCTGCCCTAGATCTTCAGAATGTTCCATTTACATCCTGCCATGCCTAGGCAATCATTCCACAGCAACCATAATGTATATATGTCATTTAGTTGTGAATGGGTTTTCTCCAGGATCTGGCTGTCTTTTGTCAGGTTATAAAAAAAAAGTAGTTCATTTGGCTTTGGATTTCATGAAGGAAGGGTGTTTTTATTTAGCAGCCCACCCCTTGAAAATGTCTTTCCCTAATTTAAAATGGCATCATTTTTACATTTAACAAATTCAATAAAAATCTGGAAATGCCAAAGCGATTTTGACAGATGTCATAGGGGGAATTAACTAAGCTAAGGAAACACCTAAGGGGTTATGTACATACTGGCTTTGCTTGTCTTGAAATTAATCCTTTATGCTTCTCTGTCAGTTTTGATAGCTTTTTTTACTCATACGTCATTGTTGCCAAGAATCCTAAAGTTATTGTATGCACCACCTGTGAGTGTGTCCGTACAGTCCAAAGAAACCTTTTGTTATTTGTCATTACCCTGCTCTGGCTTGTGCTCTGAGGCTGTTTGGTGTGCTATGGCTTTTCTAAACTCCTATCCTCCTTTTTTTTTCTTTCCTTATTTTTCTGTATTTTCTTTACTTTCAAGGTCAGTGATAATAGCATGGGGGAGACCAGTCCAGTGATGTTAACTGAGCGGCATCCTTGGCGATGGAAGGTGAATTGAAATAAGCATAGAATTATTAGCTCAATTATTGAATCAAGCTCAAGCCTTTTGTAAGACATGTCGTCAGCACACCAACCATAAAAATGCTTTATTGTGTCATAGTTGAGAAAATATAGTGTTCGGTATTGACACCCAGCAGAACCCTTAGTCATGTCATGTGTGACTGATCTGTACTGGTCATGCATGCTGTTTTGTGTGATTTTAGTGCAAAAATGTAACCTTTTTCCAAGTTATGTTCTGTGTGGACAATATGACTTAGGAAATTCACACCTCGAAATATCTGCTATCATGACACCCGCCAATGCAATGGCACGTTCCTGACATGTATTAGAAATAAAGAAGCAGCCTGGGTAAGCCTTAAAATATTCTCAGCTTTACAAAATAAGTCCCGTTGAATGTTATCTATTGTTGGCTGAACAATAAAGCTTATAACAGCCCCTAAGCACAGGTACTGGCAAATAGGATGTCAAGAGGAATGGCAAGGGGTCACTTTCAAGCCAAAAAAAACCCACAAGGGTAAAAATAAAAAGCAAATTTTAACACAGTCCACTTGATTGATCTACATAATATGCATTACCCATTGTGTAACTGTGTTTGGCTGTACCACATATCCACACAACCAGGATTTCCATGCCTTTTAGTTTCCTGTTAACAGATATAGGTCCTAAACTGCTTACTAATTATTGACCAATTGAAAGCTGGTGGCAGTGAACAGTGCTAGTACTGCTTACTGCCACCCATATTTATTGTCAGAGTCTGTCGCCCATAGAAGATACATGCAGGGGTTCCCTGGCATGAGGAGTGGTAAATGCACAGCAGCCTCATGGCCAGCATAAACATTGCCTTATCCCTTGAAACAGTCATCCTGTCCACCGCTTGCTTCTATTGCTTGTATTCTATTCCTTTTTTTGACCTAATTTCTATTAAAATATGTCTGGTGTATTTGGGCTTTAAAGTGCATTAGCATCCCATTAGAAGATTGAACCAGGGTAGTGGTTACTAGAACACATAGCAAGGCCAGCTCTCCCCAGTGGGAACAAGGACAGCAATAAAAACCAACATATATTATAACCCTTTCCTACAAAAGTTGTTCTGGAGTGCTTATATTTTTTTTTCAACAATACATATTTGAATTGTACCTGTTGGCTGTTTATCATCTACCTTGGGATCAATTTTAACATTTTCAGGTGCAGTTACCTGTATTGAGTTCTAGAACTTTAAGGTCTGCATTGGAACATCAGGAAGATGTATCGACAAGTTCATAGGAGCCTAAATAAAGTGACAAAAAAAAAATAAAATGTGTAGTTTGTGTATAGGTATGCATGTGTATATAAATACTATTTTAAATTGAGTTTCTTGCTCTGTGATTCTTTTTTATATCTATTTGGTAAACCATTTTTACACATCCTTCTAAATTCGTTTAATGCTTCTCTGCTTATTGTTTACGTACTGCCGGCCCTGTTCCAAGCCAAATGTGGGATGTCTCTGTCCTTAATTCACTGTGCCTAATCCTGTTTGAAGTGTGTTTGGCACAGGTAGTCTGGTCTTGTCAGCTGGAACAGATCCTGGACATCACAGATTAGACCCCTTCCATCTGCCTTGTAGAGCCAGACTAAAGCAACAAAAGTCAAACGCCATGTGTCTAGACTACATGGGATTGCGCTACTCTCCATTAGTGCATGTCCCTCTTCCTGGGAATATTATCTCATTTATGAAGTGTATGAGGTTAACCCGACTACACAATTACATTAAGAAATATTTTTAGATTCCTGTATTATGTACAAAGGACTGCTCTGGACAATGACGGAAGTTTCCACCCTTTGCTGGGACCACTCACTGCAGAGCCCCAACTTCTAAATAGCACCATGGAACTTGACCCTTATGTTCCTGGCCCCGACCTATTCAACTATTATTTGCTGAAAAGTTGGCACATATAGTATTTAAAATTCAATTTTCTACAGTCATAAGAACACAGAACTGAAAGTGTTGTGGTTATTTTCCTAACCACAAGTTCACCACAGTGCGCAGATGTGAATGCTGTGTGCACTGCCAAAAATTATGCAGGTATGTTTTGAGCCTTGAGGCTTGTTAAATACCTATTTAAAGTGAATAGGATGCCTTAATGAATTGCATGAAAAAAACATGTTCATGAAGATGGAAAGGCTTCAATTGGTCCTAGAAACTGAAAATGTTCGGAGCAGCCATTCTCTACCTTTTTTTTAATATTGGGGAACTCTTGAAACAACTTTGAGGACTTCTGGGAGCCCCACTTACATTTCTGGCCAGTGGAAACTCATCCCTACAGATAGCCAAAAAGGTCACTGTTGGCACAAGTGTGCATTAATCAAGGAACCCCCAGCAACCTTTGGAGGAACCCTAGAGATTCACAGAATCTTGGTTAAGAAACACTGATATGGAGGATACCATTGGTGAGCTCTGATAAATGAATTAGCTGCTTGCCTGGTATGTGCTTCATTGTTGTTCAAGTCAAAAACTTAGGTTGTCAAGTTGCTTGGATCTCCAACTTCAGCTCTGAACAGCTTTTTTAAAGGGTAAATATATTTTAGTCTTGTTATTAAGGAACACTTTTTTTAATGCCTTTGTACATTCCAAAGTTCTAATTACACAATGCTCTTTCCTTGACCTATCGGGAACAATTTGCCGTATTTGAGTACCAGGACCTGCAACAATCAGCAATAATTTTTTGAATTTATTTAACACAGCACCGTTAGACAGAAAATCTGAAATATTTTATTAGTCCACCTTCTCCAAGCGGCAGCGATTACAATTATGTGTTACTGTACTTTGCACAGTACTCTTTGTACAGGTTTTAAGTAGTCATGAATGTACATGATCATAGCACTTTTTAATGATCAATAATGGACTAACCCCTTGTTCCATTGACAGCTGTGGTTCTGTTCATTTCCTTAACTGTTCTCTGGGGTATTAATACTCCGTTTCAGGGTCATTTGTTATTACAGATGTTCTCAGCAATAATAAGAGAAGGATCAGCTGGGGAGATTTGAGTAATAACAAAAGTTTTTAGTTACTAGACAATGAGACACCAGTGCTGTACATTTTATCCTTATTTATTCTGGTACTGAAATAATAGAGTGTATACAACTTTTTATGTTTACCCATTTAGCTGTTATTAAAGAGCCAGACTGCCCATGACTGATGTTTTAGAATTGGATAAATGTCAGTAAGTTGCATCACCCTTGTGGCTAGAAGATCTCCTTACTTGCAGGAACCATTTAAAACTTATTTTTCTTCCTATGAGTAGATTTAATTTCTACCTTCTGCCTTTAATATCTACCTAGTGTTCAGTTTAAAAATTTTGTATTCAATTATATGTTATTGGATGTATTTTTTCAATGAAAGCAGTACAAATATTCCTCATTTTAACGTCGATCAGTCTTTGTACAGCAGAACTTAGAAAAAGGAAAACGCGACCCAAGAAGCCAAATCAGTTCAAAAAAGAGTGATTATACAGTTTTTATCCTTTACTTTCTAGCAAGTTACATGCCTTTCTCAACCGTTTTATTTGGGGGAACCCTTGGAAATGTGTCTGGTTTTAGGGAAACCCTGACAATAACATTATTCACAGCTTACAGCACATTGATGAGGCGGTCATGAAAAGAACACCTCTTAAATTTCTGGACGGTGGGAGGAATGCAATCTATACAAATAGCCAAAAAAATCCCTGGTGTCGCTGGCAACTGATTTAAGAACCACAAATTTTTCATTGCTCACAGAAACCCCAGCAACCTCCCAGAGAGAGGCACTGGTTTGGGCTTTGATAAAGTGGATTTAGAGATGTTGGGTGTCATTGAACCCAGGCATTTTATAGTGGGGAAAGTTACTGTTTTCCTATTTATTTTTTATTTTGAGTTCTTGTTTAAAGGCTATCATGCCTTGTGCTGGGGGTTGGTAGTATGGTGGATAGCTTCAGAAGAACCCATGTGGAAAACACTACTGGTATCCCCATGAAAAGATTTTGTGCTCCAAGGCTGTCATCTTTCCCTCTCTACATGGTGTGTCATGGGCCATTAAAATAATGTCATGATGGGACAACTGAAATTCAAATGCTTGTTTGTCGGGAACTTTCTAGGTAATGAAGAATGAATGTGAAGGATGTATATAGAGAAATTCCCTTGTTGATTGGAATCCTTCATTTATAGCAACCAGATAACTTTATCAATAGGACAAAACAAGAAAAATGTGGGTACTGACTTCTCATCTTTTCTTCATATATTCTCTCTGCCCAACTTTTCAGAGTTTTCAGGCTCTGCAAATATCCATTATTAAGGCTTGAATAGCTCCTGTGTGCTAGATTTTCGATGCTTTAAGGCTAGTTTCTATAAAGTGATACAGATGTAAAATACCAGAAATGCTTTCTTCCTGTTGTGGTTATAAAAGGAGCCTTGCACAATGTCATTGTCATTTGCCAACTATATATATCTGCTGTGCTGGATTTCAAGCTAAAATACCGGTCTAGGCCACTTACAGTAGACCTGCCACAAAAACACCCGCACAGCCGTGGCTGGATGCCTTTGGAGAATGCTGCTTGCTAGCTGATTTGGTGACAGCACTTTTAAGGCCATGACATGCAGAATTCTTGTACATAGTAATTCGACTGAAGTGAATGAGAAGCAGTATGCTTTTAGGTGCTTTTGATTGGCTTGAATTGCCTTTGAGCTTCTAATGTCTTTTTTGCTGGTGACCCTTGTTACTAAAGCTTGCTAAAGAATTTTTAGCATTTGTTCCCCTCTGTGTTCGTTCTCTGGTTTAGTCTATCAGCCCATACATCTCTAGTAGTGACATTGGGGTCATCTAAATGAACCAAAGCACTCAGCAGGGCAGCAGGCACCCAACATTCCAAAAAAGTGTGATGGATGCTTTAGCTCTTTTATAGTGTGAATCAGCAGTGGGGCATATAAGTATTATGGTCCCCCTGTGCAGAACAGACCTATTTGGGTTTATTTTTCTTAGTAACCCTTTTGGTTTATTGGACAAAATACCTTTTTGTAAAATCTTTGGACCTTATGAAAGAACAGTTGTCATCGACTCCTCCTCCCGAGAAGGACAGACATAGTTAATGGATTATGTGGGTATGGAGGTGCTATCTCTCAATAAAACCATTTTACCTAAATGTATACAAATGTAAACAAAGTTCAGAAAGTTGCCTCTTTTGGTCATGTATGTATCCATATTTAAAAA
This sequence comes from Pyxicephalus adspersus, assembly GCF_032062135.1. Lineage (NCBI taxonomy): Eukaryota > Metazoa > Chordata > Amphibia > Anura > Pyxicephalidae > Pyxicephalus > Pyxicephalus adspersus. Next base: position 127,939,658 of record NC_092862.1, on the reverse strand, counting down.
GACAGGTAGATATTTTTGGACAAATAAAAAATAAAAGCATTTCCTTGAAAAAAAAAAATATATATATAAATATATATTCTGGATTTGCAGTTTTTTTGGGTCGGGCCCCTTTGCTTGCAAAGATTAACTCTAGTTTTCCTTTTTTTTTTTTCTTTTTCCTTTTTTTTTTTTTTTTTTTTTAAAAAGACAGGTAGATGTTTTTGGACAAATAAAAAATAAAAGCATTTCCTTGAAAAAAAAAATATATATATATAAATATATATTCTGGATTTGCAGTTTTTTTGGGTCGGGCCCCTTTGTTTGCAAAGATTAACTCTAGTTTTCCTTTTTTTTTTTCTTTTTCCTTTTTTTTTTTTTTTAAAGCAAAGAGTGACTTCTGGCAATGGGATGCATATGAGCATTGAAGAAAGGAAGCAACAAATCACAGTCAGGGAAGAAGCCTGGAAGTCAAAAGGTCTAGGTGCTTCCAATGACTCTACTCAATTCTCCGTTGCCGGGCGCATGGTTAAAAAAGGTTTGTGTTCTAAATCTGTTGCCAGGACCAGGTCAATGGGTAGGCAGGGCAGAAATGGCTGTCCTGTGCACTTAAGGAGTAAGGATCTGAAAGGTCTGGACCTGTAACCTAGGATGATAAAGTAGTTCACATATACGAGGTAGGGGGTGGTTTTTGATCTTTTTGCCCTGTGTTGCTAAATGACATTCTTTATGAACTGCCTGTTGATGTATTGCATCCATCTCAATATCTGAGTGTGTATGATCCGTAGTTACAGTGTAGGTTCTTTCCAGCAATAGTTTTAATTTTCAGTTGTATATATCTGTATTTAGTTTTCTATTGTAATAATATATATTGTTTCTATCTAGGTTTGGCTTCACCTACAGCTCTTACACCTGTCGCATCACCAATGGCTCTTAAACCAAAGTCTACGAATGCAGTCTCCAAACCTGCTGAAGGTACGTAAAATATTTAGATATATGTTTGTGTGTGTAGAGACACACGCAGGATCGGGTATCGGGTGAGTATAATATTTTAATTATTTTTTTTAACACATTTGTCGTATAGGACGCACTAACTTTTCCCCCTCAGTTTTGGGGAAGAAAAAGTGCGTCTTATATGGCAAAAAATACGGTACTTATATGGATGAGCCTTAATATCACATAATGTCAGTTTATAAACTGAACATTAAGACAAAAATGGCATGTTAAAATGTTGAAGATTTGTCTCTTGTATAGTATAGGATGTGAGAATTTTATGAAGTGTTTGTTTCAGTTATGCCTTTTCTGCCTCAAGCTGATATGTTTTGGCTTTTGTCTATGATCCTAGTGCCAAGTGCCCAGGGATTTTTGGTTTGACTTGTACTTCTTCACTTAGTGTAACTCTTTCCTAATAACCTAGCCCCATCTGGAGTCCAGCGGTAGAAATGTTTTTTAACTTTTGGCTTTGTGGTATAGAAATGCTGATATGCCTTACAAGAGCATTCAGAAAACGAACAAAATGCTGCCTTTTCATTAAAATGATTTGGTGTAATTAGAAATAAAAATTAGTGTCTCTACATGTATGTTTAAACTTTTTAGTATGTCTACACTATGATTGGTATGGCTTAATAATTTAATTGCTGTATGCTCAAATTGACTGAAAAGACTCGATTTTCTTATTCTTTCTTATTCTTTAATTCCAGTAGTTTTTTGAACCCTAAATATGCATATAAGCCAGTAGATCAAGATTATACAATGCTGTATTATTGACACAAATATTGCATTCCACTGGAAATTGCCTTTAAAATGCAGATGTTTATTTAATATTATAGAAGGGTAAGTTCAATTTCTAAAGGTGTACACACAGTGTTCACTAATTTATTGCCTGTTCCTGTCACCTATGTTGTGGCTAGGATCATGCAATCACTTCCAAGAAGGAAAGGTTTGCATGCTTTGCCATTGGTCATGTAGCCAGAAAGAAGAAGGGTGCCAAATGGTATTTTCATATAGGAGACTAAACGTAGATATTTCATATCTTCAAGTGACATTACATTGTGGAGGTTATACATTTAAACAAGTGTACGTCATACTTACCTAATCGGCTTGGCAATTGCTAAAGTAGTACTCTAACTTTGTTTCCTGTGGGATATTTTTCCTATTCTTTACAAGCCTATAAAATATTGTTTAAAGCATCCATCATAGAAGTGTAGTTCAAATGGACAAATGCTTTGCTGCATTTCGGATTGGTGAAAGAAACATAATGATTTATTTAAAATTCTTTGCTCTTTTTTAGAAATTGAAGCCAGACCTGACCTGCACTTGGAGTCTGATAGGAAGTTGGATAAACTTGAATCCTTTTTGGGCAGGTTACACAACAGAGGTGAGTGATATTGGTGAAACGTCCATGAAATCCACTGTTAGCCTAAGACCATAAAGCTATGGTCTTAGGCTAACAGTGGATATGGTCGTATGGCTAAGATATGGTCGTAGAAGGTTGTACACAAAGGTTGTATTGCCCTAGTTCCACATTGGTGATCATTTTTGAACTGGCCCCACTACTTTTTCAATTTTTCATCACAAATTTAGGATCTCAATGTATTTTTTAATAGGACCAACAGCTATTTTTTCCTTTTTGCACTTATCAAACAAGTATGCTAAAAGTTATCAAATTGTATGTTTGCCAAGTGAGATAGCCTTATTGACATTTCCCAGAATATTTGTCTTTTAGTGTATTGGGGAGTTTTAAGTAGCTCCCAATAATTGAATTATTCAGAATGCTTCAAAGGTATCTAACAATGTAAATGATTTTCAGGTTGTGATCTGCATGGAGTTAGTATGGTGGTCACCCTGTGTCTCTGTGGGTTTCCTCTGGGCACTTTGGATTTCCTCCCACATCCTAAAAACTCACATGCAGATTAATTGGCTTCAGCCCTCCTTGCTTCCCTGACCCAAAGAAAAATTGACCTTACCCCTGATAGAGGGAGCACTGCTGTATTTTTACAGGAAACCTGTATTTACTTGCCAGTTTTCCCAACTAATAGTGGATGCTAGTTTGATTGTTGATACCCTCTTTATGCCTCCTACCTGGATAATGAAAACGGAGTATGTGTACAATGCATACCCAGGTGCTATGTAAAAATAAAAACTTTGGGGATAGGAAATCCAGAAATGTCGTGCTCGGCTTTGTTCCCTCTTGAGCATCACTATGGGTCTCTTATTTTCTATTTTGTTTGGCCATAACTCTCCCTTGTATTTCTCACTCTTAGCACTAATTTGTGTCTCTCATCAGTTGGAGGTCTTCAGGACACAACACTTTCCGTCACCAGTAAATCAGTAAAAGAAGTGATGAAGCTGGATGATGATGAGACATTCAACAGGTTCTACCGTCCACTGGAGATCCCGTCCAGCCCTGTGGACTTTCACTTTGATGATGACTTTGATATCCTGTTTAGTTCTGATGAACCAAAGTAAGTAGTAATCTTCATTTATTTGTAACCAAATCCCTCCATTCAATATCATGCATTCCAGAGCTACAAAAAAAAAAAAAAAATAATCTTTAGCAACCTATCAGCAGCTTTATTTTATTAAAAGTAAAACATGGTTGCTTACTATGGTTTACTTAACCTTTATAATGCATTGTGGCTTCTTGTATAAATGGATATATGTGCAAATTTACAACCTAGGGGTACTAAATAGCATAAAGAAGTATATACCTGAAGCTTTGTGTAGCTGGGATCTCTAACCTTCATATATTCAAATTATGGGTTTGTGCGGTAAATGCTCATTTAATTCAGCAAAGCTAGGATAATGTGTCAACAATTTATTATTTTCAGTATAAAATATTAAGAGAAAATAAGGATTTGTCTTAAAATGACTCCTCTGTCTTCGTAAGAAGAGCCCATGGGCTGTTAAGTTTAGATATTCCAGGCATAGCTTGCTTATAGTTGGCCATTATATGGTTTGCAACCTGTCAATGTGTTAACTACAACTATGTCAATAATTAAAAATTAATTAGGAATCAAATCAGCCTTTGCATGTGGGTCAGCATGCAATGATTTTCTTGTTCTGTTCAAACTTCACACAACTTTTGCCATATGCTTATATATATTGAACTATTTGGCTGCTCTGAGTTTTGGGATTTTTAAAAAGATCAATTATAGATTACTTAGCAAGAAAATTTAAAACTAATTAAACAATTTGTTTAGGCAATTTATGAATGTTATTTGACCCTCCAAAAAAAGAAAAATAAAAGTAGCAGAGAATGTTCAATCGCTTAAATAACCAGGAAGCTGGCATTTCCAGAGATGCTGGCAGCCAGTGTATATCTTTTTGTATAGATTTACTTCATATACTCGTATGCACTGATGCAATCCAATTGTGTATGTTTTTCTCTGTATTTTAGAATTTTTTAATAAGTTATAGCTTGAAATTGTTGTAGCCTTGGAAGGATATTTTGATCCATGTAATTTGTACGTGGATTCCATGTTGAAATAAATTACAACAGACGGAGTTATGCTAGGGTAATTCAGGATGTTCTAGTATTTCAATCATTTTTCATCCCTGCTCCCAGCTAGGAGCTCTGTAAAGTAGCACTATGTAGCTGTTTACATTATGAGCAGCTGTTATGGTGTTACAATACCCATAGTGGCTGTATAGTTGTGTTTTCCCAGTCCTCGTCCAGACTTTCCCATGCTTCCATGACCCATGGGTCTTCCTAGAGTTTACCTTAGTTTCTTTATACCCTTGTACCATCAACCTTCATTTTCCCCCTGTGGCTTCAAGTACACAGCTGGAGGCTTGTCTCTAATACATTCTTTTCTAGATGTTACAAAACATGCAAAGTTCTACTGTTACTTCTAAGTACTGGTGGTCCATTTGTTGTTGTTAGTTTTGCAATCTGACCTATACAATTTTATTAATAAAAACTTGCACAAGTTTTTGCCTGTGTAATAAGTGGAAATACATCTACATTTGACAAGCAAGTGATGGTAGCATTAAAGTGCATGTCAAGCCAACGTTGAATTGATATACCTCCGAGTACAATTTCTCCTTGCTTTCTTTCCTACTGACATTTTATCAGACAGAAAGTGAGGGGAACTCCCCAACAGCATAAATAACTTCTACAGATCTGTGAATGTTCTTCCAGTGTTACATTGCAAGATTTATATGCTACAAATCTCCACTCCGATTGTGTGTTACTTAATACCCCTCCTAGATTGTAAGCTCTTCTGGGCAGGATCCTCTCCTCCTCCTCCTGTATCACTGTCTGTCATTTGCAACCCCTGTTTAATGTACAGCACTGCATAATATGTTGGCGCTATATAAATCCCATTTAATATTAATATTATGCTCTGTGAACATGCCTCCATATGCTCTGAAGTCTGAGCATAAACATTTCCTATGTGACACAACAAGGTTTTAATATTCTGAGAATGTTCTTCCCCATTGCCACTACCAGGTTCCTCTGTGAACATGCTTCCCACTGACACTGCCATGCCTAGATCCTGTGAACATGTTTCTGGTATGACACTATCAGGCTTGAATCCTGTAGTAAAAATTGCACAGAGGTTGTTGAAGATTATCTTGTAAATATGTATATAAGACCAGTAGTTCTCTTTGGTAAAGCCAGCAGCAGTGGGCATACAGCATATTGAATGTCATCACTATTTTATTGCTTCTACTCACTCCAGAAGCTCTCTGCCTGTTTATGGGGCTTTGTGGAGCAGACCACAGCATGCTTCCAGTCTGTTTACAAGCACTCGGTGTAATAAAATCCTTTTGATGGACTGTCACCTAGTCTGTATATTTCATGCCTTACCGTAAATGGCAAGCATTCCCCCATATCAGACCATAGGCCAGATACAAAGGACCAGAGGGAGAACAGCGGTATCATCTACTGCTTGGCAGAGCCTCAAAGAGAAAATGTTGGGGGAAAATATTGCAGCACTAAAGGGTGCATGTTTTGGGGAAGGTTCTGGCTGATCAGGAATAATTGTGCAGAATACAACGCCAATCTTTTAGACTTCATTGACTGCATGCTTCTTACAGGTCAGTGATTTACTAAGTATTAAATAAAATTAGGATAACAGCCCCCTAGCATGCTCCTATCACTAGGTCCGATAAAATATGAAGTTAAACTTGTTTTTTATATAAAAATGTTATTTGTGTTGATAAAAGTGGGAGGGAGGAACCAGAGAAGGCAAAATATAGGCAAAATAAACCAAGTATGTATAACAAGCCTCCATTGGAAGATTTCCCTCTCTGTGACAACTGTAATATTGTGTGTCAGTAGTCACTAGGACAAAAAGTGGAAATTAATCTTCCCAGTGGGTGCACAGACAGTAATACCAAGTTCTAATATATCTCTGGTCTGTCCAAAACTGCAGAATAAGTTATGATCAAACCTCCTCCAATATAACTAGAATTAGAAAGATAACCACACCTGACATATATGGGACCCTATAAGCAGTGGTGATTTTTCCGAACAAAGGTGTATTCATTTTTTATGAAATTGTTTGTTTTGTTTTAGGTTTCTGGAATGTGACCAAATTAGTGGCAGATAACATTTGGCTGAATTCTGTGAAAATGTAAAAGAAAGAAAAACATTCCTGAACATACAAATTATCATACAGGCAGATTTATGGCCTGTTCATATAATCATTTTTCCTTCTATTGTAAAGCCATTGCACTGCCTGTCTGCTGTTGATCCAGCACTACCCCATACTTTTTCTCTTTGAAAACAGTGGGAGCATTTTAATATTAAGCAGGGGCACGGATTTGTGCTAGATCCCACTGGCCTGTGTAGTAGATACTACATTTTGAAGTCGGTTGTCTCGATATTTTGATTATATTTAATATTTTTCAGGAGTTTAGTAAGCTGTAATGACATAAAGTGCAGAAATGAACACTGGATGACCTCTTCCCTCTGATCTGTAGGTTAACCTCCACTGTGGCAGAACACAAACGCTCAGTCAGGCCCGTGCGCAGAGTCCAAGCCTCAGGAAATCCACTGCGAATGCTCGCTGCTCGAGAAGACCTCTTGCAGGAATATACAGAGACCAGACTGAATGTAGCCTTTATGGAGTCCAAACGAATGAAAGTGGAGAAAAGTATGTATGCACAGCATGTCTGCACATTATGACACTTATCCTGCAAAGTGACTCCCTCCAACGCTGGCATTGCCATCTTCTACCTATAATCTACTGTGTTTTAGGTATTCTGCCAATTGATTGGCAAAGCCCAGGTGATCTATAACTCACACAGATGGGAGTTACTGGAACAGAATTTGTGCCAAGGCTGTGCACTGAGTTGCGCATGCACTGCTCAATATACATGAACAGTGAAGTGCTGACAGTGATAAATTTATATGACAGAAGAGAATTGCACACAATGTTCAACTTTATCTAGTATTTTAATCAAAATGCTGTGCTGAGGAGTTGCACAGTATAATACCTGGCCCTTCCACAAATATTCCCTTCACAGTTGGCATTTTGAAAATGGGCAAAATTTATGTTGCACAACTTTGTTTCTGGGGTTTGACTAGTGTTGTAGTTGATACGGACTCGGGGAATTTGCATGGATTTTCAAAGCACTTCAAAATCTTTATATTAATCTTTATAGGTTCTCTCCTCCTGTATCACTGTCTGTATTAGTCTGTCATTTGCAATCCCTATTTATTTGTACAGCGCTGCGTAATATGTTGGCGCTATAAAAATCCTGTTTATTAATAATAATAATAATAATAGGTGCTGTTTTGTCATTTTCTTTTCCCCTCACTACAGACTGTTGTTGTCTAGATACTTTATTCATTACAGATGATTTTATGAGCCTATTGGCACGGGAGTGGCTGCTTGCATTGAGACATTTAATACATTTTGTAATGTGTTGTAATTACTGAGTTTTTACACAGAGATAAAGGGTCCTCCCTGCAGTGTGCTAGCAGGGGATTTGGGTTTACATACAGAACAAAAATTGATTGGAAGTGTATGTTCACTTTGTAGAAGGGTTGGTTGGGCCAGATAATGTGATCTCGGTGAAATGTTGTGAAATGATGAAAAATTTGATTAAAATGGACAACAAACTTATTAACTTTTTTTTCTTTCAGTGTCCAAGAACTCAAACTTTTCCGAAGTGGCCCTTGCTGGGCTAGCAAGTAAAGAGAACTTCAGCAGTGTCAGTTTACGCAGTGTTAACCTCACAGAACAACACTCAAACAACAGCGCTGTGCCCTATAAGAAGCTTATGTTAATACAGATTAAAGGTAAGTAACAGGTGACTAGGCCATTCGGCCTGGCCTAAGGACAATCTCTACAATCTCCTAGTTGCCATTCTTGGTGTATTTAGAAAAACATGTTGCTGAATGTTACTGCATTTACTATTTTTATTACGTTTAAATGCAGATTTATTTTCAAAGTAGCGGTGGCCAATCACATATCTGCCAGTGTACACTGTGCTGCAACCCTGTTCACCGGTGGATGCAATTTACTAAAATAGTTCACTTACTATAATTGAGTTAATTAATAATTGAGTGGGAGTGACAGAACAAGGAATGTATAAGGCAGAAAAAAGATAATTGATGCTTGAAACGTATCTTGCCAGGATGTAGTCATTATAGGGCACATCTAACCGGTATAAAAGCAATGGTCTTCTTTACATCTCTAGCATGATGGGAAGATGGTAGGGTTCAATATATGAAGACTGGTGTAGGGTGTATAAACACATTTTGCACCCTCCCTAGTAGTGATGCAAAGTGATTATGCTTTCTGTACTTCTCTGCTAACCTGCACAGACTTTTTTTTTTTTCAATTATAAACTCTATCCTTGTATTCTGTAATATCGATGGTGGTTGTTCTGGAAATGCAGACTATTTCTGATATTCAGATAACCATCAAAGGGAGCAAATACAAATCTATATATGGAACAGCAAGCATGTAAAAGTCCAGCATTGACAACAAAAACTTCTCTTTCCTTAGGACGTAGACATGTCCAGTCGAGGTTGGTGGAGCCCCGAGCATCCTCCCTGAACAGTGGGGACTGTTTCCTGTTGATCTCTCCACTCTATTGCTTCCTGTGGGTTGGAGAGTTTGCAAACGTCATTGAGAAAGCCAAGGTTAGTGTCCGCAGATGTTGACATTCTGTCACCCTGCCACCACTTTGAAGTGCTGTGACAAATTATTGCATGGATACAAATATCGGGAAGTGCTGTGTCATGCAAAATACTATATATGGCCATGATGAGACGGATCTATGCGCAGCCTCTTGAATTATCTGACACGGCTCACAGCGTGTGAACACTTTGAAGAGCGTCTGGTTCATAGCCAGGAAATCCTCTGGGAAGGATCCTGCCAGTGGTGTCATGACATCAATGCTCATATGCAGAATGATTCTCTTAATTTATAGATAGTTGCATTTGAAGGGCAGGGGGTCATTTTGAGGTTATTGCAGCTTACTATTTCAAGTTAGCTTTGTAGTTTTTGAATCGAAAACCCTTGGCAAAAACAAACTTTATCTTGGCTCACCCTGCTGCAAAAAGATTTTTTTTTCTTTTTTGTTTAAAACATTTTCAAGCAAAAATTCACTGTTTAATCTATCTGCCTATTATATGGATAGAGTTCTTGTTCTCAAGTGGAAAACCCTTGTAGAAAGTCATAACCATTTGTTATTTATTGTATCCTTGTCTGACTTCAGCAGAGTCAGATCTAATTGGTTGCTTTTCGTATTAGTACATACTAAAGAATAACTCTTAAGAGCCAGATGTGTATGAAATGAAACAATAAATATAATTTTATTTGTTATATAAAAAATCAGGCCAATCTTGCTGCTGAGAACAGAGTAGCCATATATTGTTGACTTCTCCTTTAACAATGAAGAATAAAAGTGACCCTGTCAAAAAAAAAAAAAAGGACATACAAGAGCTGCCATTGCTGGCCTCCTGTAAATGCGTATTATTTGATGCATCTATCCTTTTTATGAATCAGATCCAAAACTTGAATGCTCTAAATGTATCAGAATTCCTTATCGCCTTTACATGCTCCAGAAATATAACCCAGATAGCATGGAAGCCAATTAGGTTTACATTTGTCTACAATTTGAATTCACAAAAATGGCCGCTTTCATGATTCTCATTTTAAAGCAGAAGTGCCCCATGATAAATATCCGACTTTCTCTTGCTTCCTTAAAACTTCTCCCCCAACTGTCAAGCTTATCTTTTACCTTTAGTACTGGTTGTGTTCATAGCAAATGTGTAGCCAGCGAGATCAAAACTCCAAACTTGCATTCTTAGTGGTCATTGACTCTAATGGTGAACTTGGGTATCACCATATGGACCAGGAAACTTTTTCTGAAGGACCGTTAATGGAAAGGTTCTTTTGTCCTGAGCAGGACCAGTTCAAAGATTAAAAGTTCTTAAATAATGGGGGCACCTGACAAAACAAGTCATCTTGTGCCAGGCCAGTCTGTTATAATAAAGCAATATCTGCACAGAGGAAAATAAATACTAATAAAAAAAAGACTGATGGCAATAAAGACCGTACTATTGCAGACTTTGAACAACCTCCCTTAAAAATCCTTGGAGAAAATTCCCACAGATATTAACTGGAAGAACTTTGATCCGGGAGAAAATTAAATTTAACAGTTCACTTAGATATAACGAGTCCATAACCCACAAGCGACTACCCTTTAAGAGATATAATAAGGACCATATGATCTAATAAAAGAGAATGAGGCGTGTGGGAGGGCTTCATTTATATAGGGCAGAGAGACCATTCTTGGGATACATTTTTATTTTGCGTCAGTTTTCTATAACTAAAAACTTTTTTTTCATTTAGGCTTCCGAACTGGCCACCATAATCCAGACAAAGAGAGAACTGGGGTGCAGAGCATCATACGTGCAGACTGTGGAGGAGGGAATAAACACCCATACTCATGCTTCGCGGGACTTTTGGAAGCTTCTGAGCGGCCAGACTGAATACCAAGGTAACTGGTGACTCATTGGGAACTTTGATGTACTTCAGCACAAGCCTATTTATCCTATGTAAGAGTGCATTCCTGAGATTAGAATGATGACCTTTGCACGTGTATATGTCTTATGGTCAGTGGCGGCAATAATAAACCCACCTAAAGAAAGCATCATCTACAGATTTATCTTTACTGAGTCAGGATTAATCAATTAGGAAATTGAAAGTTTCCACTGCTTCACCTAGCAGTCCTGGATTAGTGACCCTTAAAACCCTTTAAATACCCTAAAGATTCAGGTTAATGTGCTATTACCACCTCCCAGCATGTTAAATTTGCCTACTTGCCCTGCAAAGGTCATAACCATTCCTAGACTTTAAACCCCCTACTTTAAGAGTTTAAAACCCAGTATTTATATATCATTGATATATTAAGCAGTGCTGTACATTAAATAGGGGTTGCAAATGACCGGCAGATATTATCGGTGACACAAGAGAAGGAGAGGACTCTGCCCAGAAGAGCTTACAATCTAGGTGGCAGTGATTATTTACTCTTAGTAATGCTGTCTGGATCTCCGGATGTGTAAAATTTAGGATATTGTGATGGAGGGCTAGGACCCCTGTCAGGTTTATGTTGTCTGGCTGAGATTTCCCCACCTCGCCTTTTGTCTGTCAATAATACAGGAACGGAAAGGGAATTTGAAACTTTGGACACAGACATGAATAAAGCATTTTTTTTAAATGTGGAAGTAGGAGATGCTTTTATTCTTGCAGGAAACTCCTCCTCACTTCTTGTGTATTGAGAAAGGAAGCAAGAAAAATATACCTTTACAGGAGATCCAGACAGCATTGAAAAGTTTAACTAACCTCTTCCGCCTCCATCCTAAAATATGCATCCATATTTTAGCTGGGTTTCTCTTTACAAATGCTGGTTCCCTTGCTACTCATAACCCAGTGTGACATTCTGCCTGATTGTTGGAGATTGGTTATGGAAAACACTCAGCCAGCTCAGTAAGGTTAGCAGTGACCACTTAGCTTCCTTTAGTATTTTTGTAAAGTTTTGCTGATAATTAGACCGCACTTACTATATTATGTTTATAAGTTTGTTGTCTGAGTGTGATCTTTGTAGTTTCTTTGCTGTTAGGTGCAGAAGGTTGTATATTGGCAAATTAACTAGGGTGCAGCAGGACGGAAGTAAAGAACAATCAGATAGCTAAAAACAGCTAATCTCCTGCCATGTTTTCCTGCAAGCACTTAACTGATACAGAACTGCAATGTAATACTTCCAGGACTCCTGCATTTTGTGACTGTGTTTTTGTCCTTGTTGTACCTGCAGATGCTGGAAATCCAGAGGAAGATGAACGATATGAAAATGCAATCATCGAAACAAACTGCATCTATCGCTTGACTGAAGATAAATTGGTGCCTGTAGATGAATTCTGGGGTAAAATCCCACGGTGCTCACTTTTACAGTCAAAAGAGGTTAGTGATCCCTAGAAATAAAACCCAGTATGCAATTTATCTGCATTTCTAAAGAAAGAACAGTTTATCCTGTTATAGTAACTCTGCCATATCACTGTGGCTTTTGTGGTCAACTTGATGATTTCTTTATTTAAACATTTTGATAAATGAGGATGACTATGAAGGAAATTGTATTAGAGGAATTCTTACTGAGTTTCCATCTATCATTGTGGCTCTTCTGCCTTTGTCTCTAAAACCATCTTAGTAATGCTGCAGCAGCAGCGCACTGGATATGAATGTTTGGCCCCATCAGAAAGCAGGACGGAGAACCCATTTATATGAATATCCAGTTTTTGTATACAGCCACAGGGCCACTAATTCATTGAGAAATAATTCCTTGTTTTTATCGGGACATTTGTTTACGGTGACATCCATGAGTTTGCCTGCTGATTGTGCTGGTCCAGTAAGTCTGCAACATACATGCAGTGTAGGAGTTTTGACCCCACTTTCTGCGTGCTTGTGCTCTTGAAAGAGGTATAAACTCAGATATTTTGTAAACTGCTATTGTTACCTTGGTTTAAAAAAAATTCCGCCTGATCTTCTGTCTTTAATAACTTCTGAATCCCTGACCCAGAATGTGTATGCAGCTGAGATGTTCTGATAATTGCCACACAAATTGTCCCACAGCTTCATGCTTGTTTTGGTTAGGTGACTGAAAGCAAAAGATCAGCTTTACATCCAGATTAGTGATATATAGAAAGCAGCATTGGCAGCTCCCATAAACTCTTAGTAATATGTCCAGTTTATTATAGTTTTTGCTCTTTTAGACACAAAAAACTTTCAACTTTGGTTCATACTGCCACCTGGAGGAGGAATGGCCTCAGACTTTTTATATATTTAACCCTAGTATTTATTATGTATATTGTCTCATATTGCTGCTTTTTGATGCGCATCAATCTGAATGCTGCATCCAGGCTCTACGGGATCTTTGTTCAGGGAATTTCTCATGTGCCTTGCCCTGTCCACTCCCTGTGACGCCATAGGATCTCTGAAACTTATTTTCTCTACACTTAAGAATCCTCTTCTTGATGCTATTAGTGACATTTCACTCTTTGACATGATAGCATTTTTTGTTTCCATAACCTCTCTGAGGAATGTGTATAAACTGACAATTAATTCCTGCTGATTATGGATAAGGATCAATGTTGTTGAGACCAAGGACTTCTTGCCTAAGGTCTCAAAAGATGCTTTGACCTTTTGTTTTACCAACTCTAAGGGGCCTGTTTAAAAAGCATGATGAGCATACTTGATGAAATATACATATTTATGTTCTTTTTATTTATTTATTTTACTATGCAATTTTCTTCTTTCAAAGCAGCATTATCATACAAATTCTCATCTGTACTACTATATTTTATGTATCAAGTTCCTTTGAACAGTTTACACATTTTACTAATAGTGGATGTCCTTTGACTTGAAATAAAAAGAAAACCTTTATTTGTTTTTGTATAATATTTTTCGTTGTTCTTGCAGGTTCTGGTGTTTGATTTTGGCAGTGAGGTGTATGTGTGGCACGGTAAAGAGGTGACATTGGCTCAGCGGAAGGTGGCGTTCCAGCTAGCTAAACATCTTTGGAATGGGTTGTTTGATTATGAGAATTGTGATATTAATCCTCTAGATCCTGGGGAATGCAATACTCTAATACCAAGGTAATTATTTTATTATCTTTAATATTTTTATGCATATAGCTGCAGTGATATATGTCCTTTTTTGGCCAGTTTTACACAATAGGCTGCTTACTCTGTCCACAAGACACCAGTTTAACACTTTAAATGTTATTTCACAGAAAAGGAACAGGACGTCCAGACTGGGCCATATTTGGTCGACTGACGGAACACAATGAAACGATTCTGTTCAAAGAAAAGTTCCTGGACTGGACAGAAATGAAGAAGCCCAATGAGAAGAATTTGTGTGAGGAACTCCCAAAGCAAAAGGCAAAAATACTAAATCTATATTGCATTATAAAAGTGTGTAGGATTTTTTTATTTTTTTTAAAGGGTAAAATTAAATTATGACCTTGTTCTTCTGGCACTCCAGCTAGCAGTCATTCTTGGTTATATGTGAAAATGATTGCAGTTATGGGAATTCTGGTATGGAAAGGCATGAATGGTTAGGTGAACTGCCCATCTGTTATTGTACTGGGGCCCCAACAAGGGTGATTAGGGCACTGCAGGGGACAATTTAGACAGGCATAATAAAGAAGTTTAATTTTGGTTATGGTTCCTGACCGACATCCTCAAGAGATGAGCCACGGTGCATGATTTGCAAAGCGTTATCCGATCGCATGAGCAAACAATAATGGGCTCTCCGTGTTTTCTGAGCTTTTGAGAACTTGTAAACTGCTAAAAGAAATATGTAGTTGGCCATTCCTGACCCTCTGCTAGGTGCTTGGCTGTTACAGGCTTCAGTAGTCAGTCACTGACCCACAATGCAGCCAGTAAAGTCGTGATTTGCATACTTGTTCTATACGGCTTTTTTTTTTTCGTGCCCTGATGTCCAAAAGGTGGCATTCTGCCCTAGTTAAAGGAATTCACAGTTGTTAGTCTCTCCTTTAATGTCAGATTGGCAAAGATTCATATAAAAGACCCTGAGACTAGTGCTTTAACATATACAAGCAAGATGCCTCCCTCATGTGATGTGCAGATATGATCCACTACCCCACCCTTCTAAGCTGATACAACCAGGCCATATACTGTGCTGTGTCAATCACTATTATGTCAATTTTATTTTGCAGCTCATCCCCAAAGTCACCGCACCATATCCCCTCCTGCAATGTTATTATTGACGGCAAAGTTTGTTTTGCCAAATGTCTGCCCTGAATATACTGTGCCCTTTCTGAATTTGACAATCAATCCACATTTAGGTGAATAGCTTGGTCCCTTTTTAGCATCTGATTTCACCTAATTCTATTTGCCTAAATCATATTACATCAGCAAATGGGTTAATCAAAGGTACCTTACATCCAGCTTACAGTGACAAATAGCCAGTGGAAACTGTAATCTAATATTCTGTGGGATTGTGATATATAGTGAAAGCCACATATTAACATGAACCAGATTGTACTGGGTGGGGCTCAAATATCCAATTATTTATAGTGGTTGCATTTCTTAATAAATCTAATATGAGCCAACTAACAATCCATTCTTTGTAGCAGGCAGAAAAGCAAGAAGATGTGAAGGGCTATGACATCATGCAGATGGTGCCAGTCTCCAAAACAACAGTAGGGACCGTCCTAGATGGATTTAATGTGAATCGAGGTTACGGACTTATGGAAGGAGAAGATGGAAGGCAACATGAGATAACGACTGTCTCTGTTGATGTCTGGCATATTTTGGAATTTGACTATAGTAGGCTACCTAAACAAAGTATTGGTCAGTTCCATGAAGGGGATGCGTATGTGGTAAAATGGAAGTACATGGTGAGCACTACAGGTGAGCCAGCAAGTTTATTCTGTTGCTATAGTTGATTTTGATATTAATGTCAGGAAGCAGTCAATGGCAACCAATTCCCTTTGGTCTTGTAGTAGTTATGAGGTTGATTGCTGTGGGTATGGCTTAAAATTGCTGTCTTGGTAAATATGTCTAAAGTGTTTCCCTTCTATCGGCCATTATAGTATGGTTTTTATCATGTGCCCACCCCAATCTACCACACACCCAATAAGTAATGTCTGTTTTTCTTGTCATCAGTTTTAGCCCCAAAGAACCGGAAATGAGAATTCTTTTTAAATTGACGTTTAGACAATTCTCACATGAACAAGTTTGGTTATTGCAATCCCCCTCAGTTTAGGTTCTGTTGCCAACTATAAATGTTGAAACTCCTCAGTGGCCATGGAAGGCAAATCGAGAGGGTAAATCTCTCTAATAGGGACTCGGACAACAATATTATCTCTTTATATGTATACAAATCGTTCTGTACACATGACCGTTCTACAATATTTTATTCTGTTTGCAGTTGGACAGCGGCAGAAAACTGAGCATGTGCGAGTGGCAGGAAAGGAAAAGTGTGCATACTTCTTCTGGCATGGCCGCCATTCTACGGTGAGCGAGAAAGGCACATCTGCATTAATGACCATTGAGCTGGATGAAGAAAGAGGTGCACAGGTCAGTTACTAGTGTTTTTGTTTTTGATTTGTAATTGTGTTTATCCTGCTGCTCAGTGATTTATAGTGAGGAGTGAGACTTGATTATCACTAAAGACTGGAGCTCAGAGAGACTGTGCACACCCTACCTGAGCTAGGCGGACACTATATGGTGTTTTTTTTTTTTTTAATCAAAATTATGTTCAACCTAAATTGAATATATTATTATTGGAGCTTCATCTGCTTTCTATATTATACCTGTAAATGTCACAATATGGTTATTAGACTGTACTAATATTCACCGATTCCTGGCTGCTGAATGCATATTAGGTACACCTTTAATTATCCTAGAACCATTGGTCTAGGGAGTAAATTAAAGATATACATTAAGTATTAGCAGTGAGGCATTTTAAAAAACACCATTATTGTTTTAAATGTCATGCTAGCTTTATGAATAAAAAGGGAGACATACAGAGGTTTGTTAAGGTGTATTCATAATCAACCCACTTCTACTGTTTAACATTAATTGCTGGCTCTAACTTGGACCTCGCTCTCCTTATGTCTCTATTGTCTAAGAAGTCCTTTCTTCAAAGTGCTGGACCAATAGCAAGGTGTAACAGGGCAGGCTGGCTAAGGGCCCAACTATGTTGTAATTTGCCTGTTTGCATCTTGGCATTTTAACCACCTGGGGAACCTATGGATATTCTGATTCTGCACAGTGCACTATTAATAATAATAATAATAATAATAATATTAATTATATTATTAGTTTTTATATAGCTTGGACATATTACACATCACTGTACTATTCATACTTTCATACTTCTGGACAGTTTAGCAGATTTAATATTGCTGAAAATATTTTGATATTAACAAATGGCTGTAATCTTCAACCCAGCAATGTCCCTCACTTTACAAATCCTTTTCTTTTTATTGACGTTGCAGCTGACATTTTCTAAATTTCCCACAGGTCCAAGTGCTTCAGGGGAAGGAACCGCCATGTTTCCTGCAATGTTTCCAGGGAGGAATGATTGTACATGCTGGAAGGAGAGAAGAGGAAGAAGAGAATGCACAAAGTACGTCAGGATCGGTCCTCTCATGTGTTGCGGTTGTGTTTTTAAGTGTGCCTGAGAGTTCCTTTATCGTATACCAAATCATTCCTACATGTCTAGGGATTCATTGAGGGCTCACATTGCAAAGAGGCTTGTACTTTGAGTTTCACCCCAGCTATTCACAAATCATGTCATTACTGAACATCCAAGGTCTCAGTGGCTTTTAACAGGTAGACAGGATTAGAGATGTATTGGATGAATGAAAACTGAACTCCAGGAAAGCTGCTAAATACACAGAAACATAAATACACTAAATACAAGAAATATAAAACAAATGACTTGTCTATGCCACACAGCACAGTCCTCTTTGGTTGGGTTAAGTACCCTAAATTTCTCTGTAGACAGATGTAGACTGATTTGTTCATCTCCCTGCCTTTTCCTCCTGTTTGCATTCTTTTTGTCACATAAGCAGCACAACTTACTGGCACCTTGTGCAGCTTCTCCCTCTCCCAGTCAGAACTCCAGCCATAATTGGGTACTTTAGTGCTAGCTAAGATAAAGGATGGAATGGGGAAGAGGCAAGTACCAGTGGGTTAAGGGGGGCATTTAAGCACACTTTGACAGTGACACGGTCTATTTAATGATGCATTAATGCAAAGCTGGATTATTGTATGTCATATCATTTATTGTAATAATAAAACTATAAATAGTTGTATAAAAAGTTGTTTTATTCATCCCCTGCTCTCTCTTCTGTATAACAAAATCCTTTCTTTTCCTCTGAAGGTGACTGGAGGTTGTACTGTGTGCGGGGTGAGGTTCCTCTGGAGGGTAACCTTATTGAAGTGGCCTGTCACTGCAGCAGCCTGAGGTCCAGAACATCTATGATACTTCTCAATGTAAATAAAGCCGTCATCTATCTCTGGCAAGGCTGCAAAGTACAAACCCATGCAAAGGAAGTTGGAAGGACAGCGGCCAACAAAATAAAGGAGGGGTAAGTACAAGGGGTTGCACAACTTAAGTATTTAAATAGCTCTAAATTGTTCTATTGAATTAAGTTATTAAAGAGGTGTACAATAAACAGGTTATTGTACCAGCGAAATCAGTCATTTGAAACCTTTTTAAGGGCCTTATATGTAGCTGTATCAAATCCAGCAATTTTATTTTCACTGTTTTTCTCAATGCCCTAGGCTAACAAAAAAAAAATAGAAATCTGGCCATTGAGACATTTATTTATGTAGTTTTCTGTAGAATTGGCCCTGCTCCGATTAAAAGTTTTATACTTTGTTTATTTTTTTGTATGTGTGCCTAAATGCAATTTAGGTAATGGGTTTCTAGGTTTTGTATTTATGAATTTTTACATCTAAAAATGTCTCTTCATACTCGGTAGTATTCCTAAACCTGGGTGCTTCACCTATACTTTGGTTCATGGCAGATTTGCATCTTAAGCTACGTACACACTTCCAATGGTTCTTGCCCGATAATCCAATAGTTCTCGCCCGATAATCCGCTTGGGGCCAATATCGGACAAGAATCTAAACTGTGTACAGTGCTTGTCGTTCGTTGTCCTAACGACCGTCCTGTCAGATCCCTAGACGATGTACAACGAATGATCGGAATTCAAATGAAGGGGGGGGGGCGCAGCGGGGTGCCACTGTCGCTCTCCCCCTCCCCTTTACACAGAGCAGAACAGTGCTGTATTTACAGCATCAGTCATGCATCGTGCAGTGCTTAGTCGTTGAAATGATCGTGAAAGATCCTTTCCAACGACGATAATTGCACGTGTGTATGCGGCTTTACAGTTTAAACTGTGGACATCTGTTTGCTGGAACAATACATATTGAACCAGTTTCTGTGATTAGCATGGAGCATGTCACAGCACTTGACTTTGTCTGGTAGATTTTATCTATAGTGTGTCTGGAGTATGTAGTCAAATATTAACAGCTACTTGATGGAATTAGCAGCACTAAATGCGGCCTAAAGCAACACTTTCAGCTGTTTTAATCTAAAACAATTACATTTAAAGTCTCATATAACAGCCCTCACCATAAATGCTCTGATTTAAGTTAATTTTGTAACAAGGGTCCTAATTTCTGGGTTTGCATCAACTAGTAAAAGCACTTCA
>NC_092862.1:127838108-127918774 GCF_032062135.1 Pyxicephalus adspersus | reverse complement strand
TCTGCTGGTCTTTTGCGCTTTGTTTTTCTACTCCATTAATCCAGAAATTCTCCTAAAGGGTGGATAAGAGAGTTTATTTTTTCACAAAAGAAAAATATGTCAAACGGACTGTTTTACACTTTTGCAGTCTTTATCTAAATCAGGTTTCCCCCTCACAGAGACCATAAAGGTATTTTAGGCTGGATTCTCTGCACTAAGCAAAATGTATGAGAGTTCTGTTCTGTTTATTAAACTTGTCTTAAAATTAAAAAAATAATATTGCACTCCTACTAAGATGTAAATACTGCTACCAGATATATTATCTGTAGATATATTTAATATATTTTTATGGGTGAACTTCTATTTTTAGGTCTTGTATCACAACAGCAATTTGTTTTCTTTTGACAGATCCTGGGAAGTTTAACTTTACCCCACGATTGTTTAATCTCAGTAGTTCTTCTGGAGAATTCACAGCGTCTGAATATATGTATCCGTCCAGACTGCCGAGTGTCGTAAACTCCATGCCATTCTTACAGGAAGACCTGTACACAGCGTCACAACCAGGCAAGCAGTCAATACAGATCTTGTATAGCAACTCTTGAGAATGTTTTTCTGTGTTTTTTTCGTTTTAATAAATAAATCTGAAATGATAATTTGAGGTAAAATATTTCACCAATAGTAGCTCAATTCATGCATAGGTATCTTGTTAAAACATTTACACTAGTGGTATTATAAACATTTTTCAAATGGAGAATCCTGTTGTGTCCCTATGCTTTACCAGACTGTTGACACAGATGTTATTGTTGTTTTTGTGAAGTCTGGACATGGAATGGAACTCCAGTTACCAACGCTGTTATTTAACTCATCTCAAATTGCTTTCTCCACTTTAAATGTAGGTTTAGTAATGTGGATATCTTATTAATAAATTGATATGTTTTTAATATAGCCAGAAATTCAGTCCTATATCCCCATTTATTGATTTGATACCCCTGGTGTAAAGGTGCCACCCAGGGAGAAACTTCTACTTTGCACTGCTTACAAATGTTACAGTGACTTTCCACCACAGCTACATTTATGAATAGATGGAAAATCAAATTCACCTTATGTAGGATGCACGCGTGCAATCCATCTGCCCTCCAAAAACCCAGCCTAACAAATGATGTAGAGACCTTCATAATTTTGTTAGGTCTGCTACTAAAAAATGAGGAGCCCGAGGCTATTTTTAGACCATTGTCAGTGTCCCTCTATTCCACACATAAACACCCTTCAACTTCTGGGCCTTCCAAAGACATAAGATTATCTGGTCTGATTGGGAAACTCAACAGCAGGTATATCCATGGGTATTTTCTGTGTAACTGAAAGTTAACCACTTGGAGCCATTTTATGAATACAGTTTCAGTTTTCTAACTTGGCCTACATCCTGACAAATTATTAGTACATTTTTACTCACACTGTCATGTTCTCTATCTTGCAGCACTGTTCCTCGTTGACAACCATCACGAGGTTTACCTCTGGCAAGGTTGGTGGCCTGTGGAAAATATCATTACTGGGTCTGCCAAGATACGATGGGATGCAGATAGGAAGAGTGCAATGGAGACTGTGCTGCAGTATTGTAAAGGTGAGAATTCCAATATTATGCACATTCAATGTTCAAAGTAATCAAGTACTTCAGAGCTCATCCATTAAAGATCCACCAGTTTGAGGACTTCTCTTTTTTTCTTTATTTATCATATTGTTTTTATTCCCTTTCATGAGCAACAAAAAATTCCCCTATAGAACAAAGCAAAGTTCTTGGTCCGTGTTTCTAAACAAGGTTACGTGGAACCCGAGGGTACCTTCAGATGTTGCAAGGGGTTCCCTGAGCATTGATCAATTTGTGACTCGGATCAGCTTAGCCAAAAGGATCATTAGTATCAGTTATCTGTAGGTGTGATATTCTCAGGGGTCAGAATTTTTGGGGTAACACTACCACACGAATATACTTTGAGCTGTTGATACAGTAATTTGTACTAGGTTCCCTGTAAACCTGAAAGTTATTTCAAGAGGTTCTCTTGAAAAAAGGTCTAGAAACACAGCTCTAGATAAAAACAAGTACTATATTTTGGTTCCATCTTGACCCTTTTTCAAGTTGCATTGTTTATCTGACAAGTGAAGTCCCAATTCTTTCATAAATGCTCTCTGGATAAAGCAGGGGATGTCCCTTATAATTCATTGCATATATTTTTTTAATGATTTTATGGTTAGCTCTTGCCTCTTTATTTTATGTACCTATAGGCAGTAGATAAGTATTACCCCCTGCAACTGATTTTCTAGCAGGAAGCCATTATTGTAATAATTGTGTATGAACAGTATGTGAAAAAAGTATAACTGGACTCCTTGGTTTCATTTTGGAATGGATACCAATAGGGGTTAAAGCGTACCTAAACTCAGAATTGTCACTTTACATAAAAGGGTAGACACCCCTTTTATTTAAAGTAAAAATTCATTTTTTTTTTTTTTTTTTTACGTGCAGCTCCCTTTTATTTTAAAAGCAGCACCACCCCCTTAATTCTCGTACTCCTAGGCGATCGAGAATGAATGGAGCGCAGAGCCTTCCGAGATACCTGCATCACGCATAACGGGAGGCTCTGGGTGTTCTGGGCATGAGCAGAAGGAGCCCTTTCATCAAAAGGGAAAAAAATTGCCCATCTCACGCATGCGCAGTGAGATTGGCAAATTTTTTCTAAATCTACGTCGCCTGATCTCGCGCCTGCATCAGGTGACAAAGGATAAAGATCCTGGAAGAAGAGGAGAAGATGGCGGTGCCTGGTGCGCCGGCTCGAAAATGTATATGGGACGACGCGTAACCCGATGGAAAACACCTCCGCACCGATCAACTGCTCTGCGAGATTGACGGTAAGTGGTATTTTTGTTTTTTTTTGTTTTTGGTAGTTTTGGGTTTACTTCGTTTTTAAGTTCACTGCAACAGTATAAGGAAGGTCCTGTGGTTGTATTGCTTATGCAATGTGAATACATGTCTGTGTATGTACATGCTATTTATCCTAAAGATGATTGTATGTTATACGCTCAGATAAATTCTGTTTGTGATTTTATTTGTTACTGTTTTGTGTTCAGGAAAGAATAGTAAAAAGCCTCCCAAGTCCTACCTTATTCATGCTGGACTGGAGCCACTGACGTTTACAAACATGTTTCCATCCTGGGAGCACCGAGAAGACATCGCTCAGATCACAGAGAAGGTGACCATGGACTGAAAAACTAAACACTGCACACATTTTACAAAGTTATCCTTCAATCTGAATACAGTTTGCATTCACTTCTTGAAAGTTTGTACAGTCTTGATTTATTTTACTGCAATGCTACACAGAATTAATCATTTAAATTGGAACTTCAGGCAAAAGTTGAAATGCCATATGTGATGCAGTCTGTCACCATCACTAGCACAGCAGTTTTTTGTGCTCGAGTCGTCCTAATTACATTTCCAGTTTTATTACCTGGTAATAATTATCCTGCAAACTTTCTTTAATAGGGTTACAACTATGTTCTGAAAAGAAGTGACTTCAGTGTTGTCACGCTGTCATGTGAAGTCTTAGATAGACATGAAATAAATGGATTTTTTTGACTTTTTCATAGCATATAACAGAGGTGGGCCGCTAAACACAGAAATGCCCGCAGCAAGAGAAAAAATCAAATTAATAAAAATCTGACCTTGTTAACACCTCCGGCATGTTATATGGTTTGTCCAAACTATCACTTGCTTGACAGATTAGTCTGAATATATAAATCACATATGACATGTACAGTAAAGGCATTCATATACTGAACACTAGCTTGTAGGTATTATTCACAGATAGTTACCAGAATACAACACTGAAATATATAAATGTAGAAAAATAATGTCGGCTAATGTGATTTTTTTTTTTTTTTGACAGGATGCTGATGTTTCCAATCAGATAATCCTAGTGGAGGATGTGTTGGCCAAACTTTGTAAAAAGATTTACCCCCTTGCAGAACTCCTGGCTCGCCCCCTGCCTGAAGGAGTAGATCCCTTAAATCTTGAAATTTATCTATCGGATAAAGATTTTGAGGTAAGAAACAATGGAACATTAATATAAATGTTCTCCTATGGAACAATTAAAGTCTTTTTAGGAATGGTAATAAAAAAGTAAAAAAAGGAAGTTGTTTTATTAAAAATGAGAAGGTGCTATCTACCTTTGTACATTTTATCAATACTGTTCAAAAAAGAAAAGCTTCCCACAGTCCTCATGAAGCAGTGGCATTTCTTTCATAGTAAAAAGTTTGACTCCAGAGGTTTATGCACCCCACATCCATGACATTACCAGCTTAACCAGAACTTAAAAGAGGTTCTGTTAAGAATATGCAGGTTTCCATCACATTTCTTTAACCTTTACAGCCCATTTACATCCATTTATCCTCACATACTCAGTTAATGTATATGCTACTATACATTGTGGTGTGCTGCAAGGCATCTGCTTTGGGTTGTCATTGTCAACACATGAACGCTCTTAACTTGCCATCACATACTTTATATTCGCACAAGGCACAAATGTTAAATGGATCCCACCTTCCTACAAAAAAGTAATTATTGGCCAGCTTTTAAATCTTTTTGAAATACTGACCCTTAACAAGCATGCAAGTGAAGTGGGAACTGATCTACATACCTTGTTCTTCTTCGGGGACTCAAAGTATTGCACCCGTGTGACAGTCAAGTATTATTTTCAGTAGGAAAGGTCAGTATTAGCTCACTTCTTCCTCTGAGCACAGGTTTTACTATAAACCTTTAACTCTGACAGATTGGATTGCTAATGATATATAACCCTGCACTAATATATCAGGGAGAGCAAAGGGTTGTATGCAGTCTTTATCTGGAGCTGTACTGAAACATCCTGATTGTTAGTGGTGACAGATGCTGACTAAAATGAATAGCTATCATGACAGCACCTTCCCTTACTGCCAATCTGTGTCATTACTGACGACTCAAGGTCCAGTCCTTGCATAGTTCTGGAATCTGAAATGCCAAAGCTTATAAATCACCTAGCAGCCACTGTCATAGTAAGAAGAATGTGCGTTTTTTGGAGAACCACCTTAAACATTGCTTTACTTGATTTTTTTTTACCCCGTATAGTCACAAAGAAGTGTTCCCCTCTCATGCTGATTTGTAATGGCAGTTTGCTTAACACTGCAGACTGGATGCACAGTAGGGTCATTATTAGTTGAAGCTGCAAATGCAATATGGTTTTGCAGTTCAGGAGCAGTTTTACTACAGCAGGAGACTAAAATAAATCGGATAGGTTATTGAAATCACATTTCTGTGTAGCTCACCTGGAACAAGTGTGCAACAAGTGGAGTCCTGGAGGCTGCCAATGGTTTTTTGAGGCAGCCCCCATACCACTCATATGTAATTTTCATTTAAAGGTTATCTACACAAATCAGATGATTCTCGGGCAATATGAGCCTCAGGGCTCGTCCACACAAGAATCTGACGTGTACAGAGGTTGCCTGACATGGTCATGGATCAGTCCTGGTGAATTCATGAACAAAAGAAGACGAACAACCGCAATGGAAGTGAAGGGAGGAGAGCACAGCAGAGTGCCGCTTGCTCATTCTCCTCTTCTCCACTCTATAGAACAGAATGGCTCTGTACATACCGAGCTTTTTCATTCATCTTTCAGTCATTTGTCCGAAATGATTGTGATAGAGTTTCCACCGACAAAAATCAAGCATGTGTACACAGCTTAAGATGTATCAGCTGCCCCAATTAACAGTATTATTTTGTTTGTTTGTAGATCGCGTTAGAGATGAACAGAGAGGAGTACAACAATTTGCCATCATGGAAACAAGTCAACATCAAAAAAGCCAAAGGACTTTTCTAAACAGAACGTTCCCTGTAGACTCTTTCCCCTCTAGCCCGCTGGACGGTGTGCAATCCCGCTGACCTTCCAGCTGCCTCACCACTAAAGAAACACTGCTGCGTTTTGCACCTGTTGTGTTCTGACATCTCTACACGTTTCATGTACTGTGTTGTATTCCCGCCTATAGCCTGTGTGGCTCGGACTATAAACAAAAAGGGCTTTACCCACCTCACGTGTGAAGTCTGCTCGTCACGCTGCCTGTTGACCTGCGTCTGTCCTAAATGTATTAAGAACCTTTTAAAAATCTCAGCAATTCTCAGAGGAATTTCACTAACCTCTACCGTGCACTTATGCGGAATGCAGATATTCCCTCGCTGCAAACATATCGTTTTCTGATATTTTGTAAATGTCTTTTGTCCAGTCCTTTAGATTGTATTTATGTAAACACTGTGTATTTAACTATGCAATATTATCACTATGTAAGATTTGTGGATTATTACACAAACTGTTAAGTATCCATGCCAATCATGTGCAAACGGCTGATGTCTGATAATTATGCATATGCAATTCTTTTTTTTCTTTTTGCATTATGTCTCATGGCCAGCATGAGATCTTCCAACTACTTTTGCATATTCTGTGCACCGCTGTGCCCTCTAGTGGTACACAAATGAAAAGGCAGAGAGTCTTTCATCATTACAAGAAGTTTGCCTCATTGTGTGCAAGTATTACATATATTTCTTTGCTCCAGATCATGGGGTGACCTGCAGAGGCTTTCCTGAGCGAGAAGCACTGCTAGAGTTACTTCAGTTTGTTTTTTGTGCTTACATGTTGAACTGAAAGAGTTCCTATAACAGTGTATAGTGCCTTGTTTTTGTGTACAGTTTATATACAGGAAAAAAAAAGTCTGCATTTTGGAAGCAGTTATTAAAGCATCAATATTTGTACTTAATAGAAGACATCTCAAGTTTCTAATACCTGATGTAAACTTTAAACATGTATTTTGTGATATAAGAACATGAATTAAAAAAATGCTTCAGAATCTTGTGGATTTTTACCGCGATCACACACTCTTCTCAATGATTGCAGCCTTGGCTGCAATCATTAATTAGCTGAGTGTGAAATCCCCGGCGCACTATAGGGGCACACTCTTCTCAATGATTGCAGTCCTGCCTAATATTGTGCACACTCTTCTCAATGGTTGCAGTCCTGCCTTATAGTGTGCACACTCTTCTCAATGATTGCAGCTAAATATAGTGCCTAATATGTACCACGGCATACCTATCATAAATTATACATTGTCATGTGAAGCCATAAACATGCACCATTTTCGTAAATCATCAGCTCTGACTGCGGCTTTGGTCTGTGGTGAAGCCGAAACCCTTCTATAAAAGTGCTAAAGCAAAAACTGGAGCAAACCCCTAATGACTGTTAGTCTGGTGCTTTTGGGTACCCTGTGTACTTATTATTAAACAGTTTTTATATAGCGCCAACATATTACGCAGCCCTGTACATTAATTAGGGATTGCAAACGACGGATACAGGCAGTGACATAGGAGGAGGGGACCCTGCCCACAGGAGCTTACAATCTATTATAGCTAGTGATTCATTTTGGATGATTCTCAGCCAAAGTTTTCCCACTACCAGAAAGAGATTGAGGTTCTGTAAAGTATGTGCAGATGTAAACATAGAGGTCCTGTTGGGCCGTCACACCTGCACATTTTTGCTAAAGATAAATTGTATTTATAGCTGGAAAAGACGAAGTTCTGCAAGATTTATTTATTTTTTTGTTGCCATCTGTCACATCCTTACTTCCTGTCCTGAAGATGCAAAAATAAATCAGTAGAAACCCCTCTAGAGTAATTAGATCCCCAATAGAAGATTTCCCCTCACCTCTTGTTGACTATAGTTCGGATTTCCCATCACTTTCAGTCCAAATAAGAACAGACACCAATGTACTTAATAGAGCAGTAAAACCTTACGAATGTTCTAATTTTTCTCTCTTATACATCAATGTTTACAAATTAGCTAAAAGCACACAATCACTGCATGTGAACTGCTCACATAATGTATGAGCAGGCCTGAAACGTCATAAACAACAAGTCTAAGGATGCACTAAATGTCCAAGATGCATACCCTGACTTTCATTTGTTGTAATTTGCAGAAAAATATTGTAGCTCCAGGCCAGCATAGTTCTGTATTTAATTATTCACTTTAATATGTGCAGGCAGCATGGTGGCCTAGCATGGGTCCCAGGTTCGAGTCTCAGCCAGGACACTATCTGCATGGAGTTTGCGTGGGTTTTTTCTGGGTACGTTTTCTCTCACATTCCAAAAACATGCCGTTAGAATAATTGGCTTCCCCCCAAAATTGACCTTAGACTGTGTTCTTTATTACATTGAATTGTGAGCCCCTTTGAGGGACTCTTGACGTCTAGTGAAATGACAATGGACGTTGCACAGCACTGCGTAATATGTTGGCGCTATATACATTTTGTGTAATATTAATATGATGCAAAAAATATATATATAAATTTGATGAATTTATGAATTCTGCAACATTTGCATGGTTTTGATATGCCTGAGAAAGGAATGTGTCAACCAGTACGAGGCCTCTCCTTGATGAAGTTTGCTGAGGATATATTGTGCCTGGCTTGTAGATCCTTAAAGGAAAAAATTAGACCCTTTCTCCAGCGCAACTGAGCTCGTGCACTCAACAGGCATCCCCTGCAGCAAGGTGACATCGCAAGCTGGTAATTTTTGTAACCTATTTACAGCTGACCTGAGCATGATAGAGGATATAACTATGATTGCAGCAACAATGTCAATTTGTTTTAAAGCACAGTGACCCTAGTAACAGGGTCAATATTTAATGTATAACTACCCCATCCTACCTAAACTCACCTGTAACTGATACAGTAAAATACTACCCCTTAGGTTACCAAAACCTTCTTGGTGGGGCTCACACATGCACTCTGCTTTTTCCATTTATTGTTATTGTGCTTCTGATTAGAAGCTTTTTTGCTCAGAAGGTCTATAGGATTAAATGGTAGGACAAAGCACGTGCAGGGGCCTGGCCGGGAACATTTTGACAATCGGACAAATCTAATCAGTAATATTTCTGTTGATTTCGATGGGTGATTATAACCTTTCAACTAACTCAGCTATAAAGACTCAGAACAACAATAATCTAGTTCCTGGTAAGGAATCTTGTCCAATAAGCTGTAGAATGGGCCCTTAGCCCCACTAAAAAATAAAATAATGAGCAGCCCTTATATGAGGGTTGGATCTTCTCTTCCTATGTTGGAGGTGGAATAGTAAGAATAACCACATGGTATCTAAGCCCACCAATCAGCAGCCCCTTCTTGGGGACCAACCCAGATCTTTAAGGCCTCTGGGCCACCCAAAACAAAAACAAAGAAGAAGAAAAAATGCAACCATGGGGGGCCACTATGTGCTGTGGTCTCCTTATCCTTCCAACAATAATTGTTACTAAAATGGGGCATGAAGCAAGTCGGAGAGCTTTTACAATGGATGTCATCATTTACATGTGTCTAGGGTAGCACATGCACTATTTCCTTGCCAGTAAAGTAAGTTTTGATACCTTGCCACACTAAAGCATGTGATTGCAATAAAGAATGGCCACCCTAGTGCTTACCCCCTCAATGAAAGAGCCCTGATCATGTTGTGTAATCCATGTCATGTCACAATCTATTCCACTGGACAGCCATTTAAATATTTCCTATTTGTTTCCTATTAGTTATAGTAAGGATTGGAAATTAGATTAGAAGGTGACTGATAAAAAAAAATAGAATGTTAATACGAACCTTGAGCTCCAGTGAAAGGAACCTAAATTTATGTGTTACATTATTAGGGATGGAATATACTCTGGATCAGCGGTCGCCAACCAGGGCTCCATAAAAAAGGTTTGGACACTATTTGCAATAATAAAACCAAAATTGTTTTAATGATAAAACAAAAATAATATTCTAATAAATTCTTATATTCTGTATGACAATTTTCACCTTTTTATTGCACTAAATGCATGAACTGTACTAGAGTTGGAAAAACAATGGAGGCGCAGCGTGACGTCAGTGTAGTATTAAGTTGTATGATCCTCGTCAGGCACCAATAGCAAAATCATTATTTTACAAATGTATTTATCTTTTTGAAAAAATTCATAATAATGGTCCGCGAGATTTAAAATTATGAATCTAGTGGTCGGTGAGGTCCGAAAGGTTAGTGATCGCTGCTCTGGATCACCGGTTCCCTTGTAAAAAAAGATCTTCATGTGTCTTCTCCTAGGTATTCTTCACCCTTTGCACAGTGCAGTTCTATGTAATACCAGTAGATAGAGCCTCAGCCACATGCAGTCATTTCATATGAGGTTTCCATAATGAGGGTTTGCTCCCTGTAATGAATCGCATGCACATTGTTATGTACTATTAAAGCTGAAGTAACGATGAAGACAAAGCCAACTGGGCAGAAACTTTTATAAAGTGATGTGATTGCACAACATGAAATAATGCATTCTTTTCCTATGAGCTAAAATAAACGCTTACCTGAGCAGGATTATATTTGATTTATATAGGAGGCATGGCCCATAGGGGAGTTTGCCCCCAATATATAATGTATTTGAAGATCTGAGCTTACCGACTGGCTATGTAGGGTTGGTCCATGTTGGCTGCAAAGTGAAAGCCAGTCCTGCATTTGCAAGGCTTATTTTTAACCCAGAAAACTACATTTTATACTTCAAATGGCCACTAATTATGGCAAAGAATAAAAAGATAGATTATTAAGCGCATGTAATCTACTTGTCTTTGGACTTTCTGTCTTTGAAAACTGAGATTATTTAAATGGTGGGGATAAGCAAATCCTCCACTGCTGGCAATCTACAAAAATCCAATTCCAAGATTTGCTTTTCAGAGCCAGATATTTCATATGCAGATATAAATCAGACCATTCACCAGTATATATTTGAAACTGTAAAGGCAAAAACAAGTAAATTAACTTAGTGCCCCGTATTAATGTTAATAGACTTGGCGAATTGTCAACATGGTCAGTAGAGAGAGAATTGCCCCATTACATTGGTGGGCTGAATACACCTTCACATTTATGTTCAGAGAAGTGCCACCCATAGTTTGGTAGTCGGGAGAGATGAATCTCCTTACTTTGATGGATGATCTGCAGAGAATTCTCCCTTTAACTTGGAGATCTGTGGAGAAGTCTTTGCTTACAATGGTGGCCAGTGAAGAAATGTTCCTTTATATTGGTATTTGGTCAAGAAACGTTTCTTACTTTGGAGGCCAAGGAAAACGTGCCTCTTTACATAGGTGGTTTTTGGTGAAATGTCCTCCTTCATTGGTGTTTGCTAAAAATATCAGAGAAATAAATCATTACAATGGTGTTGGTATTGGTGGTCATTAGGGAAGTGGATCTTAAAAACAGTTGTTAGCGATAAACAGTGCCAGTGGTTACTTGAAAGATGTTCCATTAATTTAGGTTCTCTAGCTCTGCCAAAGAACGTAGGCTGGGGGAACATATGGCCAAAAGTCAGGTTGGTTTTGAGCATCAGAATAAGGAATAATTATAAGGAATACAGACCAGGACAGGGGCATAGTTGGGGTTCCATTGGCATGGCTAGATTTTAGGTGTATTCATTGATGTTAGCCATACTTTTAAGCAATTTTCTGGTACCTTCAACCACTTTATAAGTACTGAATGAATCAAAGGAACCTACCGCTAAGAGTTTCAATTAGTCCATAGTAAAACAACCAAATACAAAGAAAAACCAAAAAGGACTTTTTAGGCACTAATTATTAAGACAAAACTTACTTTTTTTTTTTGGTTTGACATTAAAATAATATAAAAACATTCTCTCCTGTTTATAACAAACAATTTCTAAAATAAAGAGAATACAACAATTATAAAATCATCACAATCAAATATACATAGTCTCACAATTACAGGATTCAATGCATTTCGCAGATTTTTTTTCCCGCTTCCTTAGGAATCAACAGTGAGACCTACAGATATGTGAATACTAATAATATTCAAAAGATTGTACATAAATTAATTAATTAAATGTATTCAAATAAATCCATCAACTACTTGTATTTTTCTTGATGCATAATAACATTTCGCGTTAAGACCTCCTCCAAACATGTGGAGGGGACGGTCACATGAGGCAGAGCGCAAACGCGGGATGTTCAGGGAAACGTGTCTAGGCGAATGTGAGAACCAATGAATATTATATGCTTAGTTTATAACTTTATCTTCTTTGGGGAAACTTCCTTCAGAAAATAATATTGCTAATTTTTTTTTCTTTGTATTTGGTTGTTATGATAGCTGGGATGTGGCACCTAAATTTCATGACCTAGTAAATTCCGGAACTTGACCATGTTAATATATTAGATTTAATTCATAGTAAAAACTGCTGCTGGTTGGTTTCCTTGTTCGAAACATTTTTACTGCAATTGAAAACTAGATGAAAAGGTTTGCTGGGAAATAAAGTAAATGACCGGCATGATTAAACTGAACCTTTAATAAACCTGCATGATTCAACCTCGGTGTATTACGAAAACTAATGGAAAATACAGTAGGTCACAAAGTATCGACATCTGAAGTTATCTGAATATTTTTGAGCTTTTTCAGTCTGGCTCAACTTTGGATCTGTCCCACCAACCTCCCAACCTTTCTTATTGGTCAGTGTGGTTGAAATAATCAGAAATGAGAGGCAGGACCAGGCTTATCTATTACAGGTTTAAGTCAGAGCTCTAGTTGGGCCACCCCCAATATTTCTGAAGCCACTGTATATTACAGTTGTGCAGCATTGTGAATTCCTATTTGACCTTATTCATAAAAACAAAAATAAAATAAGTGAACCCCACATGTTTCCCATTGTTTATTTCTTCTCTGAACACAGATCCACAAATATAACCATAAATATTTGCTTCCATGTTCTGAGTATCCCAGGGGAAGCTCTCTTAACATATCGCTGACAATATTTAAATGTGATGACCTGGATTGATTATTTCCTTGTGGGAGAGCAATCACTAGGAAAATATGAGCTGTTCAATAAAAACATATCCTGACGCCGTGTAGAAGTTTTGCTACTGAGTAACCAAAAAGTGTTTCATGTAAATGGTGATTGAGATATACAAAATCCAATTCTAAATGATATCACTGAAGCTGGTCATACATGTTACTATCAGATCACACAATCTTTGTACCAATGTAGTCAATGATCAGCCAAACCAATCTGCTGAATTTGGGGTAAACATGTAGGCCCATGCACTTCCTAGTAGATAATAAATCTACAGAAGGTTGCACTGCGATGAGGGCACATTGAGATTTTTTGATTGGAACTTCTAGGCGAGCATATTTTGTTTAAAATAAAAAGAAACAATAGGGTTTCTATTGCCCTATCTTTGTCCTCATGGCAAATGTTTTTTTTTTCACAGAAGCCTTTGTCATAAGGATATAAAGTAAGGGAAAAACTTGAAAAAGTTAAATCTTAAAGACAATGCATTGGGTATTCTCAAAGTGGAGGAGTAACTAACTTTTGGGAGAGGGATATGAGGGTCAAGAGCTGCGTGATCAGAGTCAAGAAAGCAGAGTGGAAGGAGATCATGAGCCATTGGAAGAGCAGACAGAATGGGGCTGATTGTGGAGAGGGGCAAAACAGACGTGACTGCAGTATGGGGCGGTAGTAGGGGACAATCATGGAGGGGGGGTCGGAAAAGTAAAAAGATGAGTGAAAATCTCATATTATGAAATATTGGGCTACATATTATGTAGGTCCGTGGGAGAAGCTTGAGTAAAGAGATGGGGTGCAGAGAGTAACACTGAATAAAGCAGATGATATATACAAGGGGGGTCTTAGAAGTTCCTGGCTTTGCCCAGAAAGAAGAAACGTTGCCCCTTCAGCTGTTTCTTCAAATTTGGGAACAGATAACAGTCTGGTCAGGTGAGTAGGGGGGATGGCGAACCAATTAGAAACCCAGGGTGTTCAATTTGGCAGCCGCAACGTTGGATGTGTGCGCAGGTGCATTGTCCTGCAAAAAAAGGATCCCTTTGGTCAACTTTCCATGGCGTTTCGTTTTAATTGCCTCCTTCAGCTGGTCCAGGAGGTTAGCATAATACTGTCTGGTGATACTAGAGCCCTGAGGTAAATAGTCCACCAACAGAACACCGTCTTTGTCCCAGAAAACGGACGCCATGACTTTTTTGGCTGATTTCTGGGTGCAGAACTTCTTCGGCTGCGAGGACCCGCTGTGGCTCCATTCCTTTGACTGTTCCTTGGTTTCAGGATCATAGATGTGGAGCCAGTTTTCATCCTCAGTCACTAACAGTCACTAGCTTCAAAATGGGCCAAATTGACTTTGGATGCTTCAAATCGTTCTTTCTTCTGATCACTGTTCAAACATTTCGACACCCACTTCGCATGTCTAGGATAGTGGTGATAACAAACCCAACACGCTCCCGTGAGATCTCAAGTATCTGGGCTATCTTTTTTGCGGATATTTGCCGATCATCAATAATCAGCTCATGGACAGCATCGCAGGTTGCCGGGTCAGTTGAGGTTGGGGGTGCCCACTGTTTTTAACAAACTTGTATCAGGGTGTGGGACATCTTTGCAACCCCTATGTAATGTACAGGGCTGTGTAATATGTTGCCGCTATATAGATACTGTTTCATTATAATAATAATGATAATAATCTGAGAATGCCCATGCTTGCTCCAGGTCAGTGATTCACAAGCATTACCAGTATGATGATAACAGCAGCTATGAATTCGGCGATTTTACAAGGAGGTCTGCAATGGCTGCTCCCATAGCTCCATCCTTCTTCTAACCACTCATAGGAAGCGCCCCCATATTGTAAAATTTCTGTCTTCAACCATGATTTTTTTTTTTATTAATCATTACAATTTTTTGTACTTGCACCTGGTGGTAGTATCTGAGTTTGAA
Organism: Pyxicephalus adspersus; assembly: GCF_032062135.1. Classification (NCBI taxonomy): domain Eukaryota; kingdom Metazoa; phylum Chordata; class Amphibia; order Anura; family Pyxicephalidae; genus Pyxicephalus; species Pyxicephalus adspersus. Next base: position 127,903,958 of record NC_092862.1, on the reverse strand, counting down.
CTGATTTCAGCCTTTTGCAATTTATTGTACATCAGCACACATACTAGATGAGAGCGGGGCAGCAATGGAAGCCAATTAGCTGCACTGTAAGCAAATATTCTAATAATTAACACACTAATGTAGGAGATAGCAAAATAATCCCAGAAATGCCCAGTCTCCTGCTGCTCCTGTATTGTCCAATCAGACGGCCTCTGCCAGGGTCATAATAGCAGCATATTTCTTTATTTTAACTAAGAATGTGGTGCCGATCTTCTGGCTGTGTAGATTTCAGGAATAAATTGATAAAGAATATAAAACTTTTATATTCACACATTTGTACATATTCGTGTGATGTATGCAGTACCTTTATTGAACCGAGAAATAAAATTGAGAGTTAAAGCATACAACTATTGCATAGGAATACAATTATCTTATGTGTTATGCTTTTGTGAATTGAGGCTGCTGTGCCATTCCAAACGAGTCCCTCTTTGTCCATTTGTCTTCATACATTTCTGCAGTTTACTTATTCATTTTATTGGTTTGACATTGACAGCGCCGGACCTTGCCAGATTACATTTATGTTCCTCTTCAGTTCATTAAGCTTTGCCATCCTTAGTCAGTAAAATAAATGCAGATTGCAAATGTTTAAAATGTATTCTTAGATTTTCTAATTGGCTCATGAAGAATCATTTTGGATGATGTCAGATGAGCACTTTTTTTTAAGCAAATCTGTTTGTTTTTTATTTAAAATACATAAATTTTAAATGTATTAGATAAAATATATATAGAATACTTTAAAATAAAAAAAAAAAATCTTATTTAAAATAAACAAAATGCCAATGCATTACTTCTTTTCCACCACCAGATGCCCTCAATGTTCAAGGTTAGTGGACAGCCAGCATCATAAAAATATTTCTTTTACACCCAGGCTGTCATGGGACCACCCCCACTTTGTCACCATGTCTGCTTGGGATCAGAATAGTAAAGATTAACCCAAGCTGCCCATATATATATATTTTTTTTTAGCTTTTAAAGTATTTGAGGTGAAGGGGGAGTAGAGAAGAAAAAAAATACTACTTAAAAAAAATTCACCAAAGGTGGAACTGGAAGCTGCCGCATTTACAAACAATCCAATAAGCAATGAGCAGTTTCTGACTCTCTGGTCAGTTTAACAGATCCCAATATTATTTTTGGCTGTTTTCCTAAATTACATTACATTATTGTACTGTGAGCTGTGGATTTAGTAATTACAGTAGGGGTTCCTTAAAGACCTGATTAGTTATTTCACGGGTTCCCCCATGTAAAAAAGGTCGGGAAGCACTGCACATATGTATCACTCTTCTGTTTTTTTTTTTCATGTTAATGCTACACTTATGGATAAAGACATTTAGCATAACATTCTGCAAAAATGTGATTGATATAAAGTACACCTAAAATCAAACTTAGCCTAGACCACCCCCCCCCCCCCCCCATAGCTGTTAGCAGAGGGTGCGTGGCTAGGATGTGTTCACAATTGTCCCAGCGCCATGGCATGCCAAGTGCCAAAAGCTAGGAGGATCCTCTGTGGTATAATACTGTTTTGGTTTTTTTTCTAGCTCCTTAGGTTATAAACAGTGAGGAAAAAAATGATGTGAAGGTAAAATTTTAGAACAGTTTGAAAGGGTATCAAAAAGGCTACCCAACTCTGCTGGGTACTTACTACCAATTTCCAACCCAATTTTCCAATCAACCATTTTTGCGTTCATCATGTCTTCATCAGAAAAAGAATTAAAAATGGAGATGACCTCTACCTCCTTAAACCTAACTGCAAGCAATACAAGGAAACAACAATATTAGAATGTTCTAAAGCCAAATATTCTTCTATCGGATCCCCACTGCAAAGAAAGAGGTAATAGAATACTAATACTTTACCCATTCAGGGCATTCTGGACTCATTTGCCAGTTTCTCCCTACACACTGATACATACTTTTCCACCACTCCATTCCTCTTTCAAAGCCGTCTTTTTTCAAAAAGTCTTATCATTGTATGATCCCCATGTTGGCTTCTCTCTCCCCCCACATGACAATGTTCAGGACTGGTATTAAGGAGAGGACCACGTGGTCTCCATAGTGGGGTACATGTGAGTTTAGGTGACTGTGGAAGGTGGGCTATTATGAGAACCTGTCATTTTACACTCAATGGGCAAAGTTACATATTCTGTATATTCTACTAACTTGTTTTATTTAGTAAGGACATTATTATTTATAATACAATAGCTTTACTATTGCACAAGCAGTTTTTCTTTAAGAAATCCTTACTGGCCACAGTTATACAATGGCAATGTCCTCAGTATGAATGAAAGGTTATAATAGTCTGCTAGTTAGTGACATTTGCTTCTAATGCATATTTTAGTAATTGACTGTCAAGCTATAACAATTACAGTCTATCAAATGAAATGCCTGAAGAAACTCATGAACATATTACGTTAAATTGGACCTACTTTATAGACAAGTGAAACCAACTGTAATATTCTATTAAACATATCAAATCAATTTCAACTATAAGCTATGTATTATTTCTAAAGAAAAGTTTTGGGTACCCTCATGCCTGGTTTTTGGAGAAGGGCCTTGGTATGTTAGGGTAAATTTCATGAGCAGACATAGGGAGGTGGCAACTTTACTGCTCTATGAGTACCCTGGGCCCTTCTCAGCCAGCAGGGGCCACCACAACAATCCCAATTTAGTTTAGCAAAATGGCCCCAAGTCAGATCTGCACAAGGGCCAACTGTATGCTACAACCTCCACCAGTAAAGCTGATGATTGGTCAGCCTTTCCCATATGTCTCCCTAAATGTTGACAATGATCACATGCCTGCTGCAAAATTGCTCAGGAATCTTCTGGAAAGATGTTACATCTGCATCTACTCTTTATATATTTAATGAAACAATGCTATTACTATAGTTTTTTTTCTGAAGCAGCTATTCTCAACTAGAGTTCCATGGAACACTAGGGTACCTCCAGAAGCTGCAAGAAATTCCTTGAACTGTGGCTTATTAACCTTCCATGCATGACACCTGCAAAGTTTTGGCACCAACACCACTTGGTAGAGAAAGCTGCGTGACTTCAATGATGTCTTTTGTTGTTTATCCAGGTGGTATTCCAGCCAACACTGACAGGGGCATTTTTTCCAATGGCTACCAATTTAAAAGACTTTATTGACCCAAAATAACATGGTTTTAGTAGGGGTTTCCAAAGCACCATAATTATTTCAAGTGTTCATCTAGACCTAAAAATAATCTCAGGGGTTCTTCAGGGGTAGGATTGAGAAATGCTGTTCTGTAGTATAGCAATGGTGCTACACAGAGAACAACAAAACCCAAGTTTGTTTGCTATAGTCAGATACAAAAAAATATAAATTCTGATTGGCTGGTAAGGGCACCTATGCTTTGGAAATTACTCTTTGCATGTCCTTATTGAATAAACCTCCAAACATAGAAAGGAAATGCGTTAGTTCCTCTTTAGCCTTGTGATATAACCTCTAAACACCTTCAGATACAAGCAGCTCTGCTTCTTAATAAATCAGCTTTCAGCAAAGGGAAGCAGCTCATTAAGCTGGCAAAATGACATGTATTATGTATATATATGCAATATTTCATCCAGATTTACAAGACTCCGGTCTGCACCTATCTATATCCTGGGGACTTCGTTCAATACATTGGCTAGTAGAGAGTGTTGTAATAACTCAGGAGACTGATAAATGTCATCAGCAATATGGCACTTATAAATCCTATGAAATTCTCTCCAAGCTTTGAATTTTCTTTTCTCCATTAGCCTCCCATTTAACTGTCCCTGGTTATTTTAAATCCTTTTGCATTTTCATCTTGTGAAATGTAGTGACATCCTTTGTTCTAAGCCACCAGCAATGAACGCATTTATTAAGTGCAATGATTGAACGATGAGGCTGAGGCATCAAAATGTCAGATTGGAAAACTGTGTTTTAGTATATTCAGAGAATACATATACTGAGTTATCTGAAAATGAAGGTGTTCTGTATTTTTTTCATGATATCAATACATTGTTTGTAAAATATTGATTTTATTATTGCTTTTTAATTATTAAATAAAATTTGGAACTGCTGTTCAGCAATATTCATTCCTTAAAACAACCTTGCTTTTATTATTATTAATAATAATATTAATAAAAATAATAAAATACAATAACAATATTTGAAGTACCCATTACCTCGCATCTATTGACCCATTTACTAGGCCTGCCCATTCACGAGGTTCCCAAAAACATAGTAAGTGCCTAATAGCTTACATATTATATGCGGCTGGATGCCTGATTGCCAAAAATTGGAAGTCACAGTCCCCACTAGTGTTGGTCGAATATCTCACTATTCGATTCGACAGCTATTCGATCGAAGCAGAGCACTCAAGGTGATGAATGGGGAGACTTGTCCCCATTTACCTTTAGTACCCGGGGATCCCACACTGACAGAAGGATTCCCACGGCTGTGCAACACAAATCACACACATTCAATAAATTACTTTAAAGCCTCCTATTTTTAACACATTTTTTAAGCACAAATTGGCAGTGTCGAATCCCGTGTTTTTCTGGTCCGGTCTATCTCAATTTGAACAGCCGTATTCGGGTCTAATATAAGGACAACCCGAATTCGAACACCAGCACTAGGCCCCACCCATGCGGTCGGCCCTGCTCAGTCGTATTAAAGTTGTATAGCTTATTGAACAGGTGACAGCCTGGCTGTATGATTGGCTGGTTGAATTTATTATAATTTGGGCCCCACGGGAGGCCTACATAATTTCCCATCCCAGTATATTTGATGCCTGAAAATTGCTGGACATGCCCATTTAAGAACAGAGCAATGGCAGATAAGGGAACCAAAGTCCCACTAGGCCACAGGCCAACTACATCTTCTCACTTCTTTTCTCTTCCTTATCTTATTTCTCTTTCTTTCCACATTTTTGCTTAGGTTAATAAGTTACCTCTGTATGTTTTTTTAGTTATATAATTGTCCAATAAAAATAAATGTATATAAAAAAACAACCTTGCTGGCTCTTTTAGAGGTTTTTATCACTTCAGTTTTTTTAATTTCATCTTTTTATTTAATCTGTGTGAGGGTATGTTAGCAGTTTTTGCAATTTCAGGTGGTTTTGCCTCGGGAAACACCAATATAGAGCTGTGTGGGAGAAGAATAGTTACTATTACAGGAGATTCGGTCAGATAAATAAGAAGCAAACATGAGAAAGTAGTGGCATCAATATGAAAGAATTCCAAGGGTCAGGAGTAGAAAAGGGTGAATATTGGTTTCTAAAGCTAAAGAAAAATCCAGGAGGGGGAGAAGGAATACTTACCTTGTGACTTTACTGAAGAGGTAATTAGCCACATTTATGAAAGTCATTTCAGTTTAAAGTCAGAAGACAGACTTCAAAAGATGAATATTTTGTTGGGCAGAATTCTATGTTGTGTAAAAATGTAAAAAATCTTTGCTAATATAGAGGTATAAAATGGTGTTACACTATATAGTGGATGGCATGTGGTCCTGATAGAAAGATCTTTCAAATGTGTGGTCTGCTTTCCTTCTGATCCATATTGGGCATCTGATATTTGATCATGCTTCCAAAATGTGTCAATCAGGTTATGAGGAAGGCATTTTTCAGTCTGGTGTGTCAAGTAGTTTGCAAGATTTGTTGTTTATCAAATAAATGTGTTTCACTTATTTACACTTCCTGAAAGCTGCAGTTTTTTTATCCCCTATATCAGTGGTCGCCCCCAACTTTTTCGAACCCATGGACCAATAAATTTACCGGCTCCAGTCCATGCATGTGCAAGGAGCCGGGTGTCACTCAAAGAGGGAAGAAACTTTCCCCGTAGTTATGTCAAGATGCCAGAACCCACCCACTGACCTATTGCAGATCTGAACCTTCCCTGAGCCTGTGATTTGTACGGGAGACATAGTCCGTGGCTCCCAGCTGGGTCCTTCTGACCTCAATGGGGGAGGCGCACCAGCCAGAGCCGCGGACCACCAAAACTTTCTCCTACCCCTGCCCTATAAGGTACACATATTGGTGTGTCCTGATAAAATAAATTTTGCAGAAGTTTATTCCCATGTCAATAAAATCTGTGGGCTGTTTCATTAGAAAGTTAGTGCTTGTGATTGTCATCAAGGTTGGTAGCAATCATGTGCAAAGTTTGCTACCATGGAATCTGTCTGTTACATTATTACATTGAAGTGCAAACATGAAACAGTTTTCCTGGAACCCCTCTAAGGTAACTGGACAAGTAAAAACCTGTATATTTTGGTTCTGTGTGAATGATGAAGGAGCATGTTGTTCATCTTGAAGACCCAAGCATTCAGGTCTCTGGAAATGAGTTACGGGAGCAACAATCCCCGGCCTTTATAAAAAGGTCCCAATCTACTTGTGTTTAAAGATAAAGCTCACTCGCAGGTATTAATTGTGATCAGAGAAAAACTGATAGTTTTCATTTCCCTGAAAATCTGATAAAAATGATTTCTTCACCATTTTGGAAAAGTGTGCCAAAGTCAAGGATGAAGGGAAATAAATGGCTTTTGTGGTTTCATGGGCTGGTTGACATGGACTTAAAGGTTAATAACAGGTGTTCTTTCAACAAACATGGAGCTGATCTTGTGCCAAACATGTCCACTCAATATAGCCTCATTATTTTAAACTTTACAGAAAACAGACCATAAAAAAGGAAAAAATTAACTACAAACACACAAAAAAAGAAAAAAGTTAAAGGACAATACTTATATAAACTAAAATATACCCATAAAAACTTTTTGGAAGCAATTTGCACCTCAGCAGCTCAATGATTATTTTGCAGTAAAATCTATTCGGCCAAAATGTATTGTTTATTATGCTTAGACACAAGATATATGTACAGTATATGAGTAGATCCCCTGCCCCTAGAAAAGTTCCTTTTACTTTAGCTGCAAGTACCTCTCATCAGATTCATCAATCACAATGGTGTCATCAAGGGGATAGTTTGCTGTGCAATATGGTTGAACCGTAACACACCTCCATCTACCATAATACCAGGGGGTTACCATAACGCAGGACTTTACTTAGCAAAATTCTTTAACGAATCTCAACAAACATTTGTCGAACAAAATAAAACATTTTTGCGCTCTGGATAGATTATTATACTGTGAAACTTTAAACAGTTTTGGCATTTGAAAAAAGGAAACGCTTGCAGTTGCCTGTTCTAGCTCTCCTAACACTAGCATATATGCTTTTTTTTAGAGGCATCTGTAGACAACAAATCACATGTAATTTATAACATTATTCATGTTTCTATGCCATTATCTGGGCAAAAGATGAGAAAAAAATTTCCATCCGGTGTCCATGTGTGCTTGTAATTGCTTGTTGGATTCTCAAAATGTAAAGTTTAAAATATTTGCTGAAAAGTTCTATGAAGTTATTGTGTCAATGAGGTCAATCGGATGCATGAAGACTTTTCTAATTCCAATGATTTTGCTAAATTTTGTTCATCACTGATGCATTGATACTAAATCTTATAAATTCCTGTTTACCTTTACCTTTCCTGTTGATGATGGAGATATATAGGGGGTAAGGGAATGACATCTGGCTGCTCCTTTTATTAGACAAGGTGCAAATAAACCCTAAATAGGTGTCTACTCGAATGCAGAAATAAAAGTTCATATCTTTCTCTATAGCTGAATTACGTTTTGCTAGGAATGAACTTGCAGAAACTGAAACAAAAGAAGAGTTGTAGACCCTGTCCCCGATCTGACACTTATTTGAGAATATCGTAATCGTATATAAAGGTTAAACTTAAAGTTGCTATTTTATGTTTAAATGTCTATTTTAGTTTAAATGTTGTTAACAATAGAATACATGTAAAGAAAAAAGTTATATTAACTCATTTCTATTGATGAGCCAGTCTCTGATGTGTAAAATAGTTACAATGGCTTAATAATCTTCTGATTTTGACTCTTCCGCGAGTGTCCAATGCCTGGCCATCAGTTTTGCAATACTTTACTAAAGACCATAGTGGTTCTGTAGAAGATGGGGGCCAAACTAAAGAGACAAATGGGGAAGAATGAAGAAGAGATGGAGACGCAGGGCTTTGCTTCCCCATGTTGAAGCCTCCAGCAAAGACAGTGATCAGCACAATAGTGACATTACCAAATCTCACTCAAAATCTCCTGAGACTGGCATTCAGAGATAGCAGCACCTTATATCGTACTCTGCATAAATGAAAAGCTAGGAGGCTGTAAGTACAGGAGAACAGGGGCGGACATAGGGAGGCAGCCAACAGGGGGTCCCACAGGAGCCCCAAGTCAGTTTGGCACAAAACCCACTGTTGGCTATGTCCACCACTGCAGGCCTAGGAACCCTTCTCTATCAGGAAGCATACTGAAATTTTTCAGGAGGAATTCAAGACAAAAGGAAATTATTTTAGAATACTGTACAGAAATAAATATCACTTCTAGATGTTTAATATTAATATAGCAGATTGTCATAGTTCTGCCTTAAGGGGAAAGTAATTGGAGAACCCACTATTGTTCCCTCATTGCTTGGCCCCAAAGCAGCAATGTGGATGAAGTAGAATCTGACTCCTATAGAGGAAATTGCACGACTTCTTGACTTGGCTCTTTTCCCTGCCCACATAATATCTGAAATATGTAATTGCATGTATGCCATGAGAACATAATTAACCCTGTTTGTGTTTGAAATTCCTTGTTTCCCAGTAATTAGGCTTTGCAGCTTTCCCTAGCTGATCACCACCTGGAATTCCTTACTAATAACCTAAAGGCTGTTTTTAAAGGAAAGCTTGTGAGACGACTTTCAGTGCTGCCCGTTGCGCATCAGAGGCCAATGACAACGCCAATGGGACACCTGCACCTGATTGGGGCTCTCCATTTCTTAGCATCTGCTGTTTCTCAGAACCTCTCACCAAGTGACTCTACCTGGAACACGAGCTGGAAAATGTTTGACATTACCGCACCCAGCGTGTTCTCAGGAAAAAGTGAGCTGTGCTAAATTAAAGCCCTCGCTCAGAGCCAATGTTCTGCACACAAGAGCAAAGCTGCACTTCATTATAACCCGAGGCACTCCTTAGATGTAGAATGAATGTGAAGAATGTTAAATCTGTATTTATTTTTTCTCCATACAGGTCACATTTACATTTTCCTGCTGTCAGTACAGTAATTAGAGCCACAGTGAAAGCTTAATAGGCAAATTTATTTCTGCGGCGAATAATGAGGAAGACAAACGCACAGACAGACATAATAAGTATAGAGAAATGTGAAGTCATGCATTTTTTTGTCAGCTATATGTTTGAAATTCATAAAGAGCAATGACATGTTGTACTTGGCAAATTGCACAAAAATGTTTATACTGTTCATTATTGTAATTGCTAAGGCAGAACCCCAGACTCTATATAAATACATATTTTAGTATCTCACAGACTCCAGCAATTTAAGTCCAACAAAACAAAACTCTCCTGGTAATCGTGGCCAATTTGGCCCTAAAACGGAACAAAATTCCCTGGATCAAAATATTACCATACTATTATTAAGCGGTTGTACTTGGATACCAATAGTTGTAAAAACATCATGCAAACCTTTTTAACTCCCTTATGTCTGCAGACTGACAACCTGTAGGCGTTCCTAGTCACTGGCGGTCTGGTCTCAGCTTACGATTGGGAACCAGTCACTGTGGTTCCTAATAAAGTAATCACTCTGACAGCTATGGAATAATAATTACATGGGGTTTATTAGATAAATAAACCTCCCATCTCAAACCATCAGAGTAGTTAACGGGGAAGGAAAAATAGATTTTTAGAGATTACAGAAAACAATTTTTTTTAAATAACTCTACAAATATACAATTTAAAAAAAAAACTGAACAGGGTGTTTATTAAAACTACCTTATGTCCTTCTGTAAAATATATAGTTATGCAAATTAGTTGTGAGACCTTAACTGTACAACTAGGAAATTTATACTGACTCTACACACATGCTACACATATATTTGGTCTGAGCATCTACACATCAACATCAGCTAAGGGTTAAAGCTTCAAACTTTCACTGTTGTGCTGTAGCTAGGACATAGTGCTCCAAAAATCCTTTATCACGTGTTAAATATTTCATTGTAAAATAGAGTTTGTATATCCAAGGTCAAAAGAGTAGTTCCAATCAAAAAACTAAATAAAACTGGTAACCTTGCATAAAAGAGGGAATAGGCATGTAGAGCAGGGATTTTGCATAAATTGTAAAGCCCTAAAACTCTAAGCGTTCCACTATCCACATACTGACTTCTGATTACATTAGTCAGAGCTATAACCCACCTCTTTTTGTTACAATGTTGGTCACTGAGGACATTATAATCACAATGGGCACACAATGAATTGTAGTAGCTAAACTGGTTGTGGCCCCAGGCTTAATTTCCCCCTATGACCCCCAAGTAGCTTAGTGTCTAGGCAGGCTAAAAAGAGCCGCATCACACAACAATAAGGGCCCATGGGTGACACATGGTTGTGTACTTCTACATACGTGTTTTAACATATTGAAGCACAGTTGCATTTGGCAGCCTCTTCATTTTGTTTAGGCTTTCAAAGGAAGCCATGTCAAAAATAATACCACTGTATACTGCATGGAAAAAATGAGTCGGCTCAATCCGTCATGTGGGATATGAAGTCTTTACATTGCCTGTCCAGCTTGGAAAAGAGGATGGGGGTCATCTTAGGCTTCAGAAGACTACAGCAACTTCAAAAGTCATAATGAGTGGTGACAAATGGACTAGTTGGATGACTGCAGCATTGGATTACCTGTCTCCGCTACAGAACAGGTGTTGAGGAGAGTCACATAAGAGCGATGGCGGCCCCCAGCAGCAGTCTGGGAATCTGGATGCCCACCCTACACAAGGGAGGCAGAATTAGACCTGTCAGGTCTAGGCCTGACTTTATATAGAAGGGAGAAAAACCCTTCTAAAAAAAAGTAAAAATGTGTTGTTTTTTTTAAGTTGAGAAAAAGGCTAAGCCCCTAAGGCTAAATTTGAGCACGGAGCCTCCTAGGATACGTATGACACAAATCCGAGGAGGCTTTGGGCTGCTCCTTCTTTGCATGCCCGGTCTTTTCAGTCATTGAAAAAGGTGCCAATTTCACACATGCTCAGTGAGATTACTTTTTATGGGCCACGTCACCCAATCTTAAGCCTGCGCAGTGCAAGATCAGGTGACATATGCATAAGAGAGAAGAAGGAGGGAATAAATGGCGGTGCCTAGCGCTTCCTCTGCACCGGGACATAGCAAGAAACCAGAACACAAGACAATGTAAGACAGCAATCGCGGGATCTGCGGAAGTAAAGGTAGGTGATTTTTTTTTGTTTTTAATTTAGTTCCGCTAATGCACAAAATATGTTATCTAAGCACATAATGTTATCAGAGGTTTTTTTTACAATTTAAATAAGTGGTCTGGCGAGAGGATTTCTTTAAGTACAAAATCTACAAAAAATAGTAATCCTTTTTTTACTTACTCCTTTCCTTTGATAATAAAAAATGGATTCTTGCTTTGCCACAACTAGCGTTCGGGCTTGTTTCCAGCTTCTAGACCGCAGAAATCGAATCCCTTCACACATTCTCTGAGAGGTCGACCAAAAGCATAAAACATATTTGGGAAAAAAGAGTGGTACTTTTTTTGTTTTCTATGGAAATAAGTGAGTCGGCAGCCGTGGCAGCCTTGTGCCAATTTCTGCCACGTTATTTAGCCATTTGTTATGAGAAAATCGTATTTATTTTGTTCATTCAGAATGTGTCGTCAACTAAATTGAAGTGTTATATAACATACCAGCAGTGTGGGGAGAGCCTGGAGCTGGACTTCTGTGAATACAATAATAATACCGTAATAAAAACTCCAGCCCATTCTCCTAAAAAATCACAGATCATTAAAGCTAACCTTCAATTCAAATGGAAAGTCCAGGAATGATGGCTGGGTCCACTCCTCCATCTCAAACCATTTGCTATATGTCTTTAAAAACACGAACCTGGAAAGGGTGAAGTTAGAATTTAGAATTCATACCATTCCCCTATCTTCCACCAACCTAGGTGAGAATGATGTCACCATTCTATGGAGATGATTCAGGTGGAATGCAAGGCAAGTGACGCCTTGGGCCTGATTTATTAAAACTATCCCACATTGGAGATGATAGACTATCATGGGAGGGGTTGGGTGATCCAGCAAACCTGAAATGGAATTCCTAAAAATGATTTGCTATTAATTGGCAAAATGTTTCATTCCTAGGCCAGATTCTTTTTAGGTTTGCTGGATCACCCATGTCCTCCCATGCTAGTCTATCTTCTCCAATCTTTGAGAGCTTTAATAAATCAGGTTCAATGTGGGAAGAAGCTCTTACAATGGACGGCAGTGCTTCTCATAGGAATTCACCTGCTCTGCATTCTTCAGGACTCCATTTAGTAGAAAAGTCTTGTCTGAGGGTAAGGTATGTAATACTTTACCTTTACCTTTTACAAGTATGTTTTTCACCTACCTATAGTACGTGATTTGAGTTGGCCAGTGTAAGCCAACCTTACATTTTAGTTATAGGTCTACTTCAACTTTTCAATATAATGGTGAGATAATGGATTCCACTTTAATTCCCTTTTAGCTGGGTGCATCACCTGGCACTTCTCAGTTTGGTCACAATATAGGGGCTACCACCCACCTACAGCTTTCTTCCACTTTAGGGGTAGGTTTAGGTAAAAAGTAAAGGCCCTGTTAAATGTATAGTGGTTTTTTACATATTTTAAATAATTATTTATTAAAATCAACATTAAAAAGTAAAATATGTTTTTTTAGTTAAATAAATATAAAAATGGAAAAAATATTAATAATGTCTTTTCATATCCAACCAGAAGATAGGACTTGATACTCATGTATACATGTTGTGAAAATGTCCTTTACCTCTCTGTAAAATGCTGGTTTTACAGAGCTCAGTAACTTAAGATAACCATTACAGCTTGTCCAATAAAAAACCCCATCAATTTTCAGTTATTTCCCTCTGAATGGGCAGCTCTTTGCAGCACCAGGTCCCATGTTTGAATCTAAGCCAGGACACTGCATGAAGTTTGTATGTTCTTCCTGTGTTTGCATGGCTTTCCAAAGACCATTAAAGTTTCCTCCTAATTCCAAAAGCTTACTGGTAGGTCAAAGTGGAACTCACACGTTCCTTTTGGCCAATGAGATTATGAGCCTAATATAGTGATGGGCCAATAGGGATATGGAGGGTGAAGGGCAGGGTACGACACTACCAGAGATTGTTAGAGCTTAGCTTTGTGAAAAAGAGCTGCTGTGGGTTCGCGTCACATGTGGTACCGAAAATATAAAGATGAAAAATAACATTTGGAATAATTTTCAAGTATATTTTTAATTAAAACTGGTACAAAACCATTGTAGCTTCTTTTTACAGGCGAACGCCTCCTATTCTTTGATGACAATTTCAATGCCCTTAGCTAAACACAGATAAGTGGGCAGCACAGTGGCTCAGTGGTTAGCACTCTGGCCTTTGCAGGTCCCAGGTTCTAATCTTGGCCAGGACACTATCTGCAAGGAGTTGGCAGGTTCTCACCGTGTTGGTGTGGGTTACTCTGATCTCCTTCCACAAACATGCAGTTAGGTTAATTGGCTCCCCCAAAAAATTGACCCTAGATTGTAATAAAGACATATGACTATGGTAGGGACATTAGATTGTGAGCCCCTTTGAGGGACAGTTGGTGACATGACTATGGACTTTGTAAAGCTCTGTGTAATATGTCGGCTCTATATAAATACTGCCTAATAATAACAATAGGAGCTTTAACTAGAGCGAAAGCATTAATCTTTACCATAAACCTTTTAGAGCCCTAACAATAATATCCTTCTTCTCCAATGTAAAAAATATAAGTATTTTTTACTTATGAACAACATGAACACACTTTTTGTTTTACAATGAATTTTATCTACATCTATTATAACAATGCCTGACATCACACAAGCCTCTAAAGTGGATGAGTGACAGGTACACTTTACATGCTGGAACTGAGCAAAAGGGAGGTTGACACATTTCTGGCAGCTAAAAACCGTTAGGTTAGTTTTGAGCCATATGATATCCATTTTAAAGATGAGAAGTAAAAACAACAGATGGAAAATACGACACAAGATGTTCGCTAGTATTTAACACCCCCCTAATAGTATCAGATACATTTAACTATTTTTTCCCCTCTGTTTAAGAAGGTGTATATCCAGGCAGCTGCAAATTAATTCACTTTTTGAAATGGTGCTCAGGTTCCCACCCATGCTTTTCCTAACAGTAATCACTTTAATACTCTGAGAATGCATTAAAATAAAGAACTTTACAAATGTTTTTCATTTTTATTTCCATTGAGAAAATGAGTCACTTGGAATCAAACTTTTAAGTCATAACATTTTTAGTCCAAGGCAATGAGTGGATTGAACTTTTCACAGAGGTGTTTGGCAGTTATGTGGCATGTTGTAGGTTCGGAGAATTTCATGTTAGATAGGAAAAGGCCATAAAGACATGGTTTGGTACAATGCAGATTCGACATGCAAGAAACGGCTGAAGGAACCGTTCACTGACCCATTCTCCAGCTGTGCACTATGACATGGAACATGAGATAGGACTATGCGCATTCTACATAGAGAATGGATGATTAAATAGACGCTGAAAAAAAATGCATAGAGGCTTTAATTCCATAAAAAGAACCAAACATATGTTGTAACATATGTCTGCTCACATATCCATATACACACATTTCCATACATTAACACACATTTGTAGAAGATTCCTTATACTGTACCAAACTGATCCTTAGCACTAAAAAATAAGTGAAAAGTCATTGAGCATTCCCTTTAAATGATGCAATGGTGCCAAAGACTATTTCAGACAGTAAATTCTTTGGAGGGACATTCCATAAAAGAGGATAGATTCCATAAAGAAGGATTATAGCAAACGTTATGTCACCTGGGTGCGGTTCTGTATTACCCACAATTAGAAATCACTTCACTCAGCTCAGACTACTCAGATAATGGCAGGTGAGATTGATCATTGGCATCAGTTTATTTAAAAGCAAACAGACAATTGGTATAATGTTAAAGCGAAACCCAACCCTGAGAATACATACGGAAAGGGTTTTATTTCTAAAGCAGGGAATCTGAAATTCACCGCAACATTCTCTGGTGCAGAATGAGTCTGTGCTATTGGAAACACATGGACCTGGAATACGTTAGTTGAATACCAGATTCACTGCTTTATAAATAAAATTTATAGAGTGATTTTGCCTGCCAAAGAGCTTTGTATTGTTGTCCATCTAGTCCTGAAATTTCACGGCAACATTGTTGCTGTTTCCTTTTCTCTTACAGAATCCCTTCATTATTATTATTATTATTATTATTATTATACAGTATTTATATAGCGCCATCATATTACGCAGCGCTGTACAAAGTTCATAGTCATGTCACTAACTGTCCCTCAAAGGAGCTCACAATCTAATGTCCCTACTATAGTTCATACCCATGCTCTGTTACTGAATGGTAAAGTAAAAACCACTGGTGGTCAGCTCTTGGTTACTCTTCTGAAGAGCTAGGAGTGTTGCTGATATCCAACACTTTGGGGTATATTGGACGTATGGTCACCTGGACTTATGTGGCCTTCATTTTTCTTACAGAAATGGAAAATGGAAGGAACCAAAATGTCCAGCAGGGACCAGGTATCCATCAGGTCCTTTTAGGTGTACAGGGTGTCTCTGTTGCAAAAATGCTGGAAGAAAATTGCTTATGTTTCTCTTTGTTTCTACTTCAAAATAATTTGTTGAAGTACAAGTATAGGATGATGAATGTGTGCAGAGATAGCATTCTGGCTCCTCATACATCATTGGCTGAAATCTTTTTCCTTCACTCTATACCTGGCTGAGTTACCTAGATCACTGCCAGTGGTAGGACTGATAGAAAATGAACCTAACGAGCCCAGTAAAAACTGATTTTGGACACAGTACTTATAAGAACTCATAGCTTTAACCCTTTTATGTGCAGCCAATGGCTAAAAACTCACAGAATAATGTTTCATGTTTTTAAATCCATTGCTTTCATAAGAGTAATATGTGGCCCCGTATTCAGGCAATTCAGGTTATGGGGCAACAATGCTTTCTACCTTTTCACCAAATGACCCTCTGTGTTGTCACATCAGTGTGTAAATGAGCCTACAATCTGCTTTTTCAACATACATTTTGAAGGCATAAACTACTGTTGAAATCCCACCATGGGAAATGCCATAGAGTTATTGCTGGAGTGCATATATACTACCTGGTCAGCACCTGAATTAAACTACGCAGGCTGGGGTTGTTTCATATGGTCAGGTATAGGTTCAGCAATGTTATGTGCCCCAAATATGAGGTCAGCTGACTACCCGAATATACTGAATAAACAGTTTTTCCATCACTGCATGGAGTTTGCAGGTTCTCCCTGCCTCTGCGTAGGTTTCCTCCAGGTATTCCGGTTTCCTCCCACATTCCCCAAAAAAATGCAGTTAGGTTAATTGACTATCTCCCAAAATTGACCTTGGATTGTATTACTATTGTAGGGACATTAGATTGTGAGCCCCTTTGAGGGACAGCAGTGACATGACTATGGACTTTGTACAGCGCTGCGTAATATGATGGCACTGTATAAATACTGTGTAATAATAATAATAATATTAATATTAATAATCAATGAATTTTGTCTTCCCTGATGGCACAGGCATATTCCAAGATTACAATGCCAGGATTCATTGAGCTCAAATTGTGAGGACCATGAGACATAATTTTCACCAATGGATTTACGGCCAGAGAGTCCAGACCTTCACACCATTGAGAATCTTTGGGATGTGCTGGAGAAGACTTTTATAAAGCCCTCCAACTCTCCCATAATCAATACAATATCAATATCCTGATGAAAAATAAATGCAACTTTGCATGGAAATGAAAGTTGTGACATTGCATAGGCCTATAGAAAAGGCACAGCGTTGAAAGTGTGACTCAATTAAAGTTAGGGCCGGTTCAACTAAATAATTAGGCATTTGGCTTTTTTTGGAAAGTCAGTGTAGAGAGTAAACGGTTTTATAAAGCCTTCAGGTAATCAATGAAATGCTACAACCAGGGGGTGGACATAAGGCGGTGCACATTGTGCTGTTGTACAATTGTCCTGGATCCTTCTTAGTCAACAGGGCCCTTACAAGGGCCGCAATCAGTTTTGCTGGGAAGCCCTTGTGCAGAAGTCACTGTTGGCTACAGCTGCTGAAAAGGCAAAAAGAGAATTTGTTTTTTTTTTTGTTTTTTTTTAAATGACAATTGTGTATGATACACAAACTAAATCTTATTTTGTAAACTTTACATTTACTTTACAACCTATCGCCAACATATTACAGGTTTTGGCAGTACTATTCTTTCAGATTCTTAATCACCCTGGACCACTATCCAGTGAATGACAAATAAAACACTCAAAATGATTTCTGCCAAAGTCAAACTATTGTCTGATCCCAGAGGGCAGAGGAGTCAGTTTAACAATTTCATGTTATAACATCCAATCTTCCCTATACTCCTCAGCATAAACTAACATCATTTTACATCCAGAGTCTGTCTGCAGTCCAGCAAAGCCATCAGATCACACAGATAACACGCAGGAGAAAGTGATGGCCGAGGGAAAGTAACGACCTCGATGGAGCTGAGATGGATCAGCCTATTACGTTTTTTTTAATTGAATCAAGGCTTTGGGGAGCAGTTTGTAACTGAAGCATCAATGAATAATTAATGTAAAATACTATTTAGAAAAGATAACTCTTACAAGGCTGTGATTTCTGAGGATTATGTACTTCTAAACAGTCTTTCTTCCCTTGCGCAGGGACACGGCCAATTTTCAATTAGATTAAAATATTAGTCTTGCACAGATAGCATTAATCCCTAAATTCAGCGTTTTGGTTAGTCGGTTTCACAATTTAATAAGCCCGACACTGAGTGCTCTTGAAAAACTGGAAGAGTAAAAAGGCATTTTTCTGGCTTCATTACACATGGCAAAATCAGTAACGTTTTAATTAGAAATACTTACATTTATGCTTAGAATAATTACAATGCAAAAGCGATGTTGGCAGGGATTAGTACGTCCGGGAAAGTCCATGGAATCCCTTCCAAAAAAGCAAAGCTGTGAGCCTACAAAACGCTTGCAATGCAGAATTATGTTTGAGACGGGCACATTTATAAACAGACAAATGTGCTGAATGAAAACTGTGACTTAGTACCCCATGACTGGTAAATTACATTCATAACAATTTAAAGTGTACCTGTGCTGAAAATGTGTATTAAATGTTTTACAAGGAGGTTGATAGCCACAAATCAATACCTAAATCTGCCACCCTTAGCACAAACACCAACTGGCTTCCTGGTCTTTGGTCCCATGTTCTCCAGCATTTTACTATTGTTTAGTGGGTCGCCCAGTACAGAGATGGAACAATCTTAAAGTACATGGATCAGGACAGGAAAGGAAACATAGCAGGAGCTAGAAGAAAATAGTTGGTGCTAACAGGTGTGCATGGGGTACTATGAACTGGATAAGATGGCATCTCTTGATTGAACTATACTCACTTGTCCCCATTTCATTGCAGAATGCCACCATCTTCTTCCCTTTTCTCTTCCTGGAGATGATCTTCAGCCATGTTGTCACGGTCCCTTCCGTGACAGAAGTTTGAGGATCTGTCAGACTAGCTGCATGTGTGATTATCTGACAGCCTCTTTGGTTTTACTTGTTACTGTGTTGTTGTTTGTAATGACCACTCCCTTTGTATCAGGTGCAGCTGGTGGTCATTACTGCTCTTCCATTTAGTCTGGCCTCACACTTCATGCAGTGTGGTTGATATTCACTGCTGGATTGTGAAGAGCTGGAGTGTTGAGCCATCCTGTGTTCCTGTTGATATCTGCTATAAGATAAGTTGCTTTACTTTTGGTGTGTTGGTGTTTTGTGTTATTTAGTTGTTTACTAGGCCTCAGGGAGACACTGGGTCCTTCATAGGGGAAGGAACCAGTAGTCTCAAGCCAGACACTACTGCTAGGGCTATAGAGGGCTAGTAGGGCCTAGGTTCCTGAGTATGAGTATTTCCACCATCAGGGGATACTCATACGGTTAGGAGATAGGGCCTGATTAGGGTGTCTGCAAGGGGTGACCATTCCCTTTTCCCTAGTCATTTGAGGCTCAGTAGTTAATACACCTTTCTGTTACCCTCCCCTCCCTGTTATACGTGACACATGTTCATTGGGTGAAGGATGATGTGGTTCATGCACAGGGAAAGTCAGGATTGTTGAATCCTGGCAGCCAAAGCTGAGCTGTACATACAAAGTGTTTTTGACAGATACCCAGAACAATCAGACAGGTATGAGGGATTATCGCCTGTCTCTTTCTGCAATAATGACCTGCCTGATTGTAAAATTTTAAAAGTGGAACTTTAGTTATGCTCCAAAGTAAAAGTTTTCAATACAGGCTTGCTTTAAAGTGTTTGTGATCCCTAACAAAGAACTTCTCTGATTTGTCTCCTTTTGGCCTGTTAAATATGTTCTCTCAGTATGTATCTTGAATTATTAATTTCTATGCTGTGGAGTTGGGAAAAGTTGGAGGGTTTCAGCAAGAAACAGCAGGAGAGACAAAAATCTTGTGATTTTGGTCCAGAAAAAGGTATTGTGTTGCCAGCTTCTCATTGTTTTATGTTATGGTATAACTATTAGTATTTGGGTATACTAGTCACATTAAACTGGGCTTGTTCAGTGATGTCAAATACATTTTCTGCCAAGTATTTCTGATGTGTGACAAGAACATTTAAGGCCACAAGTGTCATACTAATCCAGTGGTCCCCAAACTAAAGCCCGCGGGGCATGTGCAGAACTTTGCTTCCCCTTAACCAAGTTCTATAGTCACATTTGGGGTCGCTTAAAACATAAAAAAAACCCACTTACCTTATTCCGTTGTGGTCCCCCGGCATTCTGCTAATCAGTGCAGCTTCTCCGGTCACTTCTTCTTACTTCGATCTTCTCCCGCTGTGTGCAGAGACGTCGGTGTGGGCAGGAGGAACAGCAGGAAATTCAAATAATTTTGTATTGGATTCAAATAAATCCAAGTCTGAAACAAATAAATTGTTTTTTAATATATATATATATATATATATATATATATATATATATATATATATATATATATATAGTTTTGGCAGTACTATTCTTTCAGATTCTTAATCACCCTGGACCACTATCCAGTGAATGACAAATAAAACACTCAAAATGATTTCTGCCAAAGTCAAACTATTGTCTGATCCCAGAGGGCAGAGGAGTCAGTTTAACAATTTCATGTTATAACATCCAATCTTCCCTATACTCCTCAGCATAAACTAACATCATTTTACATCCAGAGTCTGTCTGCAGTCCAGCAAAGCCATCAGATCACACAGATAACACGCAGGAGAAAGTGATGGCCGAGGGAAAGTAACGACCTCGATGGAGCTGAGATGGATCAGCCTATTACGTTTTTTTTAATTGAATCAAGGCTTTGGGGAGCAGTTTGTAACTGAAGCATCAATGAATAATTAATGTAAAATACTATTTAGAAAAGATAACTCTTACAAGGCTGTGATTTCTGAGGATTATGTACTTCTAAACAGTCTTTCTTCCCTTGCGCAGGGACACGGCCAATTTTCAATTAGATTAAAATATTAGTCTTGCACAGATAGCATTAATCCCTAAATTCAGCGTTTTGGTTAGTCGGTTTCACAATTTAATAAGCCCGACACTGAGTGCTCTTGAAAAACTGGAAGAGTAAAAAGGCATTTTTCTGGCTTCATTACACATGGCAAAATCAGTAACGTTTTAATTAGAAATACTTACATTTATGCTTAGAATAATTACAATGCAAAAGCGATGTTGGCAGGGATTAGTACGTCCGGGAAAGTCCATGGAATCCCTTCCAAAAAAGCAAAGCCGTGAGCCTACAAAACGCTTGCAATGCAGAATTATGTTCGAGACGGGCACATTTATAAACAGACAAATGTGCTGAATGAAAACTGTGACTTAGTACCCCATGACTGGTAAATTACATTCATAACAATTTAAAGTGTACCTGTGCTGAAAATGTGTATTAAATGTTTTACAAGGAGGTTGAAAGCCACAAATCAATACCTAAATCTGCCACCCTTAGCACAAACACCAACTGGCTTCCTGGTCTTTGGTCCCATGTTCTCCAGCATTTTACTATTGTTTAGTGGGTCGCCCAGTACAGAGATGGAACAATCTTAAAGTACATGGATCAGGACAGGAAAGGAAACATAGCAGGAGCTAGAAGAAAATAGTTGGTGCTAACAGGTGTGCATGGGGTACTATGAGCTGGATAAGATGGCATCTCTTGATTGAACTATACTCACCTGTCCCCATTTCATTGCAGAATGCCACCATCTTCTTCCCTTTTCTTTTCCTAGAGATGATCTTCAGCCATGTTCATTGGCAAGGATGATGTGGTTCACGCACAAGGAAAGCCAGGATTGTTGAGTCCTGACAGCCAAAGCTGAGCTGAACATACAAAGTGTTTTGACAGATAACCAGAAAGATCAGACAGGTAGGAGGGATTATCGCCTGTCTCTTTCTGCAATAATGACCTGCCTGATTGTGAAATTTTAAAAGTGGAACTTTAGTTATGTTTCAAAGTAAAAGTTTTCACTACAGGCTTGCTTTAAAGTGTATGTGATCCCTAACAAAGAACTTCTCTGATTTGTCTCCTTTTGGCCTGTTAAATATGTTCTCTCAGTATGTATCCTGAACTACAGAATTATTACTTTCTATGCTGTGGAGTTGGGAAAAGTTGGAGGGATTCAGCAAGAAACAGCAGGAGAGATAAAAATCTTGTGATTTTGGTCCAGAAAAAGGTATTGTGTTGCCAGCTTCTCATTGTTTTATGGTATGGTATAACTATTAGTATTTGGTTATACTAGTCACATTAAACTGGGCTTGTTCAGTGATGTCAAATACATTTTCTGCCAAGTATTTCTGATGTGTGTCAAGAACATTTAAGGCCACAAGTGTCATACTAATCCAGTGGTCCCAAAACTAAAGCCCGCGGGGCATGTGCAGAACTTTGCTTGCCCTTAACCAAGTTCTATAGATTGCTTTAACCCCCCCTAGCACTATTACCGAGTGTGACTCGGGGTGGATTTACTATGCAAAAAGCGGTATTCCTGAGTCACATTTGGTCGCTTAAAACATAAAAAAACCCACTTACCTTGTTCCGTTGTGGTCCCCCGGCATCCTGCTAATCAGTGCAGCTTCTCCGGTCACTTCTTCTTACTTCGATCTTCTCCCGCTGTGTGCAGAGACGTCAGTGTGGGCAGGAGGAACAGCAGGAAATTCAAAAAATTTTGTATTGGATTCAAATAAATCCAAGTCTGATACAAATAAATCGTTTTATAATATATATATATATATATATATATATATATATATATATATATATATATATAGACTGTTTTCTACTGACAACAACGATGGAGCAATATTTTTGCTCTAACCAACCACAGACTCCACATCATTTTTAGTCCCATTGCTCACCATCTCTGGGGGCCATTTTCAACTCCTAATGGCCATAGCCCAGGCCCCACAAGGTGAACTACAGTTACATGACCTTTTGTTTATAAAGATTGAGGACTCTTGAATTAATCCAGTTACCATGGAACCTTCATACATCCAATGATGATCAGCTATAACAGTATTTCCCAACCTTTTTCAAGATCTTTGAAATAACTTTCAAGTCTTTACGTAAAAAAATACAATGATTCAACAACATTTATTAGTTAACTGATTCAAAAATATAAATAAAATGCATGTGAAATAAAAAGAAAGAAATCCATATATTGAATACTTTAATTACAAGTATTACCCACTACATTTACCAAAGTGCATTTTGCGTTTTATTAAATGCAATTCATTGTGATTGTGTTTCCTAATAATCACAGGTAATATCAGTTAATGGCTTCTAAAGCTAAAAAAAAGTTTTGAGTTGCAGAAAATTAGAGAGGGTTTGTAGAATAGGAAAGGGTGCAGGGCAAAAAAAGGGCAACTAAATTATTAGGCAGTCATGTTGTATTCCCTTTATGTGTGAACCTTCACACCTTACAAATTGTTATAATAAAATTTCAGATACTGTAGATAAGGGTATTTTAAGTGACATTACCAAACTGGTTAACTTGACATTCCTCCTCTCCTAATCATATATCTCTAAAGCAAGTGAAAAGAGCAATTCTTATATTTAAGAGGTCACCTTTAAGGGTGAGTTTCTTTCTATCAGTTAGTGGTGGTGGAATCATGATTTGTAGCTGCCATATGCACCAGTTCCTCAGCAATATGCTGTAGTGCTATATATCTTACTATGACTTCTTTTACTCACGTTTACAGACCTACCTAATCTTTTTGATGAAAAAAGCATGTTGTTTTCAGAACATCATACAGCTTAAATTTCAGGTTACAGGTGAATGGCTCATAACCATAACTCCATTCCATTTTATGTAACTCAAGTTTAAAGTTTACTGTGTGGTCCTGATTCAGAACCAGATAACAATCCCCCAATCTCACTCCACACTCTTCAATTAAAGAAGCCTCGTGAGGCTAGTTGTGCCATCCCAGCGCACACTTGCCCCATGACTCCTGTGCACAATAGATGGCATCTGGAAAAGGAACAGTGGAAAACCAGGAGCCCACAAGAGAAGGACAGGGGACACAATGGGAAGTCAGACAGTCCAGGGTCAAAAACATACACAAATAACGCAGTACAGAAGAGTCAAGCAAAGGCAAGACCAGGAAAGAAAACCAGAGGTCATTAGTAAGGTAACAGGACACAGGTAATTGGTTCATCAAACAAGGGTGAATGGTAAAGACAAAGAGGTCAGATACAAAGGTCTGTTCAGGCAGCAAACATTCATTGGTTCAGAAAACAGGCAGAGACAGCAACAGGTAATCCAACGGATAATTGCACTACTAGCAGGTCAGCCAGGCTAATTACTACAACAGGCAACTAGGGACTGGGAGCTGAGAAACTTAGGACCAGTAGCCAGAAAAAAAGGACCAGTAGCCAATGGCAGGGCAAGATCACAGCCAGAAACAAACCTGCTCTTTTGCTGCAGCACATACTCTAAAATCCACTTCAGTTGATCACAGCCTCAATGTATGTGCTGGGGATGCTGCAACAGGCACATTCACAGCTAAATGGGGGCTGGGGGTGCTGCAAACTGCAAAGCAGAGAGTGGACAGCAAAGTGCATGATTCCCTTTGCTGCTGTTGGGGCACTCTAGACTGTGGTGGCTTACCAGCCAGGTAAGCATCTCTAACATTGACCCATTGTGCTCTGGGAATCCTTTACCATTTATTAAATATATATCTATAAACTAAAAATGTAAGCACCTATACCCAAAAAAACAAATTTCATCAAAAACTCAAACTTTTCCTTTGAATGAAAAAACACAGAACAGGTAACACAGGAAATATATATTCTGGCTAGTATAAATGTTCCATCCAAAGTATAAAGGTTTGATCTAACTAGCATTCTACTCTGGGCCTCATTCCATAACCCACATTAAATGTGTAGATGTTCTGGTGATTATACAGTAACAGACGTGTACCTTGGCAAAGAAATACACGGCCTTGTAACTGTTCTTTAATCTTCTTATTAAGTTAAACATTTTACCAAGGTGGACTGGCTTTAGTTACATCCATTAAAATGGCTAAATGGATTCTGGAATACTGTATGGGGACACCATTTGCTAAGCAGGTGTAATAAAGTTGTGTGCTGCCCAAAGCAAAAGGGGGTGCAGAGGTGAGCACTGCTCTTGAGTTCCTGAGATCATAAGTACAACCGTATAACCACAATATTCTTTACGTTTTAACCACTGCAGGCTCATGATACCCTATAAATTCAGAATAAATAAATAATGCACATAGCCATATTAGGACATATGACCAAACTATTAAATCTTTTTTGTTCCCAAGCATTCAATAAAGCCATTACATTAATGAATAATGGAGAGTTATTAGCAGTATTTATGGTATCACATAAAAGTGTCAATTGTAGGGCTAAAAAGTTGTTTGTTTTAAGTTTGTTTTAAATAAAAGGAAACATTAATATTGTACAGAAGTCAAAGATTCAGGTTCTTCTGTTTCTTACCTGCCTGATCATCATCCTAATCTGTCAAAAGTTGCTGAGCTGCACATTCTTAGGTCAGCATGGGAAGCCAGGACACCTGGCGCTTCCCCTGCACAGGAGCTATATCATCCCGGCTCAGCCAATCACGATGTCAAAAAATCAAAACCAGGAGGAGGGGAAGAAAGAAGATGGCAGCGCCTGAAACAGAACAGGTACGGGTGAGTGTATTTTAACATTTGCAGTTAGACAGGTTAGGTTTTTTTATTGCCTATCCTAGCTGGAGGTTAACGGGGAAGAAAGAAAGGGAGACGTCCAGAGCCAAGGTGCCAATGGTTAGCTTGTGGCAGCAGGTGTTATCCATATCCAATATCTAATTGATATTTTTACTATCGTTTGTTGTTTTTTTGTTATTTGTTTTCTGTTAATTGTTTTGTTTGTTGATTCTTTGTTGTTATTTGTTAGCATTTAGAACTTTGGGAGCTAAGGGGCTTTTTAATACATTGATGGACCTAATCAAGAAGGGGTCCAAAGCCACCTCTTAAATTATTCCCAACACACAAAAATCATGTGAGGAAGTAACATCACTATGAATTTCACCAAGAGCTGCCAAAATGTTGCCATTGCATTGCAGCCAGCATGCCAAGGGATTGAAGGTTGTTATATGGAATCCCATGGACACAGACAGCAATGGGAACTTGTATGTAACTCTTCTCTAATATATTCTTAAACTTAAAACAAAATTGTGTACAGGTACATTTGAAGCTCTGAGTAGGGTGCTTTCCCATTTTCTCTGTTATCCGTGACTCCATCTTAGTAATGACCTGTCCTATAAATTTTGTATATCAGGTTCTCCAACCCCCTCTGACGTTTCTTTCCCCCACAACTTCCTCTGCTTCCATAATATGTTATGTTGCATTAGTTCTGTTCAGCTTCATCGTTGATCAGGTATACAAGTGGTTATCAGGCTACACCACAATGACATACGATACAGGAATTTGTCCTGAATTTTGCATCTGCAGGCTGATTTTAATTTCCTGCAATTTAAAGTTGGAAGCATTGGTGGAATATCACATGGCTTCACTTTTCTGTGAAATAATCTGTGGTTGTACAGGAGGGGGAAAGGAAAGCACCCATTTACATCACGGAGAGAAATTCAGATTGCAAGGGCCTGTTTCAAATATACAGTTCACAGCCGCAAACTTTGTGCCTTTATTTCCTGTGCATGTGATGGGAAAAAGCTAAATGTAGGGCCGGAGGAATAAAATACATTAAATAGGGGTTGCAAATGACAGATGAATACTGACAGTGACACAGGAGGAGAGGACCCTGCCCTGAAGAGCTTACAATCTAGGAGATGGGGGAATTAACACACAATAGGAGGGAAGATATGGAGTGGTGGGAAGTAGTGATGGTTTCAAAAGACAGAAGAAGATGGGTAGGCAAATTTAGGAAAAAAGGTTTTGAGTGCTCTTTTAAATGAGCAGAAAGTAGAAGCAAGCTGAAAAGGATGAGGAAGAACATTCCAGAAAGTTGGGGCAGCTCTAGCGAAGTCTTGTATCCGTGCGTGTGATGAGGTTATGAGTAAGGAAGTCATTAGTAGGTCATTGGAGGAGCGGAGAGAGCGGCTGGGGGAGTATTTTTCAATCGGGGCAGAAATGTAAGTGGAAAAATAACTGGAAGGATTTGAAGTCAAAGCACAGGAGCTTGAATTTGATTCTCAGGTGAATGTAGTGAGATGTAGTGGAAGAGGAGGGAAGGATGGATGAGTCTGGCTGCAGCCATAATAAATTGTAAAGGAGAGAGTCAGGTTACTGGAATACCAGAGAGGAGGATGTTACAGTAGTCCAGATGAGAGATGATAAGAGCATGTACAAGGAGTTTGGTGGTGTCAGGGAACAGGTAGGGGCAGATTTTGGAGATGTTGCACAGGTGAAAGTGTCAGGACCTGGAAAAGTTCTGAATATGAGGGGTAAATGAGAGGGCCGAGTCAAAGGTGACACCAAGACAACGTGCCTGAGGGGAGGGATGGATAACAGTGTTGTTAACAGTTAGAAATATGTCAGGGGGAGATTTGGAATGTGAGGGGGAGGAATAAGATAAAGTACACAAAACTCCATAGGGGGTCAATAGCATTGTACATTCTGAAGCCCAGGCAGTGTAACATATTTTTTATCTCTCTGCTTTCCACACTGCCAATTACATTTAGACTTTCAGGGTGGGTTTATATCTGTGCGGTACCTGGAAACATTTCTTTGTATTGGAATGTTTTATTTCAGGCTTTTTGTGTGTGTGAGAAGCCGTGAAGATGTCCCAGCATTAACAGCAAGTGCATTCCAAGACCATTAGTCTACCAGAATGAAGTGGGATGAACTAATACAGTACAGGACTGTCAGAAACTACTCAGCAGGTAGTTTGGGCTCTCCGAAACCCTAAAATTTTGTATCCAGTAATTATATATCCATGATAGGCTGGAGTTGGTATCGGAATTGCAGTTCAGCGCACCCTTAAAGGCATTCAACAGTGTAATAAGGATAACAAAAGCAGCCCTGGGTTTCAAACAGGAGGTCAGGAAAAAAAGATACAAGAATTAATTAACACAAAAAATGATTACAAAAGCCTTCATCCACAAAACCCGAAAGCGGCCACTGGAGGATCTAAAGGAAGGCAAAAAAACTGTTTAGGAAAGGGTCAGTTGTCTGAAACAGAAAAAAACAAATACTTCCACTAAGGCAATTGAGTACCCCCTAGATTAATATTTCTACAGTGTTTTTTCTTGAATATTATTAGTCAGTTACAATACAGAAATACTTGCAGAAATACCAATTTATATTTAGCTAAAACCAACTTTTGTATAAAAATATTCCACATCTCCACAGTTCTCCTTGTAAAGAAACATTTCCATGGGGTTACATCTCTTTTCCTTCTCGTGAAAACTTTTAATTTGCCATACAAAGGGATCAGCATTCCCCTAAATGAAAGACTAATTTCACTCTGGTTTTTTCACTCTGTCAGAAAAGATCAGTGTGACAGGCAAAGTGCATAAAAATAATTAGAATAAATAAAAAATACATTCTAACCCCAGGCATTGTATTGATCTGTGGTCATTGAAAACTCTATGTATATTGAAGCACTTTTCTTTACTAGCATGTTGTGATAATAAAATAATAATTAATTTACAGCTTATTAATGTACCATAAAGTTTTTTTTCTGTGGTGTAATTTTTGGGGGAATTTGGATGTTTATGCATTACTGGGCAAATGTCAAAAAATAAACTAAGGCTACGTACACAAGTTCAATATTTGTCCTTGGCAAGGATCTTTCATGATCCTTTTCAGCGACAAAAGACTGAACGAGAGCTATACATACAGCGCTATTCTGCTCTATGGAGAGAGGAGGAGGAGAACGCACCTTCACTTCACTTGTATTATGATCATTAGGCATTCATGGATCTGCCAGGACGGATCCATGAACGACATCGGATGAGTGCTGTACACACCCCAGATTTTCATCCAATACTAGCCCTGAGGCAACTATCGGACAAGAATCATCTGACGACTGTACACCTCTTTAACGTTCTGGACATTTTTAGGTCTAATAGATAAGGTATTTCTAAAAACATTGGGCTCTTTATTAAAGTACATTACCAATGCAAACAAAAAAATAAAATTAAATCAGAAAGTTGGTTTTACAGGTGACAAAGATAATACACAAATCCTTTAGATAACATGTCTGGAGGATGCCGTAAAGCTATAAGTGGAATTACACCATCATTAGACCAGTCCAGTGATTATAAAGCTCTTTAAAATCTGCGAAATAAAAGCTTCACAAGTCCTGCAAAACGTGTAAAACTGAGATATACCAGGAACTGCACAAATAGAATTGGCCTGGTCATAAAGAAGTGAATGAACTAGGTTTTTCATGACACGTTCTTTTCTTAATCGTTTATTTAAAGTGGATTTCAATTTATCTCCCTTCACTCCATTCCCAGCAATGACATCTTTACCTGGTCTTCTGGGTTCAGGTCTTTGGCCATGTAACTTCCGTGCATGCTATAGGGAGTTTGTCCATTCCCAGGACCCAGGTATACCGGGATTGTATGCACGGCATTTAACAGTCGATTTAAAAATCTAAAAAAATAAAGCTGCCTTCTTGGAAATTTTGTTTGTATGGTTTCAGTATAAGGAATTAGCGCAGACCATGTAAGTACCACAGAAGAAAAAGTATTGTCTGATTTTCTTTCTGCCATCCATGAAGGTTATCAATATGCTGCAATATAACATACTTCTGAAATACACATCTTACTAATGGTATTGGCTTTGGGATGCTGCGGCACCAAGGAGGCTTAAAATGATCTTACTATGGAGCCATCCTGACATATGATTATGAACCTGTCTTTTATGAGAAACTGAACCAGCTACAATGACTCATTTAAATAACAAGGAGCTCAGAGAGACAAGAAAATGTCATAATATTGGCACCGTGGCTCATGTCTGTCAGTTTTGCCCACGACATCTTTATTTTAGACTGCAATAATTCAGATTGCCTCTGGGTATAAATCTTAATCCACATGCAGCTTTTCTTTGCTTTGCCCCTCATTTACTTTTTAAGCCATGTGAGCAACCATTCTCCGGTAACATAGCTGCTGCACCTTGGTGCTTTGCTTTTCTTTGGTTAACATTGCATATTCCTTTTCAAATGTAGAGACAATGTAAATGCTGTATGATGTGATAAATAGCATGGCACAGATGCTATGTGCTTTAGCATGTTTTGAAGCTTGTCGGTTGAGGCTTCACGTTTTGGAGTCTGTAGATTAAGCCCTTGTTAGTGTTGGTTTTACCCAGTTCCTTCCAAAAACATTCTGGAAGGCAAACTTGTCCTAGAGGTTATAGATGAAGGAATGTGTGCTAGGCATATAAAGGGCCTGATTTATTAAAGCTCTCCAACGCTGGGGAGAATACGCTTTCATCAGTGAAGCTGGGTCATCCAGCAAACCTGGAATGTATTTCTTTAAAGTCATTTGATATTTGCTAGCAAATGTTTTGAATCCTCGACCAGATTTATTCCAGGTTTGCTGGATCACCCAGCTTGACTGATGAAAGTGTATTCTCTCCAGCCTTAGAGCTTTAATAAAACAGGGTCATAAATTGAGAGCACATTTATGGGTTGGAACAAATGTAAGTAAACCTAAAAGCTTTATAAGAAGCATTCAGTTCAATGTAAATGAGCGCAATCCAATGAAAGCCATCCTAACATACTACCACAACTGATGCACGGCAGATTCTTTAGTATAGATTATTTGTAGTTCATAGAAATGCAAATTAATAACTACTTTATATTGATCAGCTACTCAACAAATAAAGATGACATATGTGCTAATGAGTCAAAATTTGATTGAACATAAATTGATTGAGAAGTCTTAAGAATCTGTTAGGTATTTGTACAATCAATGGAAACTTTCTGAACCAACTGGTCAAGGTTTTTCTGATCCATGGGCAATATCGATCACTTCTGATTGATAAAGTTCTGAACACTAATTCTGGATTGATTGGAAAAATATTCCATGTATGGAGTTGATGAAAGCCTAGGGCAGAATAGCCTGGAGTACTGTTTGATGTTACTTTTCATTACACATATTTACTGTTTAACCCTAAACGCATTGACAATGCTGGTCAGTTGCTACACTGCATTGGCCATAAGATCACTCCACTTGCATAATGTATATCTTCAAAAAGTTTTTTTTTCTTTAGTTTGGATGGAGTGGGAAGCTCTCCATCAAGTTTTTATTGTTGTCTAACTCCCCACAGATGGGATTTACCCATCTGGTGTCATCAAGAAAAACATTAGGAGGGAAATCAAAGGAGGTTATTTTTGCAATTGGGGCACCTTTTTAGTGGATAACTAAGGGTAATTCAATTGATTTAGGGAGATTTCCTCTAACTTTCTGCTGCAGCTCTAAAACGGAATGAAAAGAGAAATTTCCTCATTTGTACAAAGCAAAAATTAGATCAGCATGGGTTTTAATCATTTCCTAATTTATCTAAAACTAAAATAAATGTTAGACTATACATATACTTAAATTATAACACATTTGTAGTTGGATAGAATAGAGTATGGTAAAAATGTCAGATTTTTGTTTGTGCCCCATTAGAGGGAATTTCTTTAAGTTCCTGTCTTATAGGCACAACAGAATAGAATACCCTTAAATGGCATATAATGCCCCATTAAAAAAAAAAAAAATATTCCCATATTCTCAAATATTTTATTTAACATTACAGAGAATCATAATAAAAACACGGGAGCCGTAAATAAACACAGTACAACCACATAAATTAAATAATGCAAGTGTGCAGAACAATGACAAAAACTTGTATACCAGTAATTTGAATGGTAGATAAAAGTGTTTGTGGGAGAGACCCCGTCAAACATACGATCAATGCAGATGTAGAGTAGTCCAAGAGGGGGTTCTTCCATCTAAACTGGGGGCCAGAAGTACTGTTGTAAGGGACTGGAGAGAAAAAACAGAAACAGGTGAAAGAAGAAGGGGCAAGCGAGGAATGATTGGTAGGAGCCCCGACCTGGGAACAGGTGCAGGAGGATATTGGCAGCTAGAAATTGGGTTGTATACTGCAAAAATTAGTCCATCAGTAGTCCGTGGTCAAACGTGGGTGGAAGGAATTTTTGTATCTAAAATTCCTATGTGAAGGTGAATTTGGGTATGGTATCCTGCATTTGTGCCTTTCACATGCAAAGGTTCAGGAGATCCACCTTGTAACAGCTGCGGGAGATTGAATTGCAAGCTCTGGCTTGAACTGTTTAGCAGCTGTCGGAATGTGAAATAGAATCTGAAATTTGGCATTAGGAAGGGAGTTTGGCCTACACTTATGGAATGCCACTGTGGGATCCCTAGCTATGAACCAATGAACTAATGCCGCCAGGAGACAATATATTTTGGTGCAAAGCAACTCAATACTGCCAACAAATATGAAACAGAGCCCAGTTGAGGGCACCCACAGAAGCACAGAGAGGGACATCTTACCGGTATTTATATCTGAAAAGTCTCATGGGGACCAAATACCAGCAGGAGGGCAATTTGAAATTTACCTCCTATGAACTGTCATTGACTGTAAAAGACTTGGTGGACATCCAGATTTGTTGTCATTTATTCCTTCAGTTCCAACCACAGATCTCTTTCCTCATATACTCAAAATCTTGGAATGTGCTTCAATTCAGTCTATTGACAGGGGATGTCTTTCCAGCAGGGACACAGAGCACACAAATCTCTCAGGAGATCTAAACCTTCGATCGTTCCAACTTTGCAAACTGTTCCTCATAGTGATGGACCCGTACCATGATTGCATCAATGTACGGACTGTACCTACTACAATCAGGCCTAAGGAGCTTGTATACTCCAATCATTTTAGATAGGAGTTCCCTCGTTCTAGCAGTTTTCATGGCGAGAAAGTTATGATTCTTTAATAAATAATATGATTAATATTGAAGTTTGAATAGAACAATGAAGAAACTCAATACAACCCGTTCAAGTTGCTCTGTTCCTGGCCAATCCCAGCACCTGCTCAGCTGAGTGTTTTGTCTAACAATAACTGTTATCCCTCAGGTTTCAGTTTATCCTCTGACATTCTTTTTTTAATGGTTGTACTAATAAATTGGCAGAGCAATGATCAGCAACACCTCTGCCAGTAGTTAATAATGTGAAGGGGAATAAACTCGGAGCTCTGCAGTCAGAGTATTCCTCTTGAGGTGTCACTCATATCTTGTTGAAGACAGTTTGTATCAACAGCTGGGCTGGATGAGAAGTTAAAGGCGTTTTCCATCTCCAGCATATTTGTAGTGGAAAAAATGATTCACTCAACAAGATATAGTGACTAGTGGGAGTTTCTCAGCTCATAACGCTATTGATCAGCTAGTTGTAATGAGGCCCTAGGCAACTCCAAACCCATGTCCATGCCTGAATATTTCCAGTGAAATTTATTGGAGTTTCATAAACTCTTTACTATCAGTTTTTTGAAAGTTTACGTTTTGCCAAGGATCAGATTTTATTTTTACTTTCCCCTGTGTCTTAGTTAAGTAAATATATATAAATGTTTAAAAATGGCCCTGGCAGGGATGTAATGTGGGCTTTTGTTGCAACATCTTACTTGAACCTATGTCTACTCTGTATTATATGGATGATAGCGTAATGTGGAGAGTGAAGCTGGGTGATACACCAACCCTAGAATGTATCTGGTCCAAGATTGAAATCACTTGCTAGGAAATCCACTCCAGGTTTTCTGGATCACCCCGGTTCACTAATGAAGTGTATCCTCTCCAACCTTGGAGATCTTTATTAAATCAAGACCTATGTGTCAATGCATCAGAGAAAACCAAATGGACCATTTCTGTGACACACAGACCAACAATGCAACATAATTGGCACAAACCAGAAGACATCATTTAAGAAGTAAAACCTCATACCAACTTTGAATTATGGTGGTACAAATGTTATGGTTCGGGGGGGAGGGGGGTATTTTGTTGCTTTAGAGTGCAGAAGTTATAGATAAAGCTGAAATAGAGCTTTCAACACAATAAGGATTTGACACAGCAGCAAATTTACAAAGGAATGGCTAAAAAAGAAGTTGGGGTTAATGACTTGCCTAGTGAAAATCTAGATCCTGAATCACTTTGAATGTTGTAGCTAATTTTAAACAAGCAGATCATGGAAGGAAACCCACAAAAATTTTGTAACAATAGAAATTTTCCATGGAGGAATGGTCCAAAGTTTTCCCAAATTGTCAGACACTGATGGGAAAACAAAATGTGTAGAATTGTTTTCCACCAAAAAGGGTAATGCCAGCTTATGGAGCCAAGGGTGTACTTCATTTTATTCAGAACAACATTACATCTATTTTTATTTATGTTGAATAAACGCTTGTGGTTTTCTAAGTGTATCATCTTAATTCATAAGCACTGTTCAAAAAAAGATAAGTAGAGTTTCTCAACCAGGGTTCCTCCAGAGGTTGCTAGCCGATCCTTGAGCATTGTGCAATTTGTACCTCTCAGTTCAGTTTAGGTGACACCAATAATCTTTTTGGCTATCTGTAAAGATGACATTCTTCCAATTACCAACACGCTAATATATACTGATCTACAAATATAGCAATTATAGCAGGGCTTCCCTACATTCTAAAATATATTTCAAGGGTTCCCCCATGTTGAAAAGGTTGAGATAGGCTGATCTAATGTTTGCCTGATTAAATATGTTTAAAAAAACTAAACAGAGCTGATTTACCAAAAGCATTTATGCTGATGACTTGTTTAATAAATGTTTTCTTCTGCAATGGAATTGTTAAATATTGATCATGATGAAATTTAAGAGAGAATCCCCAAATAGGTGGACAGAAAAAAAACATGATTTCTACCTGTACATGATTGGATGGCTGAAGTTGGAAGAGCTTCATCTCATTCACTTGGTTAAATTTCCTTTGAAGGGTGACAATTCACCTTGCTAAGTGAACAGCCTGAACTCCTAAATCCCACAAATGCCCATAGGTGTACATAGGCTCACTATTAATAGCTGTTGCAGGATATTTTTATATATTTTTCAGGGACAAATCACTATATCTGATGGGTTGCTAATATACATATCAGCTGATCTCCTTAGCTAGTATAATGTGTCACCTGCTCTCATTTTTCAGATTCACCTGATTTTTGTATCAGTTCTCACTTCAGGTAGATATATTTATATAATATTATTTTCAGATCTCAATGCTGTTCTACTTTCACAATTCTATGCTTTTTCGTTCCAAAAGACATAAAATATTAAGAGCACCATTGGTGCCAAGTGAAATTGAATTTTAATGGAATAAATGATTGCCTCAAGGTACATGGTCTACTTTACATCCTCTTACACACAGGAATAAGCATGTAAAAATCTTTAACAAAAACTCAAAAAAAGATGAAAATAAAAGAGTATACATCCGCTAGAACTGCTTCTAAAATTAGCAAATGAGAAAGATTAGAAGGAGAACACATACTTTGCTCTACAAGGGAAGGAAACCGCTAATACACAAGAGCAGATCAGATGCCAAATTTGTGCTTGACCAATGGATGC
This sequence comes from Pyxicephalus adspersus, assembly GCF_032062135.1. Lineage (NCBI taxonomy): Eukaryota > Metazoa > Chordata > Amphibia > Anura > Pyxicephalidae > Pyxicephalus > Pyxicephalus adspersus. The sequence continues at coordinate 127,868,640 of NC_092862.1, read as the reverse complement.
AGTCAATTTTCTAATCAGTAATGGATTGGTCAAAATCCCCGTAAAAGTGAACATATGTGTACAATGTTCCTAAATGATTACTTGCTGTGCTGTAAGTGCTGTGCATACTGTGTACTATTACATGTTTGTATTGCAGCCAAGGGGCATAATGCCAGCATGTGAAAGGAGCTGCAATGTTTACTATATTGCTGTACTATGCTTATTGCATTCCCCACAGACAATATAAAATAAATGGTACCTAGGGTACATACCTCGCAGTAATCATGGCAGACATGATAACTATCCAATATCACCAAAGGAGTTCAGGATGTGCACTCATCAAAGTGAATTACTACCTTGCAATTGAATTTTTTTCTTAGCTTAGTAAAGGAGCTGAAGTTTTGTTGCCTTCAACAATCCAATAATGTGCAAGGAAACATTGGGCCTGTTTTTTTATAGTTCTCCAAGGCTGGAGAGGATACACTTTCATCAGTGAAGCTGGGTGATCCAGCAAACCTGGAATAGATTTCTTCAAAGTGATTTGCTATTTTCTGGCAAATGTTTTGAATCTTGGACCTGATCTATTTCAGGTTTGCTGGATGATCCAGCAAATGATGTGTCATTTCAGCTTTTGGGAGATAAAATAATTCATTTTTTTACATTTCTGGCATGTGATTGGGTATTCTTTGCAAGGTATATTTTCACCACATTTACCAAGCTAAGTGACAATTATCCCACAAGGTAATAGTTTTAGTAATGATTTTTAATAATTTTAGCCTTAGTTCCTTAGTAAACCGACCCTATGTGTGTTTATTGTAGCTTGTGTTTCTCTTTCTGTGGACAATCTTACCCAAAGCATAGCGAAAACACAGAAAGCAGTAAAAAATACAGAAGTTTAAATCTTTTCTAATTTTGCCTAAACTGTAATGCTCAACGGAGCTTTCTCAAAGTACATACTTTCTGCTGAGAGCTCTCACTCTGAATCCAAAGGGGATGTGCCACTCCGACATGTTTTCTTTAAAATGTACCCACAGGTATTTGACTTGGGGCTTAAGAAATACATTTTAGGGGGCAGAGTTCAGAGCATTTGCAGGTGTAAATATCAACTATTTCACCTGTCATTCACCCACAATTCAATTTTGGATGTAAAAATTAGTGGAAATTAGCCTAAGGCTCACCTAGAAGAAATTACATTTCCTGACGTTTAATAAGCATCTGTTTTTGAGTAGGAAAAGATTTCTTTACTGTAACACTAAACTCTATTTAAGAAAGGGATGAAAGTTATTTTTCCTAAAATTTGCTTGACTTTTCCAGAAACTTTTTTTTAATTGAATTTGTCTGATTCGAACTGCCAAACTTATGCATTTGGGTCAGCACTTCCATATTTATCATATATATATATATATATATATATATATTTATATCCCACAGCTTGCCCCTATAACCCCCGATTTCCTTTCTGTATCTAACAGGCTTTGTACACCAAGCATTGTGCTAGTACTCCATATCAGAGAAGCAGGGGTAATGCAGCCTACTTATTGCATTGCAGGGGGGCTTTGAGAGGCTTCCTTCCAAAACTCCTGAGCAGCAGGGGTGTGGAAGAACCAAATGCCCATTGCTGATCACTTGTGAACTATTTTTAAGGATCCTGCTGGCCCCAAAACAGTTAACCACTGTGTGTGGTAATTAAATTTGTGGGTATGAAAAAGTACAAATATCTATAAAAAGTCTGCAGTGAATAATAAATCTATTATTCTAATGTTAACTAATATTTACCTTCTCAGACTCAGGTGTCTGGAGATGTCCCACGGCATCCATCCACCATTGGCAAGTCAAATAAAGGAGAAATGTGGCCACTTCCTCTAAGTTTAAACACTGACAAATTTCCTATTCTTGGCATGGTCTCGTGTGCCCAAGTAACTTTAAGGTGGGCATTTCTTCTAACATCATTGCTCATATCTGAACTCCCGTGAAGGCAATGACAAGTTTTCTTTTCTTCTAAATCCAAAATTTCCCTCTGGCTTTTTAGGATTTTCAGGAAAAAAATACTTGTAAATAGTTTTACATATTGTTGTTGCTACATTTATTCTTTATTTAATGACATATTTCTGACAGCTTTAAGGATATGAAGAGTATGATGAATTTACAAACTTAAAACCAATTGTTCAGAGGATCAATTTCCATTAGAAGAATTTATAGCAGGGCAGAAACATGCAGATGCCATGGATATCTAACGAACAATATAAACAACTATGGACAGGGTACTGTAGCTTAGTTAAGTACATATTGATTCACAGTATCTTCTCCACATATCATCTGGACATTTTAGTCTATGAATAAGAAACAATTATTAAGGTTGTATAAAAACAGAGTTATTGTTATCCACAGTGCTACTTCTACTTTTAGGTATGAGAAAAGTCACCATGGCACATGGGGAAATGTAAGATTGTACTGACAAGTGCGTTATATTAATAATTAAGCAAACCTTTACTGGGATAAATACAGAGGCTGCCACTGTTCACTTTTTATTGTGAAAATTATGGTTTCCTGGTTGGCATGGTGGTCATTTTGCTTCAATAGTCACTAACTCAGAGAAGACTTAAACTTTTGTTCTCTGATGGCATGCTTAATTGTTTGCTAGGTGGATGGTGGGACCAGGCTGAAGTGTGCATCAAAAAACCTTTAATTCACTGACCCAGGAAAAGGGTACTGGTGAAATTTTGTAGACATTACCCTCACCCGATACCAATGACACTAATCCAGTGCTTTCCATAATACCTGCCTTGCATGCAGTGAGGGACTGACACAGATTTTAACATCACATTGGTGCTGTGGATATCTGTATGTTTGATTTGTTGTCCTGCTATCAAATGCCCTAAAGAAGCAGCTGCTGCCGCAAAGCGCGGTGGGTAACAGAGAAAAAAACATTTGGTTTAAAGTTTTTTATTGTATATGTGCACAAATTGTGATGTAAAGCCATGTGATGGTCTTTTTTTTTTTGATTGTATGTTGTATATATTGACATCTGACAATCACACTGGCTTGATAAGTTTGGTTTGGAGTAAGGCAAGTGGTGTGCACACAGCCTTTATCTTAACCCTACTGGAACCAAATGAAATGTCAATTGATAGCCAGGTCTGTTCATTTAACATCAGTACTTGAATTTACAAATGCTGTTTTGTCTGAATGTACCAAATTCCCACAAATGCATTCCATTATACAGTGATACCTTGGCTAACAAAGATAATTCATTCCAGAATTAAATCTTTGTTGTCCGAAATGCGATTTCTAATAGGTTTCTATAGAAAATAATTTAATTTATTCTGGATGCTGCAACAATTTAAAGATAAGTATATAAAAAAAAGTAAAAATCACAATATAAAAGGTCATAAACTTTTTATAAACTTTCCCAATTGGAACAGTCTTAACATATTATTGGGCAGAGTGGTGTCAGTTACTGTATAAAATCCTCACTGTGAGTTAATGACAAGCAAAGCAAAGCAAAAAAATATATAAACTTTTATGGAGCCTGGACATTCATTAACTTGTGGTGCAAGCTGTGCTTTGATATGCAAAAAGAAACAACTGCAGATTTTGTCTCTTGTCATTAAAGAGTTACAAGAGGTTGCAGAAGAGTTCACCTAAGATCACCAACAACCTCAGCTGTGTTTTGCAAAAGGTTATGCAAACCGCCCCTCCCCCATCAAGCCTCCATCCTGCACACAAGCAGCAGGGAAGCCCCGCTCGTATGTAAAGCGATGTCTCTCTCTCACTTTCCGATACAGTATATAGGAAGTACATTTGTCATACAGTATGTTATTAGGGTGTCTCATAAACAGTGAAAAAAAATTGTTAGGCGAAAAATTTGTTATCTGAGGTATCACTGAATTTTGGAAAGGCTTGTAAAAAGTCTTGAGCTGCAGAGGGATGGGGCAACTCCATTAAAAAGAGGACCTATACTGAGAGATGATATAAACTGCCATTGAGGAATGTTGTCAGATGTTAAACTACACACAACAGATTCTAATGTGCCATTATTTATTCACACAAATGAAATGAAAGAACACCCCATAATTCAATAGCTTGTAGAACCATCTTTAGTAGTAATAACTTGAATTAGTTTTCTGTACGACTTTATCAGTCTCACACATCATTGCGGAGAAATTTTGGCCCACACATCTTTACAACAATATTTGCTTCATTGTGGTGGGCATTTGTTTATATTCAGATATCTGAAGGTCCCACTGTAGCAGTTTGATTGGGTTAAGGTCTGAACTTTGACCCGGCCATTGCAACATCTTCATTCTTTTTTTTTCAGCCATTTTGTTGAACATTTTCCTGTCCAATTTCGACCAAGCTTTAGGTGCTGTACAGATGACCCCACTTGACTCTACAATACTTTGGTACACAGAGGATTTTATGGTCCTGGACTTTGGTTATGGACTTTGTTCAGATGTAACTTTTTAAACCTAACCAGTGCTTTTTTTCCAACCCCTCCAAACAAGCCATAATTGTTCTGTCCTTTTCTAATTGTACATTTAACATGCTAACTGAGGCCTGCAGAGTATGAGATGTATCTACTTGCTTTAATAATTCCTTTGGAAGTGGTAAGGGTGTACTTAATTTTTTCACACACAGCTTCTTCATGTTAACGTTGTTTTTGTTAACTGATGACATGATGTAATATGTCATGAGTTGCCGTTTGTGTCCGGTTGTATTTACCAAATTGCATGTCATTATATGCAAAACCTATGATTTCAAAGTGGGTGTACTTTCTTTGACTCATTACTGCCACTGTGTGACAAACTGTGTGGCAATTACCTGAACATTCTGGATCAGTAAATCAGAAGGTATTTAGGACAGGGATTCAGAACACCAAACAAGCAAGCTGAATTTTGTAGAACCATGTCAAAAATGGAATCTACCATAATCTTTCAGTGATAGGTCACCTTTAATGCTCATTGTTTCGGATTAGTAAATTCACAAAGCTCATACAGCTGTTATAGTCAAGTGTCCCAAACTTTCACCCATATAGTAAAAAGCTAAAAGGATCTCAAAGTCCAAACCAGCAATTATTTTAATAAATATCAGAGTTGCCAGGAAACAAGCCAAGACTGGACCATTAATCCATGAAAAAGTCCAACTGCACTGCTGGAAAACTATAAAAACACTGAGCTTTAAAACTTCTACTGCTCATTTTATATTGTCTGACTTGTTATGTGAGTTTGAAGAGTTCACTCAAGTGTTAAACTTCACAGCCATTGACCATTGACCAAGCTCATATGTATATTCCACGGATCATATGTGATGCCATTTGGTAAATTACCTACAGATGTGCTCAGTTGTCTGTGTTAGATGGGAGTTTATGGGAATGTAGACAGTGATGTCTAATTATAGATGAAAAAAGCCTCAGAAAATGCTAGAGATTAAATATACCCATGGACAAGAGTTGCTCTAAGTAATTTTTAATGTGGATTGCGTAGTTTTACTTTCTGCTGTGCTATAGTATAGTGGTCATCTTACATAAATTTTTAGGTGTGCGGCTTCTGTCCACTTGTCAAATGGTGCAATTAGCAATCATTTAACAGAAACTAGTATTTGAAAAAGGAAGTCAGCAGAGTCCAGGTTTACTTCAAAAACACATACAAATGCTTTCCCTAATATGGTAAGTAAAGCTAATTTTCAAGAATATGGACAGCCTTAAACAGTATGCAAATTTTGACTTTTCCTACAAAAGCTAAGCTAGTCCTTTCCCTCTCTATCCAAAAAATAAACTACAGCATTTTATTACTGAAGATGTGCATTAATATATCTCCTTTAAAGCAATAAATTAATACCTAGGGTCTAGGTTATCAACTACGTTTTATCAACAAAGGTTCTATAGCTTACTCACTACACCCTGCCCCTCTTCTCCTGCAGCCACTCCCAGCTGCTAGTACTGGCAAATTTCAGCTGTCAAAGTGACAGCAAGGGCTTACTCTGTAATGTAGAAGTGGATATAACAGCTCCTATGAAGTGGGGGACAGTGGGGCTCATTTATTAAAACTCTCCACAACTGGAGAAGAGAGACAATCATGAGTGATCCAGCAAATCTGGAACAGATCTGATCCAGGATTAAAAACTAGTTGCAAATGATTTTTAGGAAATCTTTCCAGGTTTGCTAGATAACCCATAAAAGTCTATACTCCCCAGTCCTGGAGTGCTTTAATAAATAAGGCCCAGTGTGTCAACAGCTTCACTGAAAAAAGCACTTTTATTGCAATGGGATTGATTTACTATAGGAATACATGCTGCTTATGTAGAAGAATTAATTTTCCTTTTGCAAGTAATATTTCACTTTGCTTGGTAAACGAGTTGGAGTTCTGCTGACACCAACAACCATTTTTTTTTTTGTGGATTTTCACCACATTCACTAAACTAAGTGGAATATTCCTTGCAAGGTGATAATTCACCTTAGTAAGCCTAAATTCTTTTAGTAAATCTTCCCGTATAATTACTGTTTTATTAACGTGAAAATCAAAGGGATGACCTGATGTAGATATACCATTAGTTATAGAACACCATCAATTTTACAAGAACAAAATAAAACATTTTAGGTAAAATATAATTTTTTAACCTAACTAATCCTTAGTTAACCTTAATTGACTCTTATTAACTACATACACTAATTCATCTCATTATATTTTCATTTTATCATTATCACCAAACCTATTTTTGTTTTTACTCATTTTTTTGTGCCATGTTTGAAAAATCTGCAAAACAAGAAATTACAATGAATTCAGACACTAAAAAGTTAATAAAATGTTTACCAAAATTCAAAATGGAATGCATATAAAACAATGCAGAGTGACTGAAAAGGCAAAGTGTACATTAAGAAGCTGTGCTGGAAATTGTGAACAGAAATATGCATTTTTACAACAGGCGAGGACACTAATTGAAGTTGGCATAAAGTACACAGCATCCCCTGAGGACCCCTATGAAATATATTGTTTGGTGCCAATCTAACTCGTGGTTTAAAGATACATTATTTATTTCCATCAATTATTCAAAAGATGACGATGTATTCTACAATGAAGTATAAGGAAAGGTAAAAAATGGCATGGCAATATTGAACATAAAAAGAAAAACAGTATAGACCATATAAACAGAAACATCTTAAAAAATAGATTTGATGGGAACACAAAAAAGGGATCAGTCATAATCACTCGGGGCATCATTTATTATTGAGATAGGAAGGTCTGATTTACTATTCAGCAGATATTTTCCTCACTGAGTGTTCAGGGATGTATATTATCAGATTAAATGCTGTAAGATAAAAAGCCACAGAAAACCTTTTATGTGTTCTGCTCTAGTTCAATAGGAAGCAAACCTTGGAGAAGTGGAGATCTCCTTTACCTACATCAAAGAACCTAGAAATGTAAGATAAGTGTCAAGTTTGATTTTAGCTTTAAGCCCACTTGGAAATAATATTTTTTCTTAGCAGGGAAGTGGGGAAGATAAAGACAATATAGGGAGCTGAAGCTGTGGTCAGTATTCAGCAGCAAAAAGAAGATAGGAGAGACTACTGTAGATAACCCAATCAGCCATAACATTACAACAACCCAGAGGTGAAGTCAATATTATTATCTGATTACAATGACACCTGCCAAGGGGTTGGGTTACTTTAGGTGCCAAGTTAACAGTCAGTTGTTAAAAAGAAGAACACGCAAATAGAAAGACCTGAGTGTCTTCGACAAGGGCAAGTCCCAGTATGCAGTAATTAGTATTTACTGCTATAAGGAAAGATAATGGTGAGCTAGTGACGGGGTAATTTGCGCCAGGACAGGTGTGGGGGTAGAAAAGCTAGCTCCTTCAAGTCTGATCCTTTACAAGTGGTACTGTGGCACAAATTCCTGAAAAACTTGCTGCTGGCAATAGAGAAAGATATCAGGACACAGAGTAAATTACAGCTTTCTGTGTAGCCTTAGACCAGTTAGGTTGCCCATGCTGACCCTTGTGTCGTATAATGGGCATGTGACAATGGAAGAAGCTGTCCTAGTCTGTTGACTCGTTTTCTTAAAGATAATATTGATGGCCAGGAATGTGTACATGTTTTACCTGCAAAGGAGATGGTAGCAGGAAGAAATATGGAATGGCGACAGGCAGATGGAGGTTGTGTTACTGAAAGATCTGCTGCTAACATCTTGATGCCAGATCCCTCAGGACACCTTCAACGTCTTGTGGAGTCCACACCTCTCCAGCTTAGAGCTGTTTGAACACTGTATGTGCATATGTAGGTGTTTGAACTTCATTTCTGCAAAAGTTTACCATTCTTCTTCCCACTGACTGAGGATCCGTAAAGTAAATACAAGTGTAAACTGAAAATTCAGAACAAACACTCCTGCATGCACAGCACTGCTCATTTTACTCATCTATGTGTGATGGCATCTTCTAGAGTTCTTTACAGAGTCTGTAGTCACCTGACAAATTCATAATCTAATGCCCCAACCATAGTCATATGTCATTAACTATTTATGTATTTTTAAAATATAAATATCCCTGTAAATACTTTTTATTTTATATATCTAATGACTGATGAGTTTGTGTAAATGCTATATTTTGTTTAGATATTGTGTAGGTAAGATGGTGTAATTCCAGCATAGAACTACCTTTCAAAGAATTTCCTAGTTGCATTTGAAGTAAAGAGGAGAGGAGCTATTCAGTGCACCAGGGAGGCACAGAAGAAGACAAAGCTGCTGCTAATTCACATCCAGGTATATAAAGCACAGTTGACATTTTGTAGGAAATAAACCAATCTTCTCAGAACTGGTAGAATCAAAAGGTGTATCTGTGCTCTTTCTGGAAAAAAAATATCCAATATACTTTTTTTGAAAAATTACTTATGGCCTAACATAGAACTGGAGCCCACGATAGAAAGTAGTTATGAAAAATAACAATACAGGACTTTTCTGAGGCCCTATAATAGGAATGAGTACACTTTAAATCCTTAGGAAATGCTCTATTGGAGGGGAGCAAAGGTAATTCCAGTTCTAACAGTGTGTATTAAAGTGTTGAAGTTAAAAAGCTTGTAGTTGGATCTTGGGATCGAGCTGGTGGTTCTTCATGAGGCGAGCTACCGCCTCTCTGAGCCCCTGCCTCTCGAAGCCTCCCTGATGCTCTTGATTGAGTGTCCCCGAGGCTTGAAGCATTCACTTGGAGTGTTCAGAGCAGGTCGTTTACTTGAATACAGCTATTCAATACTTGAATACAATGGAATAGAACTCCAATTCTGTTTTTTTCAGATTTTCAGGACTGATGCCTGTGATAATTCTAGAGCTAATGCATGGAAGACATGATAGAAAAGTTTTCTTTATGCTGATTAACATTTTAATTAAAAAAAATAATAATGAAACATTTAATCAACAAAAGCGCACAAACATTCTTTCAAGCACAAAACGCAGCACATCATATCTAGCCACAGCTTAATAATTGTGCAAAGCCAAATTTCACACTTGTGCAAAGCCATGATCCACAGTTGTGGTCAACGATTTAAAGTTACAAAACTAATCATTTTTTAAGAACGTCATCACTACAACCAAAATGCTTTTTTCTTTAAGGATAAAAAAATATGAAAATGATTGTACACTGACAAGTTAGTAAACTTTACAAAAACACACAAAACACAAACATCTTCAAGTTTTTGTACTGGAAAAACATGTGGTTTACTACTTAAAATGGGACTCATTAAAGGGGACCTTGAATTTTGGTCCCTTTTCCCCTTTGCCAAGTTTTTTCAGAAAAGTTTTAAAGTGCTTAGCATTCCCCAGATGGCAGGGTGGTGACCTCACCCTTTACAACACAAAAGCCAGGGAAAGGTAACCATAGTTATTTTCCCTATAGGGTTTTTTAATGCAGTGTTTAAGCAAAAGTCCAAAAAAGTCATACCTCCAAATTCTTTTCTTTTATCACCCTTAAATGGTCCAATTAGAAACCAACACTTTCGTGAGTGGTGATCCTGTATCCTTTACAATCTCCCATGGTAGACCAAGAGACCCATACATCCGGAAGTGTCAGTTTCCTAGTGGCCATCAAATTACTTTCACACAGAGAATTCTGGCAGTGCATTTAGCTTGCAAAATAAATATTGAGTCTCATCTTTTGGAAGTATGTTTCTTTTGCACTTTTTTTTTCCTTTATTAGCAGGGTTATTTTAAAAAGCTTGTGCGAATTAAAATATGAGAATTGCTATTGTTGTCTGCTTTGTTCAAACAAATCTTTTGCTGTAGGTGTAAATAATAGAAAGATCATTAGAATTCAGCACACTTCTGGGTGCATCAGGTGCCAGTTTCCTACTATGCTTTAGTTCATTCATTTTCAGCATGCGCAAGTAAAGCCAGGAATGCCCAGTACCCTGGCAAACCAAAGCTGATGCTGCGCATGCACAGCTCAGTTTTTTTTGGCCAGAATTTCAAAGCGATGAAGCAAGTAGGGAAGATTCATGAAGAACAGACATCAGCTTTTCCTTTTGCCATAAAGTCCTACCTGATCATGAATTGTTAAAAGTGGATCTTGTTCCGCTTTAAAACCCCTTAACACTTATGTGACCTGTAACCGCAGAGTATGGTACTAAGCGTGAGCTCAACAAAAGAACGCTCAACACTTTTGAGCAAGCGCAGATCATTAATGCAGTGCAGGGTGCAGAACAGGTAAGTATTAACTGTTCTCTTAGCAGGAATTCCTTTGCTCTTTTACAAGTACAAGCATGCTTGTTTAAAGTTTGCAACTCACTAAATGGTGAAGCCATGATCAACATGACAATTTTGGTACCTGTATTTCTAAAAACAAAGCACTTCTCATATTTTAATGCTCCCTGTTCCATTTACAACACTGTAATACTATACCTAAAAGTGCTACAGAAATAAGGCACTATAATTGTAATTATCAAAGTAAAGGTTCCTTCATTTATCTATTAAAGGCAAGCTCTAAGTTATTTAACATTTGCAACATTGATTTACATTGAAGTCATAACCTTTGAATACAAATAAGACAAGTCCTGCGGTCACAATTCATTCAAGGCAGTGCAATACAAACCACAGCTTAACACTCTCTTGCAATATCTCGCTCAATGAGGTGGCATAAAACACATAATGCTGCATGCTCCAACATACCTAGTGCATTTCTTTAAATGAATAAGCTATGCAGTTGTTAGGCGCGGCAATGTGCACTAATATTTCTTTTAAATATAAGGCCAAGACACGTCACTCAGAAGTAGATTAACCTCCTGTAATTGTTGTACACGTTGGTATAATATAAAGGCATACTTAAAATTCTACCACACTTGCCATTTTTTTTTATTTGCCTTTGTTACTGAATGCTAACTTATGCTTCCATGCTGCAAACACACCACATTCTACCTACCAGATGTATCATAAAAATAAAATAATGATCTATCTTCTGTAGTTCCCTGGGGAGGCTACAAAGTACACTGAAAGTAGAAAATGGTAAAAATTCATTTATATCCTTCAATGTATAAATTAAGAACTTTTTGCACTTTTATTAATCCTGCTGCTAACACAGAAGTTGCTATCCCAGCAATCATTAAAGGTGAAAAAGTTAAAGAAAATACTCTGAAATAGTAAGTGAAATGCCGGGATATATTTGTCCAGAAGGAGAGTTTAGCACTAACTGACCTGCATGAGCGGAGCTGACTGCCTTCGGCTTTCTGTTCATTCTCAGTAGGCTGGGTGCCAACTACAAGACTTTGGCTGATACTGGAGTACAAAGTAAGGCTGGGCATTACATATTAATCTGCCCTCCAAAGTCTCCACTAACTAATCTAGAGACCTAGGAACCTTACCAAAGGTTGTTGATGTGCTAACACATTATCACAACATGCATTAGCACGCCAAGCAGGTTGTAATGTATTTATTATATTTGACACCTCACTGCAACTCCAGGAGTGCAGCAAAATAGAGTCAGATTAATTCTTCTTGGATTAAGGTCCCCATTCAAAATATAGGTGTTTAGGTTAATGCAGCATGTTGCAACACTTGATAAAAAGTGGTGCTGTGCACTGTACTTTCTGCAGTGAAATAATGCAATGCAACACAAGCAAACAAAAAGTAATTATATAAATTGACTTTTGTATATGTATACAGAAGCCAGAGACACTCAGATAACTAGATCAGAAATGGCAGTCTCAATAAATTTTTAGTAAGGGTTTGTTTCAGCAAAGAAATTTCAAGTCCCTTATATTCAGAGGTTGCCACTGCAGGCCCTGGGGCTTACAGGTTAATCCTGTCTTCAGTAAACACTTACCCAAAAGCAGGGATGATGCCTGGAGTCTTAAAAGTGAAGACTCTGGCCCTCCAGCGACCTATTGGGCCTGATTTATTAAAGCTCTCCAGTGCTGAAGCGGATACACTTTCAACAGTGAAGCTGGGTGATCCAGCAAACTCGGAATGGATTTCTTCAAAATCATTTGCTATTTGCTAGCAAATGTTTTGAATCCTGGACCAGATCCATTCCAGGTTTGCTGTATCACCCAGCTTCACTGATGAAAGTGTATCATATCCAGCCTTGGAGAGCTTTAATAAATCAGGGTTATTAGAAACAATGACCACTGCCATATTGCATTTTTACAGATCACCACAGACAAATAGGTTTTAAAGTCATAATTTGTCAAATGCTCTACATAGAATTGCTGCTTACAGCAGACCTGTACCCAAATATTAACAGTCTGGAAGAGCTGGATAAATAAGGAGTAATAGATGGGTTTAACAGCTTTCTTTTCATTGAGAAAATGCTGCCTTACAACACTAGATGTTTTGTTATGGGATCTGTTTAAAAAACAGGATCAAAGTTCACACTGAAGGAACAAAACAAAAAGGATATAAAGTACCGGTATACTTGAAACAGCTTTCAGCCCGTTTTTTCTTTGTGACAAAGTTGCTTAATGTGTTTTAGTCCTTTTTTATTTATCCATCATAGCTAGAATGTTATTATTTGAGAACATGCTCACATTCTATTCTAAATGTATTATCTGTGCATGCAGTGTGTTGCACAGTGGCCTCTACAGAAATGTAGTACGGCCTGTAAGCACACACACATCCACCTATCCAAATACAAGGATTTGATTTTCAATAATCCTCCTGAAATCTGCACAGTAGTTGTGCTATTTATGCCTGTCTGGTCAATAAGTCCAACTGTGCTAAGTATCGTACGCAGGCAATCTCTACAGCACATGTGGATAAAATGCTTAGTAAAAAAAGCCAGACAGCTATAGGGTCCATATGTCAGAGAGAGCGTTCATTTGAGTGCTCTTCACCAATGCATTTGTGCAGCTAACCTTTCCATCCAATCCTCTTGAAAACAAACAGGAGAGATACTCACACAGTGTAAAGCCTCACATTTTTCCTGCACTTAATGGATCATATGTGTAGCTTACACTAAAAGCCATCTCTGATCAAAAGGAATATTTCAAGTTTAGGTTTTAATGGCTGGTAGATGGCAGCTTTCCATTGGCAAGATTTTCTTACAGTGGCTCATGTGTCTGACCCATCCTAAAGGGCCATAACCAAAGGAAAAAAAAACTTTTATGCCTTCATTTGACTTTACTATGGCTACCATATGGCTTGGCACTATGGTACAGATGTCTCAGCACTGAAGTACCCAATTTATGCAAATGGAAAATTTTGAAAGAAAAGTCTGCTACTGCTGACCATCTTTTAAAATTTACAGTCACCTGCCTGTCCCTGGTCTTTTAACTTTCGAACCCAAAAGAAGCATGCAGCTAATGAAGGCAAAGGGAAGTCCAAACTAAGTACAAAATCTAAGTACAGGCAGTCCCCAGGTTACATGCAAGATAGGGACTGAAGGTTTGTTTTTAAGTTGAATCTGTATGTAAGTCTGAACAGGTACATTATTTTAATAAATGCAATTAGGACAAATGTTTTTCTCAACATAATATTAGTCAGCATGGTATCAGTTACTGTATAAAATCCACACTGTGAGTTAATCACAAAGTACAAAAAACAAAAAAAAAAAACAAACTTTATGGCACCTAGACATTCATAAACGTCTGGAGCAAGCTGTGCTTTGATATGCAAAAAGAGTCAATAAAGAGTTACAAGAGCTTGCAAAACAGAAAAAGATTTCTTCTGCAAGTCATGCGATCTGCCCTCCCCACTTAACCCCGCTCGTATATAGGAGTCGTCCGTATGTCGGAAGTCCTTAACTTAGGGACAAGGAACGGTCAACATTTGTAACGTTTATTGCACTGGGTTTTTGTTTTAGGAATGTATGTATTATTACTTTAATTCTCTATTTTGTTATTTATTTTTCCTATGCTTGTTTTGTAAAAAGATGGTATATATTTTGTTCTTTATGTATAGTATTATATTGTAAGTTTTGAAAAACAAACAATCAAGTCAACTAGCATTTTTAAATTAAGGATTCAAAATTGGAATTGGCAGTGAATAAATCTGCCAGAAAGCTAATATATGAAGTGGGGTAAGTCGTGGCTGAGTTATTTTTATAATATTACCAATTATCAAGTTAGCAGGTATTGTTACTGAGTTACATGTCACTCTATTAAAAGTCAATGGCACAAGGCAAAGATAGCTTGCCAACTATACCAAATGTGACTGCAACATACACAAGGCCATTTCTTATTTTGCTTTATGCTGGGAAGCAGAGTCACACAATTTGTGCTAGCAATTTGTGATAGCAATATATACCTGTGTATGTGAAGCAGAATTAATGAGTTCTTAAGTCTTATCAAAGACTCTAGTGACATTTAGTAAGAAAGTTTGTGGGCAAACTCAATCAACTGAACTAATTCTCCAAGGAACATCTCCAGGAATTTTTCTATACATAACAACAACTTCTACTACTTGTTATTTCAATTCAAAGCCATGAAAAGTATTATCAAATTCTGTATAGGAACCTTTTAAAATGTGTCTGAACCTAATACTACAAATGTAAAAAAAAAGCTTTTATAAAATACCCTTACCTTGGCAACTTACATTATATGGCCAAGAGTAGGTGGACATCTCTAAATTTTTATGTTCAGCATTTCAATTTAGGGATACTGTTAATGCTGGTCTGTACATAAGCATTTTATACAATGTTGCACTTTAACCTTTTGGCAACAATTAGGGGAAGGTTGTTGTCAGTCCCAGCATGCTTTTGCTAGTGTACACAAAGATTGCCTCATAAAGAGCTAGTTTGGTGTGAAGGAATTGAGTGGCCCTTACAGAGCTCAGACATCAACCCTACAGCCCCCTTTTGGAAAGAGTTGGAATGCTAACTGTAAGTCAGGCCTTTTCATTCACAATCTCTCAAATGCTGTTTTGGTTAAAAAAGCATACTCTCATGAGCACAATACAAAATCTTGTATAACTCTCTGCAGAAAGTAAATGATGTTTTAGATGGGTGAGGGGGGCAACTCCATAATAATACTTTTGTTTTTCGAACAGGAAGTCAAACAATCACACATAAGTGTAATGGTCAGTTGTCCACAAACTTCTGGCCGTATTGTATATTTGGGAATAGAACTTGGAGAGGGGAGTGAACATTTATAAATATTGGTATATTCATCTTCAAGTCCAAAGTCAGCAACTTAGGGAAATGAATTTGTGCAAAAGACAATAAAAACCTCACTTCAAAATTATTTCCACATACACAGACAAGACATTACTATTTGCCACTTATGACATTATATCAATTGCTTTCACATTTAGTCGATGCAATCTAAATACACAGAGCTGCTGCTGTGAAAACAAAAGCTAAACTCTATTTAGTAGACTCATTCGCTTTGTAGTCACATTTAAATCCTTTTTGTTTTCTTGTATCAGAATTACATTTGCTCCTAAAAAAGGCACAATTTAAAAACATGTAATTTGTTACGCTAGTAACGCTGTGATATCCTTTTTCTGCTACAGCTTACTCTGGGTCACAACATTCAGCATTCCAATAAAATGTTCCTTAATAGACAATAAAACTTAAAAATCCAGCAATGTAAAGTGTACACACTCCTGTGTGTAGGAAAGGCAATACAGCTTTTGAGACTGTAACCAACACCTGACTTGTGTATTCTTTTAGCTAGAATGAAAAAAAGGGAGTGTTGGTGAACCACCCTAAAAGGTAGGTTAGATGTTGCTCCAGTAACTACCCTTATGCAGGACTGATACAGGAGTTTTTCCTTAAACAAGTAGCTGTGTTGTGCATAGCTTGCTGGTACAATCAGTTACAATATGCCAGTGGAAAAGCTGGCATATCTGTATTATTATTCTCTAGTATTTATATAGTGCTGACATATTACGCAGCGCTGTACAAAGTCCATAGTCCTGTCACTAGCTGTCCCTCAAAGGCGCTCACATTCTAATGTCCCTACCATAGTCATATGTCATTATTACAGTCTAAGGTCAAATTGGGGGAGAAGCCAAAAAACCTAACTGCATGTTTTTAGAATGTGGGAGGAAACAAGGAAAACCCACACAAACCCAGGGGTAACCTGGAGACTCCATACAGATAGTGTCCAGGCCAGGATTCAAACCTGGCACCTAGTACTGCAAAGGCCAGAGTGCTAACCTCTGAGCCACCATGCTGCCGCCGTGCTTTTGTCATTTATCTTACCGGCAGAATATATGAAAAGGATGAACCTTAGTTTAAAGCTTTTTGGTATGATTTCATATTAGGAGCTATACATACGGAATAATAAAAATATGGAAACTGGAGATTAGTGCGTAAATTCCTATCAAAATAAAATCTACCATTTGCAGACTAATCTGTAAGAGACAAGCAACTTTGGAGCTCCTCAACTCTAACCTGTCTTTACTGAGACATGCTAGAGATGCATTTCACATTTCTGGGGACCTAAACAACAAACCATTTAACATTAATTTAATTCTTTTCTACATCTTCGTACTGCTGCACTAACTGGTTTGAAGACATCAACCTAACACAGAAGAACAAAAGTGTCAGTATATTTCTATTCATTAAACAACCCTTAAAGCAGTTTCCTGCCTCTCCTACAACCCTGATGCATGACAACTATTTTGGCATTGGAAACATTATAAAACCAATTCTCAGAATGTATATAGGTATAAAGTACACGTATCCATCACTAATGCTAACTGTTCAAATGAACAAATTAAAGCTTAAACATCAAATAAAATAAAACTCAGGGATCAAAACTTAGTTGGAATTCAGGATCCATAGTATTTGTGCTGCTTTCCATACACAAAAGTAAAACACTTAAGATTGTTTTGCATCATTCTTGGCAAAAGAACTAAAAATTGTCCAAAGCACTAAGGGATCATCACAGTTGTGCTTCATTTCCCAGTGTTCAAAGAGCTCACTTTGAACTTCAAAAACCTGTTTACACAACAGGCAGTTAAAAACATTTCCACAACAGAATTTAATTTCAGCGCAAAATCCAGACGGAAGGTCTTCGTTGCGCCCTAAGGGAGGCTGTCCTTCTACCAATGGAGTAACCTCATTTTCATTAGGTTGGCTGTGAATAGAGTCTGAAGCACACACGTGTCTCCTGAGTCTGCTTGAACCAAAAAAGTCCTCATCACATTTATAGCATTTGACCACATTTCGCCTCTCGTTGAGCAATTTCCAGTGGTGAGTTGCATGCTTGACCACCTCCTCTTGGGCGCCTTGTCTGTTCTCTAAGATGCCATCTTGTAATATTTCTTTGAATTCGTCTCCGTGTACACAAAACAAATGGAGCTTCATGTCCGAAAAGGTAGGCGTGATGAAATGACAACGTCCACATTTTATCTGCAGTCGGATCTCATCCGTTTGTCCTTGAAGAACATCATCTTCATTCCCATTCCCGTCCCTGTTAAAATAAAACCAAAAATTACAGCATCTTTTTGTTAAAGCTGAACTTCTGGTAGGCACAAGGCATACAAAATGTCGCAGAACCTTATTGAAAAAAACTAAAACTTTTTTTTTAATGCAATCAGACCTTGGCTTAGTATTAGTCGCTTGCAACTATTTAAACAGGAACTTAAACCCGAAGAGAATTCTCAATAGTGCAGCAGTACCCAGTGTTACGTGGAGCATGCTGATAGAGGGGGATGGCAAAATGACAGAAAAAAAAGCTCATCAGTGTTTAAATTCTTCTATAGTCGCAGGAAGGGCCTGGTTCATTCTTTGGACTGGTGCATTTTCAGTGTTCGGAAGAGACAAGTTGCAGAATTTGCATCTGTTTATAAATAGTAAACCCTTAAGTATCTGAGCAAAACTGTAATCCCTTTTACAGTATATGTCCAAATTTGTACTTTTTAAATTAGCTGTATTACATGTATCTTAGTGCAGACTTTTGAGAAAATCAGTGAGCCAATAACACATGTAGGAAATTACATTTTTAGAGCTTTCCATATACTATTGGTGTATAGAAACGCCATATTGCATTTATTTTTTGATGGAATTAAAGTAAGGTGATTTTATTACCATTGAATTTCAATGTAACTTAGCAATTTTTTGAAAGTGGTGTTCTCCCTGAAGCAATATATAGATAGATTTGATGTAAATAATGCTTCCAATGTGTGTTAAAGTGAAGCTGAATTCAAAAGTAATAATAGCAGCCTATGAGTGTATGGGTGTACCTGTAGCGAGAGATCAAAGGCAATGCTTCTTCAGACTGCTAATATCAGTATAGTAGTTGTGAGGCTTGTTGAGGTCTCTACTGTGCTGCTCCTCGTTCTTTTTGCTGGAGGATCTGATCTGAAATGCCCTGCCTCTACTAAGATGAAGACAAAGTATTAAACAGACTGGTATGTTATTACCAGGGAAATCTCCCAGGAGACCACAGTAAGGCTGCATACACACGTTCAAGAATTGTCCTTGAAAAGAATCTTCCACAATCTTTTCCAATGACAAAAGACTGAAAGAATGCCTGAGGTAGCACTGTACATAGAACTCCTTTCTGCTCTATAGAGAAGGAAGAACCACAGAGCGGCAGCCCACTGCGTCTTCTCTCTTTCACTTCCATTACGCCAGATTCTTGTCCGATAATCGCATCAGGTCTGATATGGCACATGTGTACGTAGCTTTATATTGATTAATCCAATGCACCCTGCCTGGGCATTTTTGGGTAAAGCTTTTAGAGTTCTGTTCCTATTTGTTTGTTTTTATGCAGCTTGTAAATATATATGTTAAAAAAATGTAAAATGTAGAAGACATTTTTAGAATCAATAATACAGCACTCTTCATCTGAATGAGCTGCCTAAAACACCACAAAGGACCCAGCTAGAGAAGCACACCACAAAGTGCTAGCGTAATATTGCATGTTTCTGTATGAATCCTTGTGAATCCTTCTATTAGAAATTCATTAATAGTACTCATGCTTCTTATGGCTGCACAATCCTGCATGTGTGGATTTCTACAAGACGCTAAAACTTGTACTTGTGTAGCTTACTACATAGGGTATCATGGAGAACATACAGACCTGGTCAATGTATTTATTGAAATATCAGGCTTACTGCCTACTTAAACTCAGAAATTTCACTTTACATAAAGGAGTAGACAAGCTTTTTATGTAGAGTAAAAATTCTGTTTCTACAGAAGAAGCCTTTTTGTGCAAAGGAAAAAAAAATTGCCAATCTCACGCATGCGCAGTGAGATCGGCAAGTTTTATTTCCATCCTATGTCACCCGATTTTGCGCCTGGGTCAGGTGAGGTAGGATGAAGAACCCTGAAGAAAAGATGAAGATGGTGGCACCTGGAGCGCCGGCTCCAGGACAGATGTCGGGAAGACGTGGGAACCAATGCATGGATTGAATGTAAATGTATTTTTTTTTTCTTTGCAGTTTTCAGTTAAGTTCCTCTTTAAATGCTTATTTTTGTTTTGTTCTTTAGCTGACCGACAAAAGTGGATAACAAATATTTTTAATGCTGTAATTGTATTTATCAATAACAAAGTCAAAGGCTACACACACGTGCAATGGTTCTAGTCCGATAATTGGTTCAGGGCTGAAATCAGTCGAGAACCTTCCGTGTGTACAGTGCTGGCAGTCCATCGCCTGAACGACTGACTGTCCTAGCGGATCCACGGACAATGGACGTCAAACAATCAAAAATGCAAGTAAAGAAAAAAGTGCGCAGCGGGGTGCCGCTGTTGTCCTCGCCCCTCCCCTCTCCATAGAGCAGAATGGTGCTGTATGTACAGCACTCGTTCATGCATCGTGCAGTCATTTGTCGTTGGAAAGGATTCTGAAAGTTCCTTTCCAACGACAATTATTGCACGAGTGTATGTAGCCAAATTCATATTGTAGTGACACATGAAGGGTAAAGAGCTTTGTTGTTAAACAACCCTCCAATGTGCATTTGGAACAAGATGATGAACATGATGTTTGTTTTCCAGTTCGTAGCGAAAGTCCCAGAGCTGTAACACAGACTACATGTTCAGAGATCAAACATGCACACAGGTTCACATTCCTAGTGATCAGATTAAAACTGAATGTTTCCACAGAATCCATGAAGAGAACGTTAATAGGCAGATTACAGAAGCCTGGTGATGAAGACACCTAACACCTCAATCAGCGCCATGCTCTTTCTATGTACAGAGGCTATGCAACAGGCAAAGCTACCAACCTAACTAGAATTATAGAAACAATTAGATTTAAGTGTAGTTTTTTTAAATATGTTAGCTATAGATGGAGAATGAAGACATTAGGACAAAGAGAAACAATTTGGCTATTTGCAGTTATTATGGGATTCCATGACCTCTTGCAGATCAATTAGTAAATGCAAATTTGGACTCTTCCAGCTTGGGTTTGCAAAACCCTTTTATTATTTTTTCTAGATGAGTGGTTAATAGATACCCACTTCCTGAAATTAATGCATATTGGGAAAACACTTACCCATCTAATATATTGGCTTCATCTTTGTGGGTTTGCTTTTTCCTCTCCACTTGTTTGGCTGACAACTCTGTACTAATGATAACTTTATGTACTTCTTTGAGATGACCAAAATATACTCGGATATGTCCAAACACCTTGGCACAAAACTCACAACACATCAACTTTTTGAGGCGGCTGTCACTATGGTGGAGCTTCATGTGTGTGCTCAGACTGCCTGAATGCACGTAGGCCTTGCGACATAGGCGGCAGTGGTAGGGTCTCTTGTTGCTGTGACTGTTTAGGTGGTCTTGCAGATGGTGTTTAAACTGAAAGCTATGGTCACAGATGTGACAATTATAAAGTAATTTTGCAGATGAGGGGATTTTACAATCATTTTTAACCACTGGGAAAGTCTCACACTGTCTCCATTTAGGCGTTCTAACATTTATCAACCGATTTCTTAGCATAGATTCTCCTGTCAAAGATTCTTTTACACAAGAGCCGCTAAACGATGCCAAGTCTTGAATGTCAACAAAGGGTTTTGGCATTATATTCCTGTATTTCTTCACCACTGCAGTCTTTTTATCACTGGCTTCCGCGGCCTGAGATTTGATCTTTTCCTTGCTCACAATTAGCTTATTTCCAAGCGGTCTGATTTTGGTCTGGTACCCCAAAATCTCATTTAAAGCTTTTCGTTTTTTTCCTCTTTTCTTACCTGGCACACCATTCTGTTGGTTTAAATCACCATCGTGTTTTGGAACAGGCTGGTATGGACCCCCTGGGGTGGGTATTTGTGAGATACTAACTGATGATGGAGAAGCCCAAGTATCACCTGGTGATGTTTGCATTCCACACAAAGCTACATTTAACTCTGATGAACTGGAAGGATCTGTTGACTGTTTGCAATTGGAAAGAATTGATTTCTTGATTTTTGAGTAAGGCAGAATGGGCAGTTTTCCCTGTGGCACATTTGAAATGAGATGAACTGGACTTCCAAACACCACAGGAGAGAGAACTCCAGGGTTTGCTGAGTCAGCCACTTTGGAACCGTTGCATTTCACTGCTGTCCCACTTTCTCCTAGGCCAACTTTTTCAAGGTCAACATTAAGCTTTGTAGGACTAGTTGAAGGTAAAATAAAACCAGCAGCTTTGTCAATTAACGGCAAGGCAGAATTACATACATTAACAACTTGTGCTCCACTACCTGGAAACATACCGCATTCAGAAACAGCCTCCTCGACTGAGGTCATAGAAGTAGAATGTGGTATTGTGGCCTCTTTAGTATCTGGTATCATAAAGCTCTCCTGATTGTCTTCAATTTTACCTACAGCAATTTTTTCGAATTTTGTTTTGTTCAGTACCCTTGACTTTTTGTTTAATGACTTCTTCACTCGGCTAGGCTGGTACCTTGGAATGGGTAATTTGAGATTTTCCTGTAAAGGTATGCCGGTAGTTTGAATGACTTGTCCTCCCATTGATGGAGTGACTTGGGGTAAAGCTACCAAGGAAATTGTTCCATCTTGGCCAGTAACTTTCATTAAAGCATAGTTTTGAGTTTGCATAATGAAGGGTTTTGCATTGGATGTGGTAATGTCTGCCACAGAAGGTGTGAAAGATGATGGACATGGAGAAACAACCTTTGGTGCAACTTTTGGAGCAATGGTCCTAAAATGGGTTTTGCTTTGTGTGGTTTTCTTGGATTGCATTGTCCCGCTGGAGCCAGGAGAGAATGTAGACTCATCTGTAGGAAAACAAGATGCACAGAATATCAAACATCATTTTATAAGTAAAGGTGTGAACATTCCTTATCTTGTACTGTGACCCCAGGTCCCAGGTTTATCTTCAGATCCCCAATACCCTGAGCAAACATCATAGGTGCCATCTTCATGGACCTTTACTGGAGCACAGAGGTTGTGACATTGCCGAGGCATATCGGGTGATTCCAACATTTTGTTAACTCTGAAACCTGGCATAAAGCCCCAGCAAAAAAATGAGATTTTTACCATCTCAAAGAGAAAGTAAGGTAAAAGCTCTTAAAATGGGGACATAGGCAGCTAAAGGTTGACAGAGGTTTATAAAACTTCGCTGTATCTTTTTCCCAGCATCCTAAAATGAAAAAAATGTATCAAGTATTATTTTGCTGTTAACAAAGCCATACTTGCTTTACCTAAGGTAAGCAGAACATTCATTTTATTTGGAAGAATAAAACCCAGTCATGTGACTGCTTTAGCCTTTACTCCAATCACAGCATTTTTATATCTGGGCATATTTCGCTTATCAATTGCTTTTATTCCTCTGGGATAGATATTACACTGCTTCATAGTCGTTCAACATCTATTCATTCTATGATTTATAAATATAAATAAAAAAAAAGGTCAACAAATGATGTAGGATGCATATTGACTCAGAATTCTGACAGGTGTCCTTATTTATTAAATATATTAGGGAGAGAAATTTCCGAACTGTGGTAGCTGAAAAAATATGCAGAAAAAAAGCTCAGAAACAGTTGACATATTTCGAAATATTTATTAGCTGTTTACTGAACATACAGTGTTGAAGAGGTGCTACAAGCATGCATACATTACCACCCTGTACACTCTCAATGGGCGCATACATGTAGAAAGCGGCTCAGGGGTGTGAGACAGTGGTAACCACACCGCAACCTCACCACCAGTCTTAACATATCTTAAAAATCCCATTGCAGAATTTCTCAACCAGGCTTCCTCCACAAGTTGCTAGGGGTTCCTCGAGCAATTTTTGCCTCTCAGGTCAGTTTAACTGACACCAATGATCTTTTTGACTATCTGTAAGGCTGACATTATTCCCATTGCAGTGCTCAACCCAGAATTGTTTTTAAGCTGAGAGGGAAGAAGATGAAGGCAGGTGGCAGCCCCTGTATTGTGACCTAACTCATCAGTTACCACCCAAAAACAGCTGGGTAGTTACTGAAAAGTGCCGGGTGATGCACCCAGCTAAATGGGGCTGAGGAGAACACTGCACTGACCACCACACTAATATACTGTGAGCTGTGGGTATAGTACTTATAGCAGGAGTTCCTTAAAGACCTAAAAGTTATTTCAAAGGGTCCCCTCATGTTAAAAACGTCAGGAAACGCTGCTCTATTGTGTCTTTTCTGCAGCACATTCTGTCCAAGAATCCTACTAATGTCTTCCTCACTCATAACCTCGACACACTCACAACTGCAAGACTTTTCTAGAGTTGCCCCCACTCTCTGGAATGGTCTTCCTCGTCCTATTCAGCTTGCTCCTTTCTGCTCATTTAAAAGAGCACTCAAACCCATCTTTTCACACTTGCCTACCTATCATTTTCTGTCTCTTAAAACCGCCACTAATTCCCACCACTCCATATCTCCCCTCCTATTGTGTGTTACTTCTCCCACCTCCTAGATTGTAAGCTCTTCGGGGCAGGGTCCTCTCCTCCTGTGTCACTGTCATTTGCAACCCCTATTTAATGTACAGTTAATATGTTGGCGCTATATAAATCCTCTTTTTTTAATATTAATAATATTCCAAGCCAATCAGGGTGCCTGATTCTCCCAACCTATAATTTGGGATGTTGACTCTGGCGAGACATATTATGCTTTAGGTCCTACAGCCCTTTTTTGTAATAGGGGGGCTTAATTGTACTTTAATGCACTTTGTGGGACCTAATAAATGTAATGGTGATGTAAGAATGCAAATCTCATTGCACACTACTAAACACATAAAAACATACTTTGAGGAGGGCCCATAGGTGTAATACCTACCCTGAGGGTGCTGAGGTGCCCGATGTACCCAGGTGGATCCCTGCAGCCTCAGTACTAGTTTATAATACTTATAATATAATAAATAATATAATAATAAATAATATTTATTTCCTGTCATGTCATGTACATGACAGGTCCTCTTTTATGCCCTCTTATATGTTCCCATAGCAACACACCTTTTTTTTTTTGTTTTTTTCCAATACACTGATGTGACAAGCACATACACAGACTACACACAGGGCACAGAGACAGTAAATACCTGGAGAGCAGGCTTTCCCCACACATATCTCCGGGACATGATGCATAGTTTGTATTCTCTCTGCAGGGGGACCGTGCATTACACACAGCTCCTGCAGCTTTATATGGGAGCCAGGGCTGGCGGGCTATGCCAGCTGGTACCCGGGCAGCGGCCAGGAGCCCTCATGTGAGGAGGAGCGCCCAGCACTCAGCAGTAACCAGGTTACACCTCCGTCACCTTCCCGTCAGCGCCACTTCCGCATTACGTCACTCGCCTCGCGCTACTTCCAGGGAAACGTCCCACACAGGCCACGCCCACTACTCGCCGTATATGGAGCGAGTGCATGACGTCACCAGCGCTATGTATATGCATAGGAAACCTTACACTTTGTAAGTTCAGTATTCTCAATACATTCTTATGACTACCTCCAGAATAAAAAGATTAATATGAAGAAAGCTTGCTTAAGTGTGCTTTGCAATTAAAATAATCAAAACATTATATATAGTTGTAATATTATTATTATCCTTATTAATAATAATAAACAGGATTTTTATAGCGCCAACATATCACGCAGTGCTGTACATTAAATAGGGGTTGCAAATGACAGATACAGACAGTGACACAGAAGGAGGAGAGGACCCTGCTCGAAGAGCTTACAATTATCTTATGATTGACAATTAGCAGTCTTCAATCTCTAATGATCTGAAATGCCCACTGTGCACGTACTTAAGCTCAGAAGTTTTACTTTACCTAATTCTTGATCACCAAGGCCAGGGGTCAGCAAACCCTGGCCTTTAGTCCAGATACGACCTAGCCAGTATTCCGTTCCAGCCTAACGCCCACTAGTCGATCCGGCCTAATCCCGTCCGGCAGGGGTTGGCAACATGCGGGGGTAAGGGGACATTCACTCTCCTTCGTATGCATTGGTGAGTAGAGGGATTTCCCTTCAGTGGTGTGCCTGGTGGTGGGCGGAGCCATCAGCACAGGACTTGAGTGAGAGTCCAGCCTAGTGTGCCTTCTTGACCTCCTAAAATGGCCCAGTAGCCAAAAAAGTTTGCTGAACCCGGGCCCAGTCGATCAAGAATGAATGGGAGCGCAGAGCCTCCCGAGATACCTATGTCACACATCCCCGGAGGCTCTTGGCTGCCCCTTCTGCCAATGCCTAAGCATCTCGGGTATGCGCAGAAGGAGCCTTTTCATTCACCGAATTTGTGGCACCTGCAAGACTGACAGCTCCGCTCCCCTGATTGCTGTCATTCTAAATAAAACCCTTGATGCATTAATGTAACTTATGCATTGCAGTTCACCATTACACAATAATGCATTTATTTGTTCATCACATGCTCATTCATCTACACCGGTAGTCTTAAGGCAATGTATGGTAAGAAGTTATATAATGTACATTAATGCAATACACCAGGGTGGAAGGTGTGGAAAAGCCTTTAATGGGCCTTCATTGGTTGGTACTGGTGCTTCCCTGTCTGTGCATGAAGCTGTAAATCCTTCCAGTCCTGTTCCCTTTACTTATTCATGCTGCTATAAGCATTGAGCTGAAGTTTTTTATTGGACTCTTTCTATCATATATTGAATATCCCCCTGTTTGGTTCACACTTTTGCATCTGTCATTCTGATAGTGAGCAGTGTAAGTTGTTTAAATGTTTTTGTTTGTGCACATGCACAGATCCTACATCATTGGTGGCCATTTAAAGATGGAAGATGGAGGATTCAGTGGATGCAGCAGTGACAGAATCCTGGACCTCCCATTGCTGCAGGACAAACACAAAAATGTAGGCGTGTGCAAAGGCTTACCCCCTCAAAAAAAAACAATTGGTGTCAGCTATAAACCCTCATTGTGATGCAACAAGGATCATTTTTTACTAGGCCCAAAAGAGTAAATTTTGGTTTCATCCAGTCGGAATACCTATTTTTCTATGTTTGCTCTGTTCTTTTTTTTTTGCAAATGCTAAATGGGACATGCTATGGGGTTATCAAAGCTATTGCTCTTCATTTTATATAAGACAACTTTGTGAAACTTCTTGTCCCATGAATGGCTTCTGTCATACAGATTTCTTTTGTTTTTTTCTTTGGTTCTTTATAAGTTCAGTGGACATCCTTCTGCAATCTGTGTTGCAATGATGCAATGATTCTTTCAGTTTTACAATTGATAGAATTTTATTAGAATTTTATCACAGACTTGTTCTTAAAGTTGCTTGGTCTTTATGATTTACTTAGCTGCCAAATACAGGAGACTTGGACACTGGGAATAAAAAAAAAATGGAGGCCAGCCCATGATAACCTCTCTTACTGCCCACATACCCTTCGTTTTCTTTCTTGCAACAGCACTTTAAAAAGTATCTTCCGCTGGCCAGAACGACATGGAACTCCAATGTTTTTTGTCCGCCTACAGTGGTTACCGCTTTATCTTTCTTCAGCTGTCCAGGTTCCATGAAGAACAATTTATAAAAATCAAAACTTACCTTGAGTATGCATTCCAATGCTTCCCGGAGGAATATGTTGTATTTATAGGGTCTAGGGTGTTAAGTACACAAATCTTCTATTTATTATGAAGCTTTTCTGTTGCTAAAATCAACCAAAATAACGTCTGCTTTGGAGGAACAAGTACACAATTACTCTGCATTACTCTACATGTTCCATTATTCAGTAGGGGGCCAGTTGGCAGAAACTCACATGAAAACAAAATATTGTTAGCTCAACGTATCTCCATATCATCATATGAATCTCTATCCTATCCAGGGGTGCTAAGGTAATGGTGAGCTTGTGATTGCTACTAAATCTCCACAGCATGTCCACAGATCTTCTAGATGGGCATCCCAGGAACAGAGGGTAACAGGAGGGGCAAGTTTATTAAGGTAGATTAACTACTAGGACTTGTGGAGCACAGCCTGGACGGGCAGACAGTCGGGGATGATGTAGATGGCTACCAGACCATTTCTAGTAACAGTGCAGTATGTCGGGGTGGGGGAAAGCTTCATACTGAAAATATACATTCTCATATTTAGATCTATGAGCTGCCCCTGCCTTGTCCTATGCCAGCACCCAAGGGAGGAACATATTGGTTCTAACACTTGATTAGAACCATTAAGGCACATGATGCGCTAAAAGGCTAGCTGCTTCTTAATTGATGGACTGCTTTAAATTAAGAAATTAAACGTTAGCCTAAATTGATTAGGGGTTCCTTTAACTGTGGCTTACTGACTTTCAATATAATAATGCTTGCATAGTTCTGGGGCCAACACTATGTGGTAGAGCAAGCTGCATAACTGTATTGATGTCCTAGGTGTCTATAAAGGTGGTATTCTAGCCATTACTGTAGGGAGGCATTCCTTCCACCTGCAATACATTCAGGAAGCTTTTGTTAATTAAAATTATAAAAAATATATATCTCTGACGTTAGGCCTGATTTAATAAAGCTCCGCAAGGCTGGAGAGGATACACTTTCATCAGTGAAGCTTGGTGATCCAGCAAACTTGGAATGGATTTGCTATTTGTTAGCAAATGTTTTCAATCCTGAAACAGGTTCATTTCAGATTTGCTGTATCACCCAGCTTTACTGATGAAAGTGTATCCTCTCTAACCTTGGAGAGCTTTAATAAATCAGGCTTACTGTCCCTTGCAGACTCGCTGTGACTTTACAGTGCTGCACACGTCATTTTCTGATTTAAGCAATGCCCAGCATATTCAATTACTTCCTGTGAGCATGAAGTTGCCCTGGGCTGGCAGAACATTATAATTATGTGGTTTTATTCTCTGCATCATTCAGGACCTGGCCAGAGGACGATGACCTGTGTCACATAAATGATGACTCAGGAGATAAAATTATAACTTTTCTGTGGATTTGGTAATAGTTTGGTACATGATTTTATTCCAGGAGCACATACAGGTGATGTTGTAAAGTCCCATTTGTTGTTAAATTACTGGTCTGTGACATCCCACATCTGACTATCAATAATAATCTTCATCTTCACATCTTATTATCTTTTCTACAATTGAAATCAGCATATTCTGAGAAAGACCAGGGAGTCATTTAGAGTAAGGGCATTAACACCCAAACCCTGCAGAAACATTTATAATTTAACAGTAGGGTAAAAATTAAATCTATATGTAAAATAGGAAACCTTTGCTATATATTGCATATCACAAGTAAATTTTACTTGTGATACATGTGTTGCTTGTTGTACGTGAGTTGGCTCACCAGTATGTAGCAAAGATCTTCCAGAAAGGATTACCAGGTATTATTTTAATTAAATCTGAAAATGTTAAATTGTTTGAAAATCATTTTTCAAATTTCCTTGAAATTGAAAAGCCTAAATGATATTTAGTATTTAGTTTTAGAACTGGTTTAAAAGCTCATGTGTGGGAGCACTGATAGTTCTTATTTCAAACCTTTCATGCTGTGAATGTGGCTTGGAGTATTCTTGTAGATGTCCACCAGCATCGACCTTCCTTTCTGTTTTCTGTAGCACCTGCTAAGTTCAACCGAGCTGGCTTGAAATACAGATCATTCAATTCCTTCCCCAATAAATGGAATAACACTTTCTAGCTATCATCTGCATGGTGCACAACAGAGGTGGAAATGAATGTGTCACAGAAAAAAAGAAGTAATTATGCAGATTTGTAATCAGTCTTTCACAAGCATTTCCAACAAAAAGCTGAGCCAGAGCTGACAATGTTATAAATCTTACATAATAATCCTTCTTAGCAAATAGGAATGCTGTGCAGTATATACAAGCCTGTTTAACAAGGCAAAGAGCAATGTGTGAAGTGCACTATCCTATAACAATTTCTAAAGCTAGTAAAGTACTTTCTTGTATTAAAAGAGGAATAGACTGCAGGGATTGAGACATAATCCTGCCCCTGTACAAAGCATTGGTCAGAACACATCTGGAATATGAAGTCCAGTTTTGGTCACCAGTTCAAGGAGATTGTGGAATTGGAGAGAATGCAGAGAAGGGCAACTAAACTAATAAAAGGAATGGAGGAGCTCAGCTATGAGGAGAGATTAGCTGAACTAAATCTATTCTCCCTTGAGAGGAGACGTATAAGGGGGGATATGATCACCCTGTATAAATGGTTCATATAGGGAACCTGCTGCAAAATGATTCACTTTTAGGTGATTGCAAAGAACAAGTAGGCCCCCTTTGGGCTTTATTTGCAAAAAGGGAAATCTGACGTCCCCTAAAACATTACCTAGTGGAGAATGAATTACTGCCATTGAGACACTTGGGCCTGGAGGATTCTCCACCAGTGAATGTTACAGGGAATGTGTAATTCATTGCTTAATAAATAGAGCCCTTTGTGTCTGAAAAGTAAACACCATATAAGTAAAGGATTCTTTAAAGTAAGGAAAACATGGAATAGACTCCCCCAGAAAATAGTTTTATCATGTTCTATAAATGGTTTTAGGTATCAAAGTGTAAATGGAATGTCAACAGAGACTGTTAATTCAGGTAATATGTGATCAGGAAGGAACTTTCTTCCCTGTTGCAATAAATTGAATCGTGTAGGTTTCTGTCTAGAATATGCAGGTTTTCTAGTATGTTTATTTCCCTTGTGATTTAATTTGATGGACTATCCTAGTTACCTAATTACTTATTATAAAAATGTAACAACTGAACAACAATCATTCTGACTCCTCAGAAAGGTAAGATAAGATTGGTTGATATACTTTACTGTACTTTCCCCATTAAG